>NC_138230.1:6891889-7059389 GCF_964197995.2 Scardinius erythrophthalmus | reverse complement strand
GAACATCTAGCACAGACAAAGCACCATCGGATCCATAGCAAGAACTCCAGATTTATCCCGTTTAATCAATGCACGCCTGGAGAGCAGACGCCAGCTCGAATACGTCTCTGCGGTGTGCGCAGGCCTCGGGTACCGAGTCAGCGGACGCTTCTGAATTAAAGCCGAGTGCGTGGATGGGTAAGAATTATGAGGCTGGATCTTGGAGAGACAGAACAGCCTCGATGGGCTTCTCACCAGCCAAGTAATAACCTGCAATCAGGCAATTATTCCCTCTCTGCAGTGTGCAGGTGAGCCGAGCTTCATCCCGCTAATGAACACCGAGAAACGGCTTACATTTCCCCGTAGGCCTCACACTGCACTCTTAATACGCCAGCTTTATGACGCTCAGATGTGTTTGTTAACTTAACTCTTAACTGTGCGCCATTATGTCTGACCGCTGGGGAAGGCTGGAGCTTTGAGGAGAAAATGGGCGGCTTGAAAGCTGGCGTGTAAAATATGGATGTAAACCGACCTGTTATCACACTTCAGCCCACGGCCTGCAGCAAACAGAGTGGGGAGGGTTTCTCACACACACACACGCACGCACGCACGCACGCACGCACGCACGCACGCACGCACGCACGCACGCACGCACGCACGCACACAAAGAGCTCTCTCTGAAAGATAAAGGTTCTTCTATGCACTTTTGCACATTGGGTTCAGCTTATCAAGACCTGTTTTTGCTGTATAGGGTTTTTGAGTCAGTTATATGGTTCTTCTGAGAATAATAAGCACTGGATGTTACATTACAAAACCTGACAGACTTTTTAATGGTAGTTTGTCTTCAATTGACTTTTTATCTTGATGCATGTTATTGGTTTTACTTTGAATGATTCTGTCTTCGTAAACTTTAATCAGAATATAATAACTTTCTCCACCTCTGAAACTTCTTTCCTTTTCCGCTGATGTCACCACGCCATTTTTAAGCATTCCCAGCATTCATTTTGTGTTTACATTTATGCATTCAGGTTCAGCAGAGGCTTTTATTCAAAGCAACATACATTCAATCAATTTCCAATAATTCCAGTCATTTGAAAATAATCGGGATGAGCAATACCGCTTATTTTCATTTCAGTCTGAAATCAGTAGCAATATCTGTACATGTATTAAATGGAAAACAAATTATAGTCATAGCTAATAACATCATCTTTTTAATCCAAAGATTATAATAATCATTACTTTTTTTAAAATGCTTAAAGCTACACTGTGTGATATTTTCCCCCATCTAGCGGTGAAATTGTATATGACTACCCAGTGAATATTAGTTTCAGTTCCTTTCAATTCCGAGGGCGTTTTAACTCCTACGGTGGCCGTATTATTCCAAGATTAACATGGCTTCCAGTTCGACTTCGTCCAATTGCGCCTTTAAAACTATCACCTGTGATCCGTCGCAGCACAGATTTATGTTACAAGGTAAACAATACTTTTTCACCATTGACGCGAGGAAAAGTAACGCAAGTTATACTAGAAGTCGTTCTGGCATTATGCACAACCATGCTATGGTTAGACAAGCAACTATAAAACTTCGAATTTACACAAATAGGCTGAATTACCTGTCGAGAAGAAAGCAGAGTCCGAACTTCAAGTCCGTTTTAAAATCTTTGCTCCTCATGAGCTCTTTCCATCTGTGAAAAGTTACTCCAGTATTGACTTTGGTCTTGTTGATTTGCCTGTCGCGTTGACGTTTTAATTCTCTCTTTGACTTCCTTTTGTGACTCTGCTACATGTCCTCGGAAATAGGCGTGATCCTCCATCTTCAGCAGTCTTTCAGATCTGCCGGCAGTCGCGAGTAATCTCCCCCTCGCATTCGTCACGGTGTCACTGAGTGTAAAACGTGAAAGGCGAAGCTTGAATTTCCAGGTATGTCCCTCTTTGGCAAATGTATTTTCAAGATGGAGGCGCAACATGGCTGCCGCCATTCGAGCGACTCGCTTGTATGTATTATAAATGGCAGATTTTACTCTTACGAGAAAACTTTAGTTGGTGGAAGTAATTACACATGAATGAGCACATATACTGTAGATAGAACAAAGTGTTTTTTGCTAAGAATCAACTTAAAAAGTTACACACTGTAGCTTTAATTAATTTAGTAAAAACCACACTCAATATAACTGTGAAATCAATAATCAGCGTCGAACCCATCAATGTTTCTCACAATGATATTGACATTGCAGAAGTATAATATTTTCATCTTATTAACTCAAAAATGCAAAGTTTAAGGTTTGCTCCAGATGATTGGGTCAAAGCTGTTGACCTCTAGTATGACATGACACCATGTGACCTTTGTAATCCAATCAGAGTGTTTCATGTTTAATCATCACACAGATTCTTCTGTTTCCATCCACACTGAACACTGTACTGATAGTTGTTTGTTTAATCATTGAGTCGCTACCGGACTTGAAGAATTCTGATGAAATGTGTGATTGACGCGTGCACTGTGAACAGAAAGGTGTCCGTAGAAACGTTTCCCACCTGGAGCCATTCGCCACCTCCCTCGAGAGGTGTAACATCTGATCTAACTTAATTTTTAATAAGTGTGTAAGATGCCACTTTGAATATGAACTCAGATGTGTAAACTTGCGTGTTGGCCTCAGGGTTTAAAGTCAGCGTGGCTCTGGTGTCCTCTATGCCTTTCATCTGCTTCGAGTCGTGTGGAGAAACTGTACAAATACATGCATTTAGTGTGAGATGCGTTTTTAGTCTCTGTCTAAATGTGTTGAATTTAAATTCATGTGCACAGTATTATTTCCATTTCGCAAAAATGGTAAAACTTAAGAATTTCAAGGAAAAATATGTGACAATAACATCATGACCTGACCTGGTAACACTTAGATTGTGCCTTTGTTTTTCTTTATTGTCTTAATTGAATCTGTTGTGCTGCTTTAGATTGGTGGACAAAGCTATATGCAGTTTAGATTTTATATATTACAATTTTTTGCCACACAATTCATACAAAAAAAAGTACTTTTTTTCCATATAAATTGTCCAGAAAAATAACTTGTTTGTACCCATCAAGTAATATTAGGTAGTAAACGGCATGCAATTGAAAAATATTTGAAGTGTGTGTCTTGTGCAACAAAAAACTTAAGCATTAAGGTGAAATTAACTCTATAACCTGTGTCGTATTTGATATGCAAATTTACAAGGCCTAAAATTATGGTCATCATGATGAAAACTTCACTGATAAACCTGTCGCACTCAATCTCCTCCAGTCCTTCTGTCTCTGATTGATAGTTCAGACTCTTTTATCCAGTAAAAGTCTTCCAGTATAATTGTACAAGCGTCCTCCTTCAGCTCGAGCTTCACGAGTCTTTCTGTGTCAAATCTGAGCTGATTTTATCAAGGAAACGCAAGAATAACTTAGTAATATTTCAAGATGAACACTTACTGGACTGAAGCAGGTTCTCTTGATTATCCATACATTATTTTTTTAGAAAAATCATGAGTATCAAATATGATCATCAGGCTTTTGAGGAAGGTTTATTAGTTCATCTCTCAATCATCATTGTATTGCATTTCATTATGTTTTAAAACTACTGAGCTTTGATTATAAAACTGAGCATTTAAATATCATCTCACTAAGACATTGACATATATTGCTCTTTATATGCATTTTATGTCAGTATCTGCTGTACTGTATTACAAGCATCAGAATTTAATTTTACTTTTTGGCCATAAAAATATCAGCATCTGCAGAAAATTGCATATTTTTGCCCTCAATCGGCCTCTGGACCGATTTGAGCTGTTGTGTCCTCCATGTTCTCACTATATCATGCTATATGAGCCATAAAATCCTGATTTATCAAATATGACATTACAATGTAAAAAATGAGCTCAAATAGATGCTTATGATTGATTCGCCTCAAATGTCTTGAAAGTCTAACTCCAAGCAAGTGACCAAAGTTTGCAACGCTGAAGTGCTTGGTCATATTTTTCTACTCCCAGTGCAACGCACACCACAAATTAATGAACAACATCAGATTTCATAGTCATAGGCAAACTCCAGAATTATGTAAACAAGCTTCATTATGATGAGTGATGTGGGTAATATCGTGAGAGGCTGCGACAGGTTTGCTTTGGTGTCGTGTGTGTGTGTGTGAGTGATGGGGTCCTCAGGGTGTGATGCTGCGGGAGCTTCTAATCTTCAGCACTGCTAACATGAGCAGAAACTGTGGTGAGCTCAGCCCTCCTGCTCACTCAAGGCCGCTTCGGGCCTCTGGGACTTGAGGAAGTCTATCTCCAGCGCTCGCTCCGAACGCCGCATGCCTGCCACCAATCTGCTGAAGCTATGCAGCACAGCTTATTGAACTTTGCATGCAATATAAGATAACCAGGTCGCTGTGGGATTCAGAATTGGCTTCATTTTCTTTGGTGCTTTTTTTCCTGCTGATGACACTGGCTTGTTTGTTTGAAATGTGTCCTTTTCCTCCAGGGGCTGGAAAGTGCTGATGAACCCTGACGGGACGGTGGGAAGGAGGGATGAAGAGAGAGATCTTCAGATCTCAGCACAAAGGCAGTATGGTAATTAATGTGGACGAGGGCTTTGTTTTTGACTCATTAGGCTCCACTTCTCACACTCGCACTATAGAAAACAACTGTTTTTATGTCTATGTGTGTTTGGTGTTTGTTGATATCTGTGCAGTGCACCTGACCTATGATGTCATCGACTGCATTAATATTCATATTTTACACCCACCCATTGTTTTCAGTTTAGAATATAGAGAAATGTTGTATACAAAATGTTGAATTGGTCACTCAAGACTTGCTCATCTGTATTTATGGAAAGGTGAAGATGTTTGATTTCTGTAAGATATAATCTTACAATAAAATATGCTTCATAGACTATAAAGCATATTTTATTGGAAAATCCTTCTTTAAAAGATATCAGGCTTATGGTTTTATTCAGAAAAGTCGTCTCCTGGGAAAATGTTTGATTTTCTGTCAAATATCAGACTGAAAGGGCATATATAATTGCTATACTTTTTATATTGTTGTAAGATACATTTTGATAAATTATTGTACAGAAGTTTTTTGTTATTATGGTTATTTTAATTCTTACTACTATGAGTTGTCCATGAAAATAGCCTTTGCTGCTGATATAGAGTTAAATTAATATATAACTGTATATTTTTTACAGACCCTTCTATCTAAATCCATTTTAATCTATAGATAGGACACTGCAAAAATGCTTTAATTTTAACAATCTTAATATTTTTGTATTGTATGAATTGTTCTATTAAACAACAAATATGTAAACATCCTTGACAAAAGATAAAGTTGGCCAGACATATGCTTAAAGTCCCACTGAAGTTAAAACACGCAGCATTATTCAGTGTATTGACGTAATTTCCACTGAAACAGGAAGAAGGGGCGGGGCATATCAAACAGCTCCTCCCCTTTTTTAAAACAACCAATAGCGTTTAGTTTATATCAGTTTGGCCAGAGTCGTTGATCTCAGTAAAGCCACAGTTTCCTTCTAATCTCTAACCGTTTCTCCTCCTGATCTCCTCCATATCGCTGTAAAATACAGTATTCTGTGCAGAATTCAAACGGGATCTGATATGTTTTCTGGTCTGTGGGACTCGATCACATGATCCGCTCTGTGTTTCGTGTCTCTGAACAGAAGCTGCGGCAGTTCACGTGACACTAACGTGAAACCAGACTTCATTCGCCTCAATGGAAAGCATATTTACACTGTCTGAATCGTTCCCTATCCCCTATATAGTGCACTATGTGCCATTCACCATGGAGAAAATAGTAAATGTGTGAACACGGGACTGATTTTAGCCACAGCTTCTATTTTTTAATGTAGGGGGCGGAGCTTCAGATTCTAGAGAGCATTTGATTGGACAGAAAATCTGATGAGAAGCTGAAGTGCAGAGTGATGTCATCAACCATTGATCGATATTGGCAGAAGTGAGAGACTGTAAGTTTTGAATGCTTATATAAATGTGAATTTTGGCACAGTAAGGCTAACATCTTCATAGAAAAATCCAAAAAACTTCAGTCTTGATTTCATGGGGACTTTAAAGCATATAATAATAATAATAATTTGCTAATGTAGCAGGGAAAAATAAAACCTAATTCAACATTATTATATTCTCTGACAACAGGTTTTAATATTTTGTGCAGTTTAAGGCTGTTTTGATATTTTAATTGGAAAACAAGAAGAAGAAAAAAACTAATAATAAAAAAAATAGATTTTTCATAAAGGTATTTTTGTATGTGTGTTTCCCAGGAATCAAACATTACCAATCAAAGTACAGGAACCTTGAACACCTAAGACCGGTTTCAACCAGTTTTTGCAATATTGCACACAAACAGGGCTTGACATTAACTTTTTTGCTCACTAGCCAATATGGCTAGTGGTTTTCCAAAGTTACTAGCCACACAGCATTTTTACTAGCCACATTTTTGTTGTTGTGAAATTACCTGATAAAAGTTGACTATGGCGTGCTAAAATTTACTTGAACTAGATTTACAACCCTTTTAAATGTAAAACCACTGTACACACCCAAATCAAGACTACATAAATATATAACAATACAGGTCATTATCATTAGCTTTGATAAGGTTGTGTGTAAAGCTCCTTTTTTTAAATAAAACCATGTATTATGTATTATATGTCGCCACATTGCTCCACCGGCATACGACATAACTCCAGCAGGGCAGCTAGCTGTCTCTTCGATTCTTTGTTGTCGGTCACTACCGACAATTCTCATTAGGGCTGTCAAAATTGCTCAAAAATGACCTTCGAATATTCCCTCTAAAAAAAAAACACATAGCTTATATTCGATCTATTCGAACATCTGGTTACGCATTTTGTCAATGACGCGCATTACGTCAATAACAGGACAAATTAATACAAAGAGACATAACTACTTGTATAGGTAGTTTATTTAAGTTTAAACATCTTTGACAACGTATTACCTACACGAAAACAAGTAAATCAACAAATGGCCAAGACCGCAGACATCACTCACTCTCGCTCGCTCACTCGCAGGCACTCTTTCGCGAATAGAGCGTCTGGCGCGAGTGTAAAGACGCGTTTACGCGCGTCTGGAGGTCTTGCGGCGCGAATGAGGCGTCACGCGCTCTGTGCATAACAGTTTAAATGAACAACAACAAGCAATTTAAGGTCGCGACTCTTATATAGCAGGCTTCATTCAGTGATTGAAACAAATATTATTAACATTAATTGAAGTTTACAGTATATATAACCGACATTGAACGCTCCGAGCGAGCTGTGCTGTGGTAAACATGGAACTTTTCCTTGACATGAAACGGTAAATAATCAAACCAGTGGAAGCCTGCAGTGCATGAAACTGCTGTATCTAACCTACCTTATTCATGCAATATCTATTCAGTCAGTAGGCTACAGTAGCCTACACTTCAGTAATGTTTCTGTTTAACGTTAAATAAATTGACCCCTCAGGTAGCGCGCCCACTCGCAAAGCAGACAGCCGCGCCTCTGCTACCGCGGGCGTTTTTCCACATTCGAATATTAATTTTCACCTTCGAAATTCAGTTTTTTTTTTAAACTATTCGAATATATATTCGAATTTAGAATATTCGTTGACAGCCCTATGGGAGTTGTAGTGTCGTAGTGTCACACTTATTTCAGATGCCTTTTGAAAAGACTACAATTATTCAACCCGCCAAAGTGGCTAGTTGGAGTGACTGTGTTACCCGCCACGAGCAAAATCCACCCGCATTTGGCGGGTTGGCGGGTGTTAATGTCAAGCCCTGCACACAAAACTGATAAGAGTATTTATCAATATTTTCCACTAATTCCTTTGTTTTCTGCACAATTGTGCCCCACAAATATTAAAATAGCATACAAAAACAGAGCGAAATGCAGTCGGAATAGCCAGAATATGCTGCAAAACTGTCAAACTCTGGCAAAGATGTTGCCGGTTCATGATCTTTCAGTGGTCAATATTTGAGCCATTGCTTTCCACAGTTAATGAGATTTTCCTCAGGCAACACCTTCACCGAGAGCAGCGGTGACCTCTGAGGTCAAGGCCGGACCCCTGACCTCTACAAGTCAGAGGTCTCGGCCAATTGCAATCGACGTGTGAACAGACGGAAAACTGTGATGGTCTACAGATAAACTCCCAGTTCAGCTCATTATATCCTGATAGGCTTTGTCCTAAACAAACCTGTGCTTTCAGCATTGCCATTTTCTTACAAATAACTATACAAGTATGAGCAAAAACATCACGATTTCTTTTTGAGTCCGTGAATATTCTGTGAATTTGTGTGTCTGTGTGTGTACAGCATATAGGTGGTTGTTTTGGGTAGTTGCTAGGGAGTTGCAACTAGGAGTTTGTGATGGTACACTGGGTGGTTTGTAGGGCATTGCAAGGTGTTCCTGAAGTGTTCTGTGTGGTTGCTAGGTGGTTGCTAGGTAGTTTTGGGCGGTTGCTAGGGAGCTTTGGGTGGTTGCTAGGGAGTTGCTACTAGGTGTTTGCAATGGTGCTCTGGGTGGTTTGTAGGGCATTGCAAGGTGTTTACTAAAGTATTCTGTGGTTGCTAGGTGGTTCCTGGAGAGTTTTGGGTGGTTGCTAAGGAGCTTTCGGTGGTTGCTAGGGAGTTGTTACTAGGTGTTTGTGATGGTGTACTGGGGAATTTGTAGGGCATTGCAAGGTGTTGCTAAAGTGTTCTGTGTGATTGCCAGGTGGTTGCTATGGATTTTTGGGTGGTTGCTAGGTGGTTGCTATGGAGTTTTGAGTGGTTGCTATGTGGTTTCCAGGGCATTGGAAGGTGGTTGCATTATATCCTGACAGGCTTTCAAACCTGTTCTTTGAGCATTGTCATATTTTTTTGTAAGTAATTTCACAAGTATGAGCAACAACATCTCAATTTTCTTTCTGCATATGAGTCTGTGAATATCCTGTGAATGTGTGTGTATGTCAGTTTGTTTGTGTTTGCGTTGGCGCGTGTGTGTGCTCGCAGGGTTTGTATGAGCCCAAATGTACGAGAGGAAGGTGGAGGTGAAAAGCAGTGAAAACCTCAATATTTTGAGGATAGACTGCGAGGCTGAGCGATTCACCAGCCAACAATCTCAGCTTCACACATGAGTTGACTGCAGCTCAACGCCGGCTTAAGAGGACATCTTTGCTTGGCTACACAGACATCGACTCTTAAAAGGCTGCAGATCAGAGAACAGACAAGCTAAAAATAATGGTCACTTTCAAAGGAAAACAAGCAATTGCCTCCCTTGTTTTTTGCTTAAAGGGACAGTTCACACAAAAATGTATATTCTTACATCATTTACTCATGTTGTTCTAAACCTGTATGAGTTTCTTTCTTCTGCTGAACACAAAATAAGATATTTTAAAGAATGACGGGAATCAAACATTTGACTGTCCCCATTGACTTCCATAGGAAATAAAATAGTATGGAAGTCAATGGGTGCCGTCAACTGTCTGGTTACCGACATTCTTTAAAATATCTTCTCTTGTTTTCAGCAGAAGAAAGAAACTCATGTGAGGTACTCAAGGTGAGTAAATTTCATTTTTGGTTGAACTGTCCCTTTAAGACATCTACCTGTTGTTTATGCCACTGTGGAGTTGGGTATTCTAGTCTTTAGACATGGCTTATTTTCTATTCTCAACCTGTGCATGTTGGCTTTGAAGGTGAATGTGCACCAAATACAGATTTCTTTCTATAATAAGATTATGTAAGACTTTTGTCTTTTATATCAGGGACACTCAACTACTTTGTCTTATATATGTGGACATCAAGTGGAGGCCAAAGAGAGTATCAAAATTGCTCATGTTTAGCAAATTAAAATTAGACATCAAAACTACATCATTCATTTGAATGTTTTTAGTGTTCATGGTTTTTGAAAATGAGGCTTGCATGCAACCTGTGCATGTTGCCTTTGAAGGTGAATTTGCACCAAAAACAGATTTTTTTTCGATTATGTAAGACTTTTTTCTTCTTTTTTCTTCTGTTGAACACAAAAGAAGATATTTTAAAGACATATGGGACAGAATCAAACAGTTGATGGTCCCCATTGACTTCCATAGTAGGAAAAAAAAATACTATGGAAGTCAATGGGTGCCGTCAACTGTCTGGTTACCGACGTTCTTCAAAATATCTTCTTTTGTGTTCAGCAGAAGATAGAAACTCATCCAGGTTTGGAAAACTTGAGGGTGAATAAATTCTGCTAGAATTTTCATTTTTGGGTGAACTGTCCCTTTAACACATCTACCTGCTGTTTATAATAAACTTTATTTTCTATAGCGCCTTTAAAAGAAGCATCTCAAAGCGCTTCAGAAGAATGATATCCAGTGAAACAATTCAATTATACAAACAATACATACATGTAATGAAAGTGGAATACATGCAAAGTAAAAAAAATACCAAATAAAAGCATAATATCAAAAGTTCAAGTCAATAGAAAATTGTAATAACATAATTTCAAAATAATCAGATAAAAACGACCTTAAAATTTTTTTATATATAAATAAATGACGCCACTGTTGAGTTGTTGAGCACCTCAAGTCTCTAATACTCTAGTCTTTAGACGTGGCTCGTTTTCTATTCTTATTTATCTATTGTTCTGTACGCCAGGTGAAGGCCCTTATCGCCCAGTAAACTAACCTAGCACTGTATGTGCCAAAGTTGAACACGTATTAATTTGTACTTGTTTTGTAGTGAATGCAGTTAAATGATGATGACGCCTATCGTTTACAGGTAAATGCTTCACATCGTTTCAAACTCAAATGTCCGCCATACTGAAACAATTGCTTCTCACGGTGTGTTTCTGTTTCTTTCAGCCTTACTGTGAATGTTTGAATGTAGCCTGGACAATGAAGACGCCTCGTTCCCCGAGAAGACAAAAGGTCACATGCACACTTTTCCCCAGTGTGCTTATGAAAAAAAAAAAAAACCCTCTGTGACACAGATGGCGATGCCAGATCCATCGCAGGTGCCCTACGCTCCGGCCGAACAAAGACATTCCCAGCTCGGGGAACACGGCTTTGTGTTGTGTTGTGCTGAAATGTCTGCATCAAGCCAACACAATCAATAGCGCAGAACAATGTCACGCATTAACCCTGACAATTTACCTCCTTAAGATTTCGACAGCGCTCACCTGCGTGACAATTAAACGCTTAACAAACGATCCCCTGATTCTTCGGCTGTGAAAAAATCCTGATTGTGGCACCTTTAAGTCCTTTTCACAGCCGAGGGGAAGCGTCTCAGAAACATGAATGCCCTTTTAACGATTTCCTGCTTCATTCAGGCCCTATTCAGCAGCACAAGTGTGTGTGGAGTTCATTTCCCTGCTGTTTCAGCTCTACTCAAGAGCTCTCCAGCGTAAATGACCCTGAAGTAGTCATTCATCGTCTCAATAGCCTGGCCGCGGCACCTCAAGAAACTCACCGCGCGCTCGAGCGACAATATAACCCGCAGCTCTCGTTTCTCTTCGCCCTTGAAAGGGAAGAGAACGCTATCTTCGATCAACAATTGGGCAATTAATCACAGCGGCTCGGGATACGGACTTCCCTGGCACAAGGAAAAGGCCAAATGTGAAGTAAAAGCCTGAGTGTTTACGAGGGCGAAGTCCAGCGGCTATGATTTTTAACAGGGAAGGATTTATTATTCCCAAAATCTCGAAGAAAAAGGCGGAGTGGGTGTGGAGCTTCAGGCAGAAGCTATTCTCATCATTTGGAGAAAGGGTTTCTCTCTGTGTCTCTCTCTTTTTTTTTTTGGGAATCTAGATTTAATTTAGTTGCCGATGTCGCTATCAGTGGCGAACAAGCTGGCAGCGCCAGCGGTCTGACGGTCCCTGATAAGCCCAGTGCTCCCAGCTAAGCCTGATTAGTGTTGGCCCCTAAAAGGCTTTGTTATGAGAGGCAAATAGACTGTGGAACAGCAGCCTGGGACCTCACTGATATCAACAATCACAGAGCGAACCCTAACCCCCACCCCTCTGGCTTTCCAGAGCACTAGTCTGAGGAATACCATCTGTGCGCGCGAGACGGAAGAAGGAGAGAGAGATTTTTGTCTTCTATATCAGAGGCTCTCAACTGGTTTGGCTCCAGGACTCGGATTATATGTTGGACATCAAGTGGCGGCCCAAGACAGTGTCAAAATTGCATCGTTCAGCAAACCAAAATGTCTCTAAAAATAGACATCAAAACAAAAACCATTCATTTATATTAATAGTGTTTATAGTCTTTGAGAATGAGCCTTGCATGCAACCTGTGCATGTTGGCTTTGAAGGTGAACGTGCACCAAAAACAGATTTTTTTTCTATAATAATATTATGTAAGACTTTTGTCTTTTATTTCAGGCACACTCAACTAGTTTGTCTTATATATGTGGACATCAAGTGGCGGGCAAAGAGAGTATCAGAATTGCACAGCAAACTAAAATGTTTTTTTTTTAAATTAGACATCAAAACATAAATCATTTATTATTTTTTGAGAAGGAGGCTTGCATGCAACCTGTGCATGTTGGCATTAAAGGTGAACTTGCACCAAAAACGTGGTGACTTTTGTCTTCTATATCAGAGACACTCAACTAGTTTGTCTTATATATTAGTGGACATCAAGTGGCGGCCAAAGAGAGTCTCAGAATTGCACATCGTTCAGCAGTTTTAAAGTTTTTTTTGCAGTGGTTGAGCATGAGGTTTGCATGCAATGTGTGCATGTTGCATGGAAGGAGCATCAAAATACAGAGTTTTATCTATAAGAAGGTTAAATAAGATTTTTGTCTTCTAATTCAGGGGCAAAATAAAATGCATTAATTGGTTTATTATTAGCTTCTAAATGTTCTTGACCATGTTTTATACTCATTGCAAGAGAATAATGAGTACTTTGTTCATAGTTTTTGAGAACGAGGCTTGCGTGCAATTGCCATGGAAGGTGAACTTGCACCAAAATATAGTTTTTCATTTTCTTCCATAATATTCTCATAGAAGATATTAGTCTTCTACTGTATATCAGGGGATCTCAACTGGTTTGGCTTCAGGACTTTTGTATTGGACATCAATTGGAGGCCCAAGACAGTATTGTTCTAAACTAAAATATTTATTATAACACATTTACACTACAATATTCGATAAAAAACCCCAAAAATTGTCCATTGTGATTTAATGGAAACTTTGTATTCATTTTCCTATCCTAACTATGCATGATTAAATCTTTAGTTGCATGTTGTTATTTGCTTTTAGCATCTAGAACCCACTAGTTAAGAACCACTGTTTGATATGCATGAGAAAAAGCATGCATTTCATCCAGTGCAATGATTTATTAGGCATTTAAAAACAGTAGCTTCTAAAAAACACAAAGCAAAATGAACAAAACAAAGAAACATCACCTTCCAGTCCTACAGCAAACCTTCCATCGGTCGCTTGTAAAGTGTAAAATAAAAGCAAACGTGTGTGCAGACAGGAGCGCTGCGAATGACTGCGGGCTGTAATGTATTCCTGAGACCCTCTTTACACACTCCACAGGTTTTCTTTGTTCCCGCAGACAGAGATGAATCCCCCTCCTCTCCGGGACCCTCACTCACACACACACACACACACACCCCTCCCGAACTCGGGGCCGATGGTGGGGACGCCTTTGTTAGCTTCCCTCCATTATGTGAGCCATTACCACGGTGCTGCGTATTTAAATGCGCATATTGATGACCTTAAATAAAGAAAATATTAATGAAAGTATAGCAAAGACAGAGTGAAAGAAGTTGTGAATTATTATTTTTTTCCGAGAGAGAGGTGAAAAAGTTATTCTGGATATTCTTCCCTGCTCACAAAGGGGAAATGAGCTGTTTGGAATATTTTAAATTTAATAAGGCCATGAGGTTTTACTGAGAAATATGTATTATTGAATCTGCATAAACAAATATGAAAGGATAAGTAAAGCCTGAAAACTTTAGTTAGAAAAATGGGCAATGCATTTGTGGATTTACATCTTGATGATATTTTATCAGCCTGGACTGCGTTTTGTTTTATTTTTCAGGTTTTGGAATTATTTTCTTCCCTCTAAGGAATATTTCAGAATAAATACAGGACTGTTTATTTACACTGGTAATAATTTGGCCTCGTCCCTCACAGATTGTGTTTACAGTCAGGCACTTACAATGGGCATCTATGGGAGGCAAGTGCTTAAATGGATTTTACCATACAAAATGTAGTGTTTTTTGAGCTGTAAAGTGTCTAAATCACCCTGAACATATATTAATATTAAATAGTAAGTCTAATCTTTAAGTGGTTATACTTTAGTGTGTATTGTGACACGCATGCTCATGCATTACCCCATAGACTTCCATCATAAATGGCAGCGCCATAAACTGAAGTTGACAAATTTAGTGTGATAATAGAAATAGTTTAACTAGTGTTGAAACTGTAACTTTCTTTTAATTGGGAACACGTGCAAATGTGCTTTATTGTGTGTTCCTGTTTCTGCCTGACTGTCTTTCTCTCTCTGTTTGTTGAAGTTTTTAAGGGGAAGAACAGCGACACAGTGAACACAAAGCTGTCGTTCCCTCTAGACCTTCTGCTTACAGTGTCCCAGGTGAGAACGACACACACAAACTATCAAAGTCTGGCATGTTTTCTGTCTCTTTAGTCTTTCTCCCTTTGTTGTAATGGCATATTCTTCTTCCTAATTAAAAATATAAAAAAAAGTGATATGCAATGATTGCCATTTCTACATTGTTGTCAGGTGACCTCATTATGTTGCATGTTTAATATAGTAATTGCTGGCCAGTTATCCAGCACCTTAGAAATAGCAACTGTCATTTTGTTTATTTTTTATCCAGTTTTGTATAAAAATCTCTTAACTTATCTAAAACGGAACTAAAACTATTTTCGTTTTGTAAGACTGGAAAAACTGGAAGAGAGGGCAACTCACTGAGAAAACAAAGGAAATTAACATTTGAACTCTCTCTTGTGAAGTTAGCATCACCATTCGAGACGCAAGTCTCACCTCAGAATCATCCTAATCTACATCTCTTTCCCTCATCCCCTAGTCCTTCTCTCTCATGCTGAGATCGCCAAAATTCACCCAAGAATCTATATGGTTTAATGAGAATAATTATCATACAGTATTATAAGTTTAATTGGAAGTAAATTAATTTGCCACGTGGAATAGACAGTAATGCGTTCATTGGACCGATTTAGATGGGCTTACAGTTTTTTATAACGTATTTTCTTGAAATTTTTTAGCAATTAAAATAAGACTGAAATATAATATAAAAATGCATAATAGATTTTTTTTACTTAAACTTAAAAATTAGAGACAGAAAGTAAGTTTAAATACTGAAATTATTAAAAATGTAAATAACATAACTAAAAAAATGATTTAAGATGTGATAATAGCACATAAAAATTAAATAAATAAATAAATAAATAAAGTACATAAACAATACTAAAATAATGGATTAGCACTACTCTGACCTTTCTTTCACTCCTACATTGATGCATTTGAAAGACACTTTTATCTAAAGCATTTTTTTTATTATTTTAATTTAATTTTAATAAAGCATTTTTTCTTGCATTCAAGCAATATTTTTTATGGCTATATATGCATCCTCTGGGGAACAAACCCAGGATCTTTTCGTGTTTTCTAGCGGTATATTCCATGTCGCACGTGTTGCATGCACTCCTCTGTTTGATCTGATTGGCTCACAGGCCTTGACAGCAATGAGGACTTTCAATGGCCGGGGCCAATTATGAAAGAGCCTCAGTGCTGAAGTGTCACACTTTTTGCAACAGTCTCCAGTGTGTTTACAGTCTGCTTCTGACACGCATTAATTCCCAGGTGAGGATCTGCCCCCCCTCGAGCATGTCTAACCCAAAACCCAGACCTCCGCTGGGGCCTTGGGATCCAGGCTCCCCGTGGGACACAAACACAGATGCCGGCAGTGGTTTATTCCCAAGTAAGGCTCACAGCAGTGCACTATCCAGCCATAACACACACACACGCACACACTCTGGGGAACATGAGAGCATCGTGAGGCATTATGGGTCAGAGTGGAAGTACTAGATCACGGGCCACTGGATGCGAACACTTGCTCTGGCTTGTTTTAACTTCACTTTTGAACAACACAAGATTCACAACAGCTTATTTAAAGGTTATTATTATGCTTTCTGAAAAGGTATTAAAACTCCAGTTTAGACATGTGCCGGTATTCGGTAATGCGATAAATCGCGGTAATGAATATGCACGATATTGTTATCGCGGGCACTTCAAAATACCGTGAAAAATAATAGATCAGAATTTATATTTATAGAACGCGCATCAGCTTATTTTCCATCAACCGCTTAAACAAACACTGCGTATATGCTGCGCAAATCACGTGCGCACTCTGATGTAAACAATCCCCACATACAGCACTGTGTGCATGCGGCGCAGTAAATGTAATAAATACCGTTTTGGCGCTTGTAAATGTGACGTGACAGATCGCTGTAGCGCCTCAGTTCAAGCTAACCGATCATCTGTTACTTTTTATTTAAAGATACAGTACAACTTACCGAAAGGTATTTATGCCTAATACATAATATTGATCAATCAGTGTTTTTCAACCACGAAAAGAGGTCAATAAAACTGCAGATGAACAATTATGTCACAGAACGTTATATTTACCTCAGGAAAGCCATTTAATGACCAACATGTTAGTTGACTAGAAAAAAATAGCTATAGAGAGGAGTATTTTGCTATGTGCACTATATTATATTTGTATTATATTTTTACTTGTGTCATAATTGTTATTATAATGAAAACCAAATTATATTTAATTTAATTTATTAATTTTTAACCTTTAATAATACCAGCTGACAGGGCTCTTTGTATGTTTACAGCATTATGTGAGATATAGCCTATTTTTTCTTGAGAAAAATTAACATGTAGGCTTATCTACTGTAGCCTACCTAATATTTATTCAAAGAGTCAATATTGAATCAAGATTGAAATCAAATCCCAAGAATTGAATTGAAATCATGAAAATTGTGTAAAATTCTGTTTAGTTACCAAATGTTTTGACAATCACAATTACACCTATTGTGATGCAAGTTGTTGTTTTTTCTACATCCCCTCCCAATCCATCCATTTCTCTTGAGCAATTAAAATATCATGATAATACCGTATACCGTGATAAAAGCTCAATCAATTAATCGCAGCATGAAAATTTGATACCGGCACATGCCTACTCCAGTTAGACGTTTAGATGTTCATCCACACAGAAAATGAAAATGTAGTAATTTCTTTTTTTGTGTAGTTTTTAGTGACAGATTTAGTTTGTTTGTTTATGGTGCATAGTTTATTAATAATTAAGTAAAATCAGTTCATTAATTATTATTTGTTTGTTTGCTTGTTTTTATTAAAAAAATGAATCCTTTCATTTTTTTTTTTTAGGTAGATTCCACATGTGCATATCAGATACTGTAGTATTTATAGGTAACACAGATGAAGCGCGGGTCTAAATGATCTCTGATTAATCAACTGCACACCACAGGTGTCTTCCAAACACTTTAAGTTGATAATAACACAGAATACATATTTAATAAATGTGTGCATGTGCACCATCTTTAAACATTGAGCTATTTATTTTTTTATTGCATTTTAACAAGAACAAAACATAATTTACATACAAGAGTACATACTGTATAACCATACATGTCGGGTAAAATAAGAAGAAAAATAAAATAAAAAAATAATAAAAAGAAAGGCATTTTACAGAAAACACCTGTACCTGTCAAACAGCTATGTAGTTTTCCTAGCTTTTAGGTTTTTACTTTTGGATATTGTTTCTAAATATATTTTAACATCAATTTTAAAATTAACATTAACATTAACATTGAGCTAGTTCAAACAGGAGATCGTTTTTGAGCAATTTTCATGGTTTCTCAGGTGTATTAATGCCAGATCTTCATGACGACCGTGTGAGAATGTTCTAGAACACTGATTTTCGACGTGTGGCACGCGGCTCCCTCTAGTGGTACGACGAGGAATCACTGAATTTCGTACGTACGATCACACCGGTGTGATTAGAACGGTCGGTGCATCACGTGATCAACTGCTATATTCAAACGTGACCCTGCCTGGACCACAAAACCAGTCACATGGTTAAATTTTTTTAAATTGAGATTTATACATCAATAAATAGGCTTTCCATTGATGTATGGTTTGTTAGGATAGGACAATATTTGGCCAAGATACAACTATTGAAAATCTGGAATCTGAGGGTGCAAAAAAATCGAAACATTGAGAAAATCTCCTTTAAAGTTGTTCATTTATGTTGGCGATTGTGCTGCATTCACTCACAAAAATACATGTTTTATATATATTTACGGTAGGAAATATGCAAAATATCTTCATGGAACATGATCTTTACCTATTATCCTAATGTTTTTTTGGCATAAAAAAAATCTATAATTTTGACCCATACTATGTATTGTTGGCTATTGCTACAAATATACCCGTGCGACTCGAGACTGGTTTTGTGATCCAGGGTCAGAAATGTGCTTTCGTGTTGGCTGGCGCTGAGCCAGAGACGGACACTCTCAGCACTATCATATATTTATTTGAACTATTCAGTGTTTTCAACCACATAATGTTTATTTTAGGTTTAAGACATATAAATTCACATAAGTAGGCTAATAAGAAAAACAATACATACACAGTTACGCACGGATGTCTATGGAAGCGGCAATAGCCTACTAATCCCTTCCATTATAATTAGACAACGTTTTAGTCATATCAGATACACATTGTGTAAGTAACTTTAAAGTTTACTCTGTTCTTCTCCCAGTTAACCGGCCACTTACTTTCATGTATTTCGAGAGAAGTGGATGAATTCACGTGCTGTAAATTCAACAGATCCGATTCTCTGAACAGCGGCACAACATGGCGGTGCATATCGCTCAACTAACGCGATCATATTCTCTTTTCAGATGGCTTTTTGGTTGATTAGCTCCACTGTCTGTCTTGGTTTTCTCTTACAGCTGCACATTGTGCACAATAAATATTCTTATTAGAAATAAAACTACCTCGTTTTTGAGCTGTGCATAGCTATAGCTTAATAGTTAGGTCTACTACAGTACTATATTTTAATATTGGTCATTATGGTGGTACTTGGAGAGCCAAATATTTTCGGAGTTGGTACTTGGTGTTAAAAGTTTGAGAAACGCTGTTCTAGAGGGAACCAACAGGTTGTAATGTCTCTCTCTCTCTCTCTCTCTCTCTCTCTCTCTCTCTCTCTCTCTCTCTCTCTCTCTCTCTCTCTCTCTCTCTCTCTCTCTCTCTCTCTCTCTCTCTCTCTCTCTCTCTCTCGGAGTGCATGCTGGGAGTGAACGGAGCGTTGTGTGGGTGAGTGCGTTTGTGGCTGTGTGCTAAACTTTTCTATCTTCTATCTTTTTTGTGTGTGTTTGTTTTATGTGTTGAACTTGTTCGATCGATTAAAATTTAAAGGTGTTTTCATCTGCAACCTGCGTTGTGCTGGGAGTCATGACGAACCAAAACACATTGAGTTTTAAAGACTGAGACTCAGAACCCGAGTCTAGAATTAATGTGGAGTAGTGTTGTTTAGCGGGGGGAGAGATTGTGGGACATGATCATATTGTCTCGGCATCGCGAATGAACAGTGCAGTTGTTTTTTGTTTTTTTAAATCAGTTGAAAAGGTAAATGACGTTGTCCAAAGTGGCGTTGTGTTGAATGGTTCACTCTTGACTGTTTTACCTTTGAGTAGCCCGTCCAAAAGGGTCACGCTGTCCAACGTACCTCCGTTTATCAATGACGAAATACTGGTGCAAGAGTTATCTCAGTTTGGAAAACTGGTTTCCCCTATAAAGAAAATCCCTTTTGGGTGCAAGTCACCTTTGGTGAAGCATCTAGTCTCGTTTAGAAGACAAGTTTTCATGGTGCTGAAAAGTGGAATTGATGATATCGATCTGGTTTTTAAAGGGGTGGTTTATTATGATTTCACTTTTCTAACTTTAGTTAGTGTGTAATGTTGCTGTTTGAGTATAAACAACATCTGCAAAGTTACAACGTTAAAAGTTCAAAGCAAAGGGAGATATTTGCTCTTAAAGGAGACATATCATGCTTTTAAATCGTTCCTTTTAACATATAAATCATACATTTGTAGTCTATATAAAGCAGAACTGCAATGCTTGGGTCTGAATTCCTCATTATTATAGCTCCACAGGCCCCCTTTTTACCCCTTTTCTGGTGTGCGTCTGACAGCAACTCGTTTTGGTGCGGTCTCTTTAAATACAATTGAGACACATCATACCCCGCCCCTTCTCCAGTTTGCAGAGGTTCAACTCCACCCCGTTCGGCCATTTTTGTAGTTTAATAGCAGAGATACGATTATAGCGGCACAGAAACTTTTTATTCACACGTTATTAACAAAATGTCAACAACGGAAGACTTGTCCAGCCAGCCTTACATGTTCGAGCCAGAGTCCGGAGCCGGAGCGAGATGAAAATGAAGACGACGAACCTGCAGAACAGCGTCTTCATATGGATGTATCGCAATGGTGTGTTACTGTATTTATACGTGAAACTTTGGTCTTCCGACTTTTTACCACCGTGTCGATTTATTTTGATTAATATGTGCGAGGGAGAGAGAGCAAGACAGCGTCTAGTATGGAGAAGGTTTACACTTTCGCCAGGGTCTGAAGAGAGAGAGTGAATGCGCGCGCGACCGGGTCTCACTCTCTCTCTGCTCGTTCTTTCAGTCAAACATGCGCACTGTCATAAGCGCGGCAGTTCATCTACATTAGACGGTGTAATGAAGCGTGTGGGTTACTACATCCAACAACCGAACATTTTAACTTACCCTCTCGTAACTTCTGCATCTTTTAGCTTGGACTACAAAATTGCAGCGAGAAATAAAATATGGCGGATTGCTCGAAGTGTTGGGCTGGAAGTCAATGTCCTTATTTGGCAGTTCCGCTGTAAATACTGTGACGTGATTGTTCACAAAACGTCATAGATAACAGAAAAATCTGAACAGGTTGAAAAATATGACCAAAACAGAATATAAAGATATCAACGAAGCACCTGAAGAGAATAATTTCAACTTTTTTGTACTTCTAAACACTCCAAATATACAACAAAATGCATTTAAGGGCTAAAAAAGTGGATTTAGCATGATATGTCCCCTTTAAAGAAATCGCTTTTTAAGGACTACAACAAACGGCTGGTAGAGACTACACCACATTCCTCCTGGGTTAGTGACATCACCAACCCTAGAATTTACATAAACCCCGCCCCCTGAACACGATTTATAGATTATCAAGACAGAATATGCTAATCAATTTCTAAAAGATAACTACACATAAGCTACATAAATTCATCAACTAACCAATTAGAAATGTTGTCTACATGTTGTCACCATCTTTCTGACTCCGGTTTTTGAACATAAAAGGCTAAAAGTTTTTTGAAATTTTCAGTGCATGTCTGTGTGAGGTAAAAGCAAGCGGGAAGGAAGTCGACCGGAAGTTGAAGTCGGCCGGGTGCCGCCATCTTGAGCGGAACTTCACTTGCGTTAGCAATCCCATTGACTTCCATTCATTTTGGCGTCACTTTGACAGCGAATAACTTTACATCTGAGGCGTTTGAAGACTCCATTTGTCCATTTTTTATTTCTAAAGAAACACGACAATGTATAAAATGCTCCATTACCTTGTAGCTTATGTTATGGCCCCGTAGAAGCAGTTTTTGTAAAAGTAGGCTAACGATTGCGTCATAACCACGCGACTCTCTGTCGCACACTAGAGAGATTACCGTATGGACGGGAGGAGAAGCTCGCGGGCAATCGGGGAGACGTGGAGGCAAAATGACAATATAATTAATCGGAATACCTAGCAAAAGTTGCTCCTGCTCCAGCTCATGGACAGCTCCTAATCACACTCTCTGTCTCTGCAAGATTCGGAAAGGAATGATTCAGATTTCTCTTGGCACAGCTACTAGAAGACAGACGGGTTGCTCACGTGGTCCGTGTAACGCTTTGCTCGGTTTGAGTCTGCGCGTCAGGAAAGGAAGTGCTAAGAAATCGCTGAAAATGGGCTTCACTTGTCTCAACTGAGTTCCAATGGGGTCGCTGTGTCCATTTCTTTTACTGTCTATGGGTAAAAGCACACAAGCTGTTGAAGCTCCGCCCCCTGTGCCGGGAGCAGCAGCTCATTTGCATTTAAAGGGACAGACACAAAATGGTGCGTTTTTGCTCACCCTCAAAAAGTGACAATTTTAACATGCTATATAAAAATATCTGTGGAGTATATTGAGCTACAACTTCACATACACACTCTGGGGACATCAGAGAGTTATTTTACATCTTGTGAAAAGGGCATTATACCAGCCCTTTAAGTTCAAAATTGATGGTTTCGATTACATAGCGTTTGCAACATCTGACACTACAATTAAATGTTTTAGCTGTGGTAGGATGGGACATCTTGTTCGTGATTGTCCTAATAAAAGGACAGTACATGTGCGGAACAGGGCGTTTCTGTTCTTCCTCCGGCTGAGATCGCGAATGACAGACACTGCCGGTACGTCTGTGGTCGAAGCCGGTGAGCTTGGGCCGGTTGCAGTTGTGGCTGCTGAGGATAAGTCTGATACAACTGAGATTGTTACCAAGTCTAGTCAAAATGAAACTCTCTCTCGATGTCTGATGAGCAGGCTGAACACTCTGAAAACGTTTGTGTAACAGATGCTGATGAAATTGAGGTGCAAGACAATGATGTTGATTTTGAGAAGGAAGCAAAATCTGTTTTCAAGATCCCAGTTAAAAGAAAGAAAAAAAAGCTTTTAAACAAGTAAAGAAGGATGAGGGTGGTGATGAGAGCAGAGGATCAGACAGTGATAGAGATTCTTCTGATTCGAATGTGTCTCAGTGTTCAAATTGGTCTATACATTCTCAAAATGAAAACTTACAGAGATAATGGCATTAGTCAATCTCTGCAAGAAACAAAGGGAGTGAAAGGAGTGCAAGTTGAAGATTTCTTCCCTGATTGTTAACAATTCATCAACGATGTAAGGTATCTAATAAAAGAGGGAGCTTTTCAAGATGTGGAGATTTACAGTACCGTCTTAGAAAACTGGTGAACAACTAAACTGGTGTAACAAACTAAAAAAATGTTTTACTAAAGATGATGAGGCTGTTTTTTGTTGTTGTTGTTTGTTTGTTTGTTTGTTTGTTTGTTTGGCAGCTATTCTCTTTTTTTCTGGTCTCTAAAATAAATATGACAAATTTTAAAATCATAACTTTAACCTTAAATGGTGCCAGAGATGGTCATACAAGAATGATTTTATTTGAGTTTATTAGACAAAAGCAAATTGATATTCTGTTTCTACAAGAAACACACAGTGATTTTTAAAATGAGACCGACTGGAGGAGAGGAGTCCCAAATCCTCCATTAGTGGAGGTGTTGCTGTTTTTACCTCTGTCTTGTGAAGTTGAGGAAATAATTGGAGGTCGTTTTTTAAAGATCAAAGTGAAGTTTGAGAAAATCACCACGGTGCTTCTGAATGTACTGTATATGCTCCTACAAAGGGATTAGAAACAGTTCTGTTCTTTAATAAGGTGAGTGCTGTTTTGAAAGATTTAAATCCAGAAGATTTGTTATTCTTATGTGGAGATTTTAATTGTACCTCTAATGATAAGTTGGATAGGAACCATATAGAACCACACGCTGCTTCTCAGAAAACTACTATAACTAATTGAAACTCATGATTTATGTGATGAATGGAGAAGTTTTAATCAAGATGTTAGACAGTACACTTGGGCTCATAGTACTGAACATTCAATATCTTTGGCTCGGCTTGACAGAATTTATAGTGTTCAGCATCAACGTAATCTTTTACAAATTTTTAAAATTATTCCAGTGGGGTTTTCTGATCATAGTTTAGTTCTATGCAGTGTTTTAATTGTGTTATTAGTGTAAGAGTACATACTGGAATTTTACGGCTGGGTTTGTCCATATTTGACCCAAATTTGGGTTGAAACGACCCAGCATTTTTTATAGAGCGTGTCTGGTATGCTGTATTCCCTGGCCATTGAACACTTACTTCAAAAGTTACGAGCTCGTTTAAAAGGTCTGATTTTCCCTGGTTGTAATAATTCTTTACATCTTTCCGCCTATGCTGTTGATGTTATTGTTTTTGTAAATGGAAAGGATGATGTTATTAAGCAGAGGAAATTGGACTATTTTTTCTAACTTAAGTCAGGAAAAGCAAAGCTCTACTTGTGGGAAATTGGAGTGGAGATCTTCCCGCTTTACCTGGAGGATTGATTTGGAAAAGAGGAGGTTTAAAATACCTTGGTGTCTATCTAGGAAATTAAAACTTCATTAAGAAAAATTGGGAAGGTCTATTTGAGAAAATAAAAGGTCGATTGAAAAAATGGAAATGGTTGCTCCCTCAGATATCTTATAGAGGACATATTCTTATAATTAATAATCTTGTGGCATCTTCATTATGGCATAAACTGGCTTGTGTGGGTCCTCCAAATGGACTCCTTTTTTTGGGACAAGTATCATTGGACTCCTCAAAGCAATCCAAAGAAGAAGGAGGTCAGCGTCTGGTTAATCTCGTAAGCCACTTACTGTCTCCAATATATACTGAAACTTTTAATGGGACCTTATTCACTTGTGTGGAGACTTTAAGCATTTTGAGAAGAGTGGGCAATATGGAAAAAGATTTAACATTGTTTTAATGGATCATAAAAGATTGACTTTTACTGGAATTCCTCCTTTTTATCAAAACTTGTTTAAAGTGTGGAGTCTCTTTAAACATCGGTGGATGGAACCAGCAACTTCTCTTTACTGGTTGTTGGAAGAACCAGTTGTATTTGGAGCTAGGTTTGATACTTCGGGAGAAGATTTTCCTGGTCTAACAGATTTATGATGTTATAAAAAGCTTTTTAAGCTAAAAAAACTTCATACATGAATCAGGATAGTATTCACTGAGAGCTGAATTTACTGAGTTTGATCAACACCTTTTGCAAAGTAGTTTCTTCATAAATTAACTATGATTTTAACTGTTGAAGAGAAGACTCTTTTACAAGAGTCTGGAGCAGAGACTTTAAAGTCTCTGACAGTAAAGATCTTTTTCCAGATCTTGAAATGTGTCCTGTTATAGATGAGTCCTGTCTTACTAGCCCCCTGTTAAATTTTGGAATTAACGATTACATTGATTTTTTGTACAGTAGAAGGGAAAATATTGTATAAATGCATTGTGAAAGTTATTCATCACTGTAATTTAAGTACTAAAACAGATACAGTATGGAGAGAAAAATTAGGAATTAATTTTGAAACTAAACCTGTTTGGCGAGCACTTTACAAACCACCATTAAAAAAATAAATAAATTGAGCTAATGCTGTAAATACCTTTGTATCTATTTTAAAGCCCACTGTAAGTGACAAATGTCCTTTTTGTTTAGAACGAGAGACCATTTTTCATTGTTTTATGTACTGTAATATTTTGGTTTTTTTTTTACAGTTCAAAACAAAAGTTCAAATGTCAAGTCACATATTCAATCAATAAATCAATATTTTATTTAACAAGACAATACATGTATGTATTATTTCAGTAAAATGTTCTTTAAAACATAAATATACATAAACTAAAAAATATAAATAAATAAATCTTATAGAAATATGAGCAATATTTTACTTCAAATATTTTGAAATATCTGTGTGTGTGCGTGTATATATATATATTTATTTGATGTATATGTACATATACATAGTATGAAAAATAATTTTAAATTTATGAAATATTAAAAAAAATTCAAAATATCGGTCACCTTTAATTTACGGTCGGAAAACATTGAAAAGAAGTTCCCAAAATCCCTATGTGACAAATTACATTTCATAATATTTTATTTAAATATTTTTTTCTTGATGTCTTGTGTTTGTTTGTATGACGACATCTACAAACAAATATTGGCTTGGAAAGCCATTCATGGTTTGCTACCTGTATTATTATAGGAAGATCTGTGTGTGTGTGTGTGTGTGTGTGTGTGTGTGTGTGTGTGTGTGTGTGTGTGTGTGTGTGTGTGTGTGTGTGTGTGTGTGTGTGTGTGTGTGTGTGTGTGTGTGTGTGTGTGTGTAGCATCAAAATGCCTCCCGTAATGCCTGAAACCCTGTTGCAATATTGAGAGCATTGCATTGATCCTGAAAAGAGAGAGTTTTAAAGAAACCCTGACCTGTCAGAAACACTGCAAACTCGACTTCAGTTTGCCATCATCCATCTTGGCATTATCGCCGGGAACACACTCAGAGTTTTATAATCCCTATGAAAACACTCACTGAAACCGAGGGGGTCATTACCGGTTTCCGTCACGTCCCACACAAAGACTTCCAGCGATTGGGAAAATCTTCAAAGCCTCACAGACACAGCGAGGATGAGAAGAACTCGCCTTGAACCCCGCGACGCGCCGGCCCGGTGTACACGTGTGTTTAATTGAACGAGCCAAAAGAACAAAGAGTAGATCAATTGTTGATTTTAATAAGACATTGTTCACGGGTCCCATCATATTTAATTTGATGGCAGAGGGGGGGTCGTCTAAAGATGAGCGCGCTCGTCCCGTAATGAGCCATTATGCCCGGCCCTCCTGGGCAGAAACTAATTGGCGCAGGATTAGCATTGAAGAAACTGGGCGACCCCGAGCTCTCCGCTTTTCTTTCTGTGTATCAATGACCAGCTAAGTGCCCAGAACACATCGGGTGCCCAATTTGGACCTAACCAGCCCAGCGAGCTCCTTTGACTTCTCACAATTCATTTGCGAAGGTTTTCATAAGTTTGGAATCTGTCCGAGTGATAATCTCTCATGGCCAATGGCACGAATGTAACCTGCTAATTCAGGCATATGCTGTAGCCGTAACACTGAAGAAACACACTCTTCTCCTACTTAAAGCTGCAGTCTGTAACTTTTTTGGGTTAAAAATTATCCAAAATACATTTGAGCAAGTACATATCCAGCCAGTGTTCAAAACTATGCTTGCCTTAGCTCGATTCAAAACGGTAAGCTTGTAATAATGTCTTTAGCTCCAGTGGTGCTGGTGGATTTCCGCGGGAAATTGGAGCATGTCTTTGTGTCATTACGTCACATCTGTCCACATACAGAAGAGTCTCGGCTAGTCGGCTATGAGTGTGAGGATGTTGGAGGTGGAGATTTATAGCCTTTTCTCACAGCTCTTGATATAATTAAACATCAATTTGATGGCGGATCCAGAAAGGTTCAAACGACAATCACCAACTGGAGATTCACCCGCTGTAAAATGTGAATGAATAAAAGAGACTGCAACCGGCCCGTGTGAAAACAAGGATAATATCGGAAGGGCGTTAAATGTAGTCACACAATGCTGATGTTGTTAACATTAACAATTTGAGAACAAAGTATAATTTGCACGGTTTGACGTGATATGATAAGCGATCGTTAGATTTAATCTGCGCGATTTACTGCAATGCTTTTTTCCCCTTAGTTGGGCAGAACAAAAGTGGATGTTACTTGTTCACACAACATTTTCCGGTGAAAATTCTTATGTTGGTCATACTTCCAAAAAGTGGAATCTGTGATTAAGAGTGCCAGTATCCACTGACAGATGCACATTCTCCTCAAAACACTGGATTCATCCGCGCTGTGCCGAGCCGAGGCACAACCCACATAAAGTTGCTAATTCCGTGAATAACTGCAATTGCAGATTTCAAACAGAGATGGCGACAAAGAGGAACAACTACAGACTGCAGCTTTAAACAGGTACTTCACTGGAGGCAAAATGGACTTTCAAGAAAGCATGTCTGCCTATACAGTAGAAAGGTGGAAAAAATGTTGAAGTCACTGGAACCTGACTAGAAAAAGGCTGTTGTTTTGCCAAATAGGTAGGAAAACTTCAACACCCATAATGCACTGGGCATGTTGCCCTCCAAGGCCACTCCCACTATTCTGCTCTGGAAACAGTTACCAGAGTCAAATACCGCCTTGCTTTGGTAGGAAAAACTTCTAAGCAATCTTTTAGTCATAATGATGTTGACTTGTATTGATCCAGCATGTTGTGGGCAACGGCTAAATGCTGCAAAGAATCATAAATACGCAGAGAACATCTGAAAACCCTCTGTGTTTGTAGAAAACTTTTCAAACTGGATGAAAAACTGAAAGAAACTTTCATTCTGTCAAGATCTGTCATGTAATAAAACTTGCCATAGTGTTCTGTTTTTACCATAACTCTTATAGAGTAGATATAGTACGATACAATTTTCAGTGATAAACCTACTCCCAGTGACTGTGTGTCTGTGGGTGTGGATACAACAATGCGGAAGTATAATCTGTAGATGTCAAAATAAATAAATGTGAATATCTCGGCCCAGGTAACACAGAGGACGAGTAAACAGTGTTTATTTACATACACTACAGACCGTTCAACAATACAAAGAGATTAAAAAATCAGCAAAGTTACACTTTAAGAGATTTACTCAGTGTTTCAGGCATTATAGGATGGCATTTTGATGCATTTATATATTTTACAGTTTTTACTCAATACATGTGTCTGGTAATGCTCTTTTACTGGTTTCACTATAAATTACATGCAAACTTTTTTTAAATGTAACATATTCTTTGTTACCCATAAAGTCAATTAATATTATTTTCTTCAAAAAAAAGGTTTTGGAGTAGTTCACAGTAATTGTTTTTGTCTAAATATTTGGCTAAATCTAACAAATATTATTTTATCAACATGCAGGTAACAAATTACTAGGTTTTTACTACAGCATTTTACTTTTATTTTTAAATATTCATTTTTTGACTGTCCTGAATTGTGGAAGAAATACTTTTTCCACATTTTTGCCCCATGTTTTAATAGGACAGTTGAATAAGAGGACAGCGAATGACGAGGCGAGGAAGGAGTGATGTTGCACATTAGAAGATGCACTTATAGTTTCTTCTCTTTCTTAAAGAAAGAAATGTTAAAGTGTTTTTTTTTAAACACTTTTATTCAGCAAGGCTGCATTAATTTTATCAAAACTTATATTTAAGTCATTAATAGTATTACAGAAGATCTAAAATAAATGCTGTTCATTTGAATTTTCTATTTTCTATTTCCACAAATATATGAAGCAGCTGTTTTCAACACTGATAATAATCATAAATGTTTCTTGAGCATCAAATCAACATATCAGAACGATTTCTGAAGGATCATGTGACACTGAAGACTGAAGTAATGATGCTGAAAATTCAGCTTTGATCACAGGGATAAAGTACACTTTACTGTATATTCATCTATTTTAAATTTTAATCATATTTCACTGTTTTTCCTGTATTTTTGATCAAATAAATGCAGCCTTGCTGAGCAGAAGAGGCTCCTTTCATAAACAAGAATCGTTCACTCTTTAAATGGCATCACAGCTCTATTTTGCTAATTGCATTTGTTGATCGCACTAATAAGGCATCAGTCAAGTGTGCATCGGCCAACATGAGCACAGCGCTACAGGCTGACCCTCAGAAATTAATCAAAGCACAGATTCAGTTTAAACACTACAGTGATTTCTGCCATATCTGAAAAACATAGTTAATAAACGTTGATGGCTACGATGTGTCATATTGTGTCGGCACGGCAGATCTCTCCAAACAGATGTTCGTGGAGGGTCTAACTTCATTTAAGTAGGAAGAAATATGTTTTTAATTATCAGACCACCTGGGGGTTGATGGACCCTGCAAGCTTTACGTGGAACAGATGTAGCCATTCTCCTTAATTAAGTTTGATTTCCATTTGACAAATTAAAAAGAATATTCCCTGCACTGTATCAAGGTGTTTCGAGAAGCATTCGCGAATGTTGTCGACTCATTTTATGCTAAGTTTGTAAACAGTTAATTTGTCATTCTCCTAAAGCACGAGACATTGATAATTGACTCTTAATGAGAACTAGAAAACCAGCGTAAATACTAATTTCCCATATGGGGTAAAGATCTGCCTGGTGAGTATAAAATAACAAACATGTTGTGCGTCTGATATTAGAATTGTTAGCGTAGAGAAGCGATTAGCCGAGGTGAGATTAATCACAATAAGACCTTTCCGTTTGAGATCTCTCATACGGAGCAGAAGCCTGTTAAGGGCATGAACTTACCTGGAAAACCATTATTTAATAAATGCTGTTAGTTTAATGCACCAGTGAGAGATGGGCTGTGTCCCGAACTGAATACTAGTATACTACATAGTGCGCACTTGTTTTAAAAAATTGTATATGAAGTATAGTACATGTTATGTAACAGCACTAAACAGTACTTTAGGAATGGTTTTGCTTCCGGTTCATTCACCACACTGATAATGCAAGGTCAAGTTGAATGCATTGCATTGTGGGATACAATACGCAGTGTGCTTTGCTTGTATACTGCATGTTTTGGCAAATGTAGTTGCAGTTGCATGCATACAGAAAATGCACACTCTATGCATCTATGCACTATATAGTATGCATGTTGTATACCATATAATAGGATTTAAAATGCAAAATAACATGATGAGGAAAAGAAAAGTATGCAGTGTACAGTATATTCTGCACAATTGTCAGGGAGTTAAGTAAGTGTTCCCAGACAGAGAAGGGGTTTCTGGGTAGTGGGAAGCAGAAATATATGCGTTTGTATGTGAAAAGCTGGTATTTACTTGATGTGAGCTGGATCCTGTGGTGAATCCTGAAAGATTTGCTTTGGCTCTTCACTGCCAGGTAAACGACTGACCTTCGCCTCTCCTTCAGTCATGTGGGGGGTTTCGGACGGTGCACACGTTCATTTTTCAGTCCGGTCCTCTTCAACACTGTAATTCACAGCATTTCAGCTCTGAAATCGTCCTCTTTCTCCGCTATCACTGGCCTATCAGAGATTCACGAGACAGACGCCATATGCGCCGCAGCCATAATATCACAATCAACATCATCATCCTTCCCAACTGCAGGAACGGTGTTCACTAAGCATGCTAAAATATGCAAATAAAGGCTCTTAAGAGCTTGCACAGTGGTTAGTTCCCGAGTCGAATGCTAACGATTATTAATTTGGAGGGGTTTTAATCTCAGCGCATGGAAAAGGGCCCTTTTCTGTGGTCAGGAATGTTGATTGGATTTTTTGGAACGCACACTCATGGAAAAAGAAAAACTATTTCACATTAGCAAAATAATAACCCAATGACATGGGTCGATTCGTTTTCTTTTCACATATTAGATCAACCAAGTGAGAAATTGGAAAGAAACTGTTCAAGTGTATTTCTCGACTGCTCAACGCTGATAATGAGTCGGGCTGCTAATCCGTGAGTCTGCCGGGCTGTCCGAGGTTAAGATGCACGGACGCTCCTCGTGTGTTCGAGGGTCACGTATCCCGACCCCGGTCCAGAACGTCCTTTTAGGGCACTTTCACACTGGAGTTTAGAGTACATCAGTGAGCATAGCGAACTGAAGATGTCAGCCTGAAAGAAACATGTTAAATCAGTGTTTTGATGGTTTTAGAAGGGTTTTGGACAGCGAGACCCGTTAGACCTGCTTAACAAACCAGACAGGACACTACAGGGGAATAGGGGAAACATTTAAACTAATAGAACTCACTAAACGTTCCCCAATGATTACTCACAGTACGTTAAGATAATTGTTTTGCATTACAGGTTTTTAAAATGCTATGTTTAAATATGCAAATTATTCATTATGTTAAATTAAATATGTATTCATTTGCATATAATTTCAGATCAGAAATCTGAACATTACATGAAGCCAGGGCCAAAAAGTGGGCTTGAAAAAGTGGCACTTCATGCAACCAGAGACCATACTGACCCGGCTCTTTTAAAATGGATTATCTCTAGTGTGTGTCAAGTTCATGTCAGGGATGGCCTTTTCACATCACGCAAAGCAGCTTCACAGAAAATCATGATGTTAATAATATCTTAATATATTCATGCATTCTATTCACATTTAGCAGAAAAGAGCTGGGTGGTAATATAGTTTACATTTTGCAACCTTATATAAACAATCATAACAAAGCAGTTGAGATTTGCTATATAGTATATATTTAAATGAGTGTACTGCATGTATGTGAGTAAAGTTCTACATTCTCATGAAGCATGTTATTGAATATGGCAATGTTGATGTATTTGGTCTTTGGTCTGCTACGCTGCTGCTGCTGTTGATTATTGAGATTATTGCTGTTGATTGAGCATGTAAAACACAATAAGTAGAAATACATAAATCCCGTAGCAGATCTAGGCAGGTGGAGCTGGGGAGGTAGAGGGACTCTGATAGCACGCAGCAGGACTAACTTACAGCAAACAATGGACCAGACTATTTAAATGTTGAGCAAGCAATCTCATTGGCTGCCGGATCAGCAGAGCCAATCAGCTTGTGCCATGCGTTAATGATGTGATTGCTTGCAGATTGCACGTAAAGGACCATCAGCCAGCACCCTTGAGGTTCTTGACTAAACTAGATATATATTGAACTTTATATAAAAAGTAGGCTGATAATATAAACATTTGAGATTTGCTTTATAGTATATATCACTAACCCTTTAGGTTAGATTTGTCCAACTCAGTCCTTGGCCAAAGTCCCTCACGCGCGCTGGACTAATAATGTGAGATAATGGTTGTGTGTTGTAAATCTGGGTAGTTGTTCTGGAAGGTCTAAGCATGTCAGACAGTCTCCTGTTAAATCAACAGCAGCGTGACATGGTGCCCCGGGCTCCTGACAGCTCATGATGAATGAGTGTTTGTCTCTGGGGTCTCGTGTTCAGGGCTGCTGGGATATTGGACAGGAGAGTCCCCGCTTAACAGCTGCGTGCCGGACTGTAAAAGTGTTTGTAGTGGCATCAATGTTTGTCACTTTTCAAAATATATACCAGAACAAATATCGTATGACTTCAGAAGTCTAACACATGAGCTACTTATGGTGTTTATGTTGCTTTCTTGTTCTTTTAAGGCTGTCGTTGCATGGAAAAGAGCAGCGTGAACGCTGGAACAAATAACAGCATATAGGTTACTACATGTTAATAATGTCAGAATTTACTTCTCCATTAAGGCCAGGGACTGTAGCCAAGTTGCAAATGCAATTTTTGTATTGGATAACTGGAATATTACAAATTAGTGAATAAAGCAAATATGTATATTTTGCATTTTTGTTCCTATTTTAAATCTCATTAATCTGGTTCATTCACCACACTGAAAATGGTATGTCAAGTTGAATGCATTGCATTGTGGGCTACAGTATGCGGTGTGTGTTTTTGGCAAATGTAGTTGTAGTAGCATGCATACAGAAAATGCACAGTCACTTTTTTTTAGGAATTTATTTGGTCATTTTTTTCCATCATAGCTTATGCATATGTTGCTTTATCTAATTAAAAATGCATCCATCGTCAGCGTGCATATATGCTTTATTTATTTGCATCTTTGTGTTTGCATGTAGCATTTTTTATGCAATAATCAAAAATTTGCAAGCAAAATATGTGGATGGAAACCGTGTGAATTTGCTACTGTGAATGCAAAGAGAACTGAGTTATATTATTCACTTTTTAGTTCACTTAAAGAGGCCTGAATTTGGTGCGTTCAAGGGGGGGCTTGTACTGACACAAAAGCTCTTCGGCATCCACAAGTTTCATCTGAATGCTGAAAGAGCAAAATGCATGAAAAGCAAGGAAGCAATAAAGAAAAATCTATCACCACCAACCGTAACATGAACTTAGATTTCACGCCCGAGGCAGAATCGGCGCCTTAAATCATAAAATCATTTTATCTGCTGTGGAGTATTGAGAGAGAGGGAGAGAGAGAGAGCACATGCAAAGTCGGAAAGTTTCCGGTGTCTTGGCATTCCGCGGGGAAGATCTCACATCTCTCCCGGGAATTGCACGGATTAAATCCGCCTCTCGCTCCCCAAACAAACCCAGCGCCGCTGCTGAAGATTTCTAATCGTAGCCTCTGCAGTTTCTCCTTCTCTCTGATTACTCAATTAAGCCCATTGTTTACCTAATCGCTCGGCTAATTATCTTCCCGTGTCAGGCGACGGGTCTGATAGGCTCCGAGAACATGTCAGATACACGGAGAAGCGGTTCACGGGGCGAACGGATGATGGGACGCGCCGTAGTGCCGAATGTTTCCGGAGATATGTATCTTCTCCACAGCTATTCCCAAACATAATGTACGGAAGCACAGCATGCTGTGACCCAAATAGCAAACTCAATAATCTTCCGAAACAGACTCACCAAGTGCAAGGAGGAGGAATAAAAACTTCTCCCACTAAAAATACTACAGGGATTGTTGCACAAAAGCTGCAGGCAGAAAGAATCAACAAGAAGGCAAAACACAAGCGAGATAATTCTACTCAGTTCTACAAATACGTTTCTAAGCATTGAAGCATCAGATGATAATTAATACATATTCCTTCCTGAAACAAAGAGTTTATCTTGAAAAACTGCATAATAGAGAGAGCTGGATGTTTTCTGAGGGAAATGTGTGTTGTTTTCGTGTGCAAATGATGTGTTGCTAAGCTGTTATAGTGGGTTATTGCTTTTTCACCTGTTTGAAGGTCCAGCCGGTGGAAATGGTGCATCTGATCACTTATTAAAGTTTCTCCTCAACAAGACACATGCTCTGAGGAATCATTCATATCTGGAGCACAAACACTGCTGGTGCCGCACACATTGAAGTCTCCTACTGAGGGCAAGTGATGGGATCAAACCTCTAAGTTTGAGTAATCGGCTGCGTCTGAAATCTCATGCTGTCTTGAGTAGGTGCTTATTTTTAAAAAGTACTTCACGACTGCTAAAAAAGTGCATTCTATTTAGTACAGTATATAATGCTATAGTATATAGTACAGTGTTAGTAGCCTAGAAATCTAGACGCACCTTAGCGGCAGCAAATGTAATTTGCAGCCAGTGTCGTCTAGCAACTCTCCGTTGGTTTGTTAGCTGGAAAAACCAAACTCTAGTCTGGCCAATCACATCGTGGATAGAGTCGGTGGGCGGGCTTAACATAATGACGGCAGAGTTGCGACGGTTCCGCGTGAATGTTAAAACATATGTAACAATACAGCTAGCATTCCTCGGTGATGCTGCGTCGAATATTAGCTCTTCCAGGGTTGTGGCAGAACTTTTTCAAGGCCCATGGGTGTCTTCGACGGCATAGGCTCACGGTCTTGTTTATCTGAACGACCTGTCATGGTTTCTAGTGCGGAGGCTTCCTCCATTCTTTTCGTCCTCCACCCATCTCCAGTACCCCGGCAAGTCACGTTCAAGTCTCGATAAAAGGGTGAGACACCGCTGACAAATTCTGTTCGACTTTGCCGGTGTTTTAACTACCGCCGCTCCAACATGCAGTAGTCTCTTGGCAATACTTTGGGGTTTCTTCTGTTTTTTGAAGATGAGCAATTATGAGCAATTCTCATAATCTTTTCGCAAAAACGCCAACAGTCGTTGGGCTCCATTACCATATCATTTGTTGGACTACAGGAATCTCTCCATCAAACTTTTCCACAACACCCCATACGGGGAATGCTCCCCCATGGACTCATTTCCGTACGTCACCTCATTGCTCTGGTTGGTTGTAGCATTATCCTATTGCGTGCAGAGGGAATTTGAAAGACAACCGTTTATCCCGCCCCTCGGATTGAGCCCTGACAATGGTGTGTTCCCAGACACTACTCTCGTTTTTCGCCTACTATATAGTAGGGAAATATGGGATTTCGGATACAGCCACTAGTGCACTAGTTCCCACCCCTTTTTCAGCATTGGTTCCGGAGGTTTTTTTTTTTTTTTTTTTTTCCCATGGGGATTTTAAAATAGTCTCTGTTAAAGCGTTAAGCCATGACCCAACCCAATCAGATACAAGGAGAATCACAACTAGGGCTGCACGTTTTCAAGTTTTTCATTAACCGTTAACCGAGGCCCTTAGCGGTTAATACTCGGTTAACCACAGTGTGCGCGCCGCAACCCCGAGATAGGCGTAATTTGCGGGTGGGAATGTCCCCAGCACCACTATTTTCTAAGGTCGATATTGTCCCCACCACTTTTGAAACATCTCGCGGGATGAATAACGTTACCAATACAAATAAAAAAACACATCTCCAGTTAACTAGCAGAGCATTCATTTCGTTCGTTTTTTTTAGGCGATCTAGCGCTGAAATATTTTGTTTTTTAAGTGATCAAAGTGCTCGTTGCCGCTGCGATCGAGAAGGGTCTTGTAAAACGTGCTGAGGTAATATTAATTCGTGGCCACGAAACAATTCACCTGAATATTCACCAATTCACACACACACGAAAAAAAAAAAAAGTAATAAAAAGATGTACGAGAATAGTCGGCCTTCACTGAAGAGCTATTTTCACTAGTGAGAAAAACAGTTTAATAATTATTAATTCGTGGCCACGAAATAATTCACCTGAATATTCACCAATTCCCAAAAAATAGGTCTTTAGCATTCACTAATTAATAATATCAAAGTCTGTTTTTTGGCCACGTTGTAATTCGTTTAATCAAAATGAGGGAGGGAATTAGTTCAACGTGTCCACGATTTATTAAAACGAGGGAACAAATAAGTCGTCGTAACAACTAATTATTAAGATCAGCGGACAGGGCTCATAAGAACAAGCAGTGAGAGAGCCCAGGCCGCGCGCGCGCGCACTCTCACCGCCCTCAAACAACACGAGCGCTGTATTGCTCTCTCTCCCTCGCGCATATCAACACAATAGTAAAAGGTCGGAAGACCGATTGTGTTTTATTGATTAGTAGTTTGTTCATATAAAGTGTTTGATTAGCAAGTACATGTTTAGGAAATGCATAATACAAAATGTATGGGTTAATGTAACGGTAAACGCATGCGCGGGTAACTGCTGGGGTAAAGCTGTGGCTCTGCAGACAGATATTATTGTGCTGCGATCAGTAGCGCGGATACTATGTTTGTTTCTGGCTCGCGCACAGCCTTCACTCTCGGACGCGCGCTTTCTTTCTTTCTTTTGCTTCATATTAGAAAACTGGTCTAGCAGTCTCTGGTGGTGCAAAAATGTATTACAACTAAATTAACCGAGCAAAATGTTTCACTCGGTTACGCAATTTTTAACGGTTAATCGGTTAACCGGTTAACCATGGACACCCCTAATCACAACACTACAAACTTTGATTTGAAGCAAAAAAGTTTTTTGAAAATTTGGACAAAAAGTCAAAGGTACAATACTGTGAACTTAACGGTATTACTGGGGGAAAAAGCTACAATCCCATGAAGCTTTGCGAACAGCATAATCAAATTACAAACAGAGAAACATAAAACTACTAATTTACAATTTTTTTTTATTTTATTTTTATTTTTTACATTTATTGCAAAATATGCATATATATATATATGAATATTTTGTATATAATGTGTATCTAATATATATATATATATATATATATATATATATATATATATATATATATATATATATATATAATTTTTATATATATATATATATATATATATATATATATATATATATATATATATATGTATATATACACAAACATTTCAGTATTTTGAGAGCGTAGAAAGATCAACCCGATTACGTCATTCGCAGTGCTTCATGTGAGTGGGCGGAGCTAAAGAGCTGTTTTCCAGAGTGTAATGAGTGTTTTTGAGTTTTTACTTCTGGAGCATGACAGTTTGTTCTTTATTTTAATATTCCGGACAGCAGTAAGCCAACAGTCTTTTCCCGGGTTGTGCCGTCAGATGAAGATAATGGAAGATTAGGAAGATAATGAAGTCAAAGGTCAAGAGAAGAGTCTCAGCGGCCGCTCAAGCTAAACTTCCTTCTCTCTCCAGTGAATCGACCGACTGCCTTTCTGTCAGGCTGTTTTCACACTCAGTTCCAGCTGTAACTGTATAACAATAACAGTTTGTCTTGTTTTTCAAGTTAAAGCATCCCAACAAGTTTCATTTCCCCGCGGAGAGAAGTTGAATAGGTTAACTCGATTAAAAAGTTTTGTAAAGACAAACTTGAGAAAGGACGGTCAGAAATTTTTAAGCAGTTTAAAAAGCATGAAACTTAGGTTTTGAAGGTGTAGTACAGCACAATTTGCTGTGGGGTTGCTAGGGTGTTGCTAGGCAGTTGCTAAGGTATTCCGTGTAGTTGTTAAAGTGTAGGTGGATACTTGGGATTCTGAGTGATTGCATGGATGCTGCTATGCAGTTACTAAGGTTTTCTGGTCTGTTACTAGGCAGGGTTTTTGGATGGTTGCTTGGCAATTCTAGCAACTATCCTGGTGCTAGTGTTGCTAGAAAGTTGCTAAGGTATTATAGATGTTGCTAGGCAGTTGCTAGGGTCTTCTGAGTAGTTGCTTAAGTGTTTTAAGTGGTTACTGTGTTATTCTGGGTGGTTGCTAGGGTGTTGCCAGGCAATTTATTGCGTATTCTGGATTTTGGTATGTAGTTGCTAGGGTTTATGTTTGGTTACTGGGTAGTTGACAGGGTGTTTTGGATAGTTGTGAGGAAATTGCTAATGTATTCCTGGTGGTTACTAAGTTGTTTCTAGGCTGTGTAATTCTGGGTGGTTGCATGGGTGTTGCTATGCAGTTACTAAGGTTTTCTGGTCTGTTACTAGGCAGTTAAAGGGATAGTTCACTTTGAAATTAAATTTTGGTATGTTTTAGCTTACCTCAAGGGCATCCAAGATGTAGGTGTCTTTTTTTCCGCAGTAGTTTCAATTTTGATATTTTTAGGTCAAACCGTTCTTGTCTGTCAGTCATATAATGCATGTCTATGGTTACTGTCTCAAAGAGCATGCACAGAGTCCGAATTAAAACAATTCCCCGTCGTCCAAATTAAACAATTCCCCATCGACACGAAACGAGCGGTTTGTGTGAGAAAACGAACAGTAATTATATCGTTGTTACCTCTTGAACACAGGCGCGTCCAAGTGATCTGAGGGCGCGGGCGGGTATAGATATATACACTAGATGTCGCCTTGGCTACTGCAGTTCATTGGAACGAAACCGTAGCCAAGGCGACATCTAGTGTATATATCTATACCCGCCCGCGCCCTCAGATCACTTGGACGTGGTTGTGTTCAAGAGGTAACAACGATATAAATACTGTTCGTTTTCTCACACAAACCGCTCGTTTCGTGTCTTAGGCCATCAATGTGTACTTATGATGGGGAATTGTTTAATTTGGACGACGGGGAATTGTTTTAATTCGGACTCTGTGCATGCTCTTTGAGACAGTAACCATAGACCTGCATTAAATGACTGACAGACAAGAACGGTTTGACCTAAAAATATCAAAATTGAAACTACTGCGGAAAAAAAGACACCTACATCTTGGATGCCCTTGAGGTAAGCTAAAACATACCAAAATTTAATTTCAAAGTGAACTATCCCTTTAATAGGTTTTTTTGGATGGTTGCTAGGGAGTTGCTAGCAACCATCATTGTGGTTGCTAGGGTGTTGCTTGGAAGTTGGTTGGTTACGTAGTTGATGGTGTTTTGGATGGTTGCTAAGAAATTGTTAATGTATTCCTGGTGGTCACTAGGTTGATGTTAGGCAGTTGCTAGACTATTCTGGGTGGTTGCTGGGATGTTGCTATGCAGTTGTTGCTAGGTTAGTTGCTCAGGTGTTTTGGCTGGTTGCTAGGAAGTTGCTAGCATTTTCCTAGGATGTTGCCAAGTAGTTGCTAGGGTTTACTGGGTGGTTACTAAGTAGTTGCCAGGGTGTATTGGATGGTTGCTAGTGTATTCCTGGTTGTTGCTAGGGTATTATGGGTGCTTCCTGTGCAGTTTCCCAGGTGTTTTGCATGGTTGCTAGGAAGTTGCCAGGGTGTTTTCGATGGTTGCTAGTGTATTCCTGGTTGTTGCTAGGGTGTTGCTGAGGTATTCTGGGTGGTTGCTGGGCAGTTGCTAGGGTTTTCTGAATGGTTTCTAGGGTGTTCCGGGTGGTTTGCTAACTAGTTGCTAATAGATAGATAAAGCAAAAGCTCTGTCAAAACCTTGTGAGGTTTATGTTTAAAACAAGAAAACCCCAATGGAGTAAGAATGAATAAAATAAACTCAATTCAAGATATCTTTTCTGTAAACAAGACTTATTTTCTTGTGCAATTTTATTTCTCAGATAAATTAGTTCAGTTAAAATGTCTTATCTCACATAATTATGTTTCTCAAGTAAATGTCTTGTTCTAGGATGTTTTTATTGAAAGACAAGACATAAATGCTGATTAGGAAAATATTTTTTTTGCAGCAAACGAGCACCTCAAGACATCAACAGCTAAAAATGTTTTTTTTTTAAAGAAAAACCGAGAGATGAAAACAAGTTAACTTTTGGTATTCCTCAGCTCGCGGAGCCCTAATGATAATCAAACGAGGGCCCAGAGAACAGATATAAGTAAATAAATAAATAAGAAGCAGATAATTAAGTAAAGACACACACACACACACACACACACACACACACACACACACACACACACACACACACACACACACAGAAGTGAGTTAAAGCAGCTGCTGGGCCCAGGGAGGAGCTGATAGGGAGAAGCAGGTTCTGCTCAGGTTCCCAGGCATACGCGCACAGACGCGCTAATTGCAGTAATGACTGCCGCACAGACGCTAATTAAAGCCGCGTGTTTGATGGTGGTCTACAGCGTGGCCAAGCACTGACAAACTCTGACAGCGCACGCTGGCATACACTAACAAAGACATAATCTCAGATACAGCAGGAAAGTAAATATTTCCGCACGATCCCTGTGCTGACCATATGGCACGTCTGTAATTATAAGGCCTCTTTTCCTGCTTTTCTCCCGGTTCTTCTCGCCGAGGAGTGCGGGAGGGTGGCATGCCTATCAGGCGGAGTATAATTGAACAGCTTATGCAATTGCTTTAATTATATACGGTAGCTGTACCGTCTCATCTGGGCTTGCAACATGTGGAGTGTTTCATCCATTCTGCTTCGCTTGTCACGCCGCCGTTATGCTTCTTTATGTTCTACGTTTGCTATATAACTGTGTTTGTGTGTCTCATGCAAAAATATTTCAGTAACCAATTAACCTCCTTCCTGTGTCTGTCGGGGCTTCTAATTTGGCAGATATGGCATATGTAATTAGTTAATAACCAGTGGTGATATAAATATCAACGATTCAAAGGTCAAAGCTGTTGTGCTTTGAAAATGTTGTGGATTTCTTCTAATAACTATTCGGCTCAACTTTTTTTGCACAACATTTGTGCATTTCTATCATGGCAAGCTTGGTTTACTGCACTTTAAAAAACACTGGGTTAAAAACAACCCAATTTGGATAAATATGGGTAAATATAGGACAGAAAACATGTTGGATTAATTTTACCCAGCAAATAGGGTTGTTTATTTAACCCAGCATACTGGGTTCATTCATTTTTACTGTAGTACTAGGTTTTTTTTTTAGTTTTTTTTTTTTTACTTCATACATGAATTAACATTTACGGATTAAATTAAAAATCATTTTTAAAAATACTCCACACAACCACTGGTTTGCATGATAATTCCTTTATTTTCAATTTCGATTTTACAGTATAGCATATTCATATAGTTTTGAATACATATTGCATACATTTAAGCTCATTTAACATATTGAAAGTAAATATTAAAACATTTATAAGTAATTCAAGTGTAATTGACCAATCTCTGTTGTCCCATTTCCACCGTAACGGCACTGGATCTCGTGCCGGAGATTGTAAAAGTAGGTCACAAAAAAGCCTGCAATAAATATCTCAACCTCTGGGTCGTTACGTCTGACCCAGGATCTGGGAAACACAAAAACTACCCAAACACTGTGTTGTTACGTCTGATTCAGGATCTGTGTTACACAAAAACTACCCAAACATTGGGTTGTTACGTCTAATTCAGGATCTATGTTACACAAAAAACAACCTAAACTAACGTCTGATTCAGGATCTATGTTACACAAAAACAACCCAAACATTGGGTTGTTGTGTCTGATTCAGGATCTAATTTACACAAAAACTACCCAAACATTGGGTTTTTATGTCTGATTCAGGATCTATGTTACACATAAACTACCCAAACATTGGGTTGTTACATCTGATTCAGGATCTATGTTACACAAAAACTACCCAAATATTGGGTTGTTACGTCTGATTCAGGATCTGTGTTACACAAAAACTACCCAAACATTGGGTTGTTACGTCTAATTCAGGATCTATGTTACACAAAAAACAACCTAAACTAACGTCTGATTCAGGATCTGTGTTACACAAAAACAACCCAAACATTGGGTTGTTGTGTCTGATTCAGGATCTATGTTACACAAAAACTACCCAAACATTGGGTTGTTACGTCTGATTCAGGATCTGTTACACAAAAACTACCCAAACATTGGGTTGTTGTGTCTGATTCAGGATCTATGTTACACAAAAACTACCCAAACATTGGGTTGTTACGTCTGATTCAGGATCTATGTTACACATAAACTACCCAAACATTGGGTTGTTACGTCTGATTCAGGATCTATGTTACACAAAAACTACACAAACATTGGGTTATTACGTCTGATTCAGGATCTATGTTACACAAAAACTACACAAACATTGGGTTGTTACGTCTGATTCAGGATCTATGTTACACAAAAACTACCCAAACATTGGGTTGTTACGTCTGATTCAGGATATATGTTACACAAAAACTACCCAAACATTGGGTTGTTACGTCGGATTCAGGATCTATGTTACACAAAAACTACCCAAACATTGGGTTGTTACGTCTGATTCAGGATCTATGTTACACAAAAACTACACAAACATTGGGTTGTTACGTCTGATTCAGGATATATGTTACACAAAAACTACACAAACATTGGGTTGTTACGTCTGATTCAGGATCTATGTTACACAAAAACTACACAAACATTGGGTTGTTACGTCTGATTCAGGATCTATGTTACACAAAAACTACACAAACATTGGGTTGTTACGTCTGATTCAGGATATATGTTACACAAAAACTACCCAAACATTGGGTTGTTACGTCTGATTCAGGATCTATGTTACACAAAAACTACCCAAACATTGGGTTGTTACGTCTGATTCAGGATCTATGTTACACAAAAACTACACAAACATTGGGTTGTTACATCTGATTCAGGATCTGTTACACAAAAACTACCCAAACCTTGGGTTGTTACGTCTGATTCAGGATCTATGTTACACAAAAACTACCCAAACCTTGGGTTGTTAAGTCTGATTCAGGATCTATGTTACACAAAAACTACACAAACATTGGGTTGTTATGTCTGATTCAGGATCTATGTTACACAAAAACTACCCAAACACTGAAAAAATAACCCCCCCAAAAAATGACCCAAAAGGCTCAACCCAGGATTTGGGTAGAAAAAATAACCCAAGATTTTTTAGAATGTGTTTGCATTCTCGTTTGTTGTGCTGCTAATTAGATTAAGCATCGCTTTTGTTATTGCTCAAGCTGTATAAATCATACATTATCATAAAACTCATCCCGCAGCGTTTGTCTTGTTGCATGGGGAGAATTGTGCTCGCTTTCTTCTGAGCCGTAAAACACACTGTTAATGGTGGTCTTTGGATGAAGTGGTTGGTAATTATCATGACAAGCCCGAAACACAGTCACCTTCACGACGAGGGCCGTCCTGCCCCAGCGGGTCTGACTTCAGGTTTGACCGACCAACAGAAACAATTTAAGGCCACTGGCAATTAAGAGGTTCAAATAGCGTTTAATTACATCTGTGAAAGGGGGCGATTCCTAGTTAATTAAAGCTTTAAGGGGAATCTTCATATTCAGCAGATCCAAATCACCCACTCAGGTTATTCTTCATCTGTTTTGGGGTGTAATTTTGCGTGGTGGTGACTATAACCGGTTTTATTAGTTCAGCTGGCCTAATGATGCATGTAGGACAGAAAACTAGAACTTTCTGCACAGGAAATGTTCATCACTGTTATTTAGTTTGGTTTTAGAATAGCACATTAGTTTATATATAAACAGATATAAACTAAATATAGTTTAAATATATATATGTGTGTGTGTACACAGAGCCGGTTCTAGACATTAGGAGGCCCTAGGCAAAATTCATGTTGGAGGCCCCCCACCCCCAATAAAAAAAACACTTGAAACAAATATGATTCCTAACCTTTTTATTTATACAACATTTAATTTTAAAAGCAGTATATTTTTACTTACACAGTACATAAGTTTGGACACATTACTATTTTTAATGTTTTTGAAAGAAGTCTCTTATGCTCATCAAGCCTGGATTTATTTGATCAAAAATACAGAAAAATAATATAGTGAAATATTATTAAAATTTTAAATAATGGTTTTCTATTTTACTATACTTTATATTTCTGTGATGCAAAGCTGAATTTAGTGTCAAGTGATCATTCTGATTTATTATCAAATGTTAGAAAGGGTGCTTAATATTTATTTTATAATCTGTGATACTTTTTTTCAGGATTTTTGATTATTAAAAAGTTGTTTTAAAAAAGTCTTCACTATCATTTTTTATATATTTAACACATCCTTGCTGAATATTCCTGTTTTTTTTCTGTATTTTTGATCAAATAAATGCAGGCTTGTAGAGCATTATAATAAACTTCTTTCAAAAAACATTAAAAATAGTAATGGGTCCAGACTTTTACCGGTAGCCTACTGTATGTACATATTAATCAAACTTTATCTAAGGTAATCTCTTTTTTGTTTAATGAAGATGTTATTGTTGTTGTTGTTATTTTGCTGTTTTATTCAATTTATTCACAGTTCCAGAATCCCACTTCAGTAAATGAGCATAAGTGCTTTTATATCGCATTGCTACTTTAAATATGCTATACACAAATCAAGTGGAAGAGAAAGACACGATCGCTACTGAGCAGAAGAAAATGTATAAACTGATATTATTGGCGTAATGTCAGGGTATAATCTAATCATCAGCAGAATTTAGAAGATAGACCCATGAGATCCTTTATTTGAAACATTTAAAAATGTTGTAGTGTGTTGGCTTTTTAACTTAGAATACAGACGCCTTGTCTTTTAATTTTGTAGCTTTTTTACTAGTCAGCTCCCGACGCGATGTTATTCATTCATTGTACGCGCAAATTCAAAGCGTCGCGTCTGGGCACGTTAATGACGCTCGCGCTCTTTTAAACTCGTAATAAAGCGGTGAATGATTTTTACAGAAATGACGCTGATCTACAGGACAAGTTTATATTTAGAATACATTGCAATCACTCCAAAATAGATGACGACAACTCACACACCTGCATTTTGAGCTGTGCTTCTTTGTGTGCTTAGGCTTTTGCCTCGCAGCACCTGATGGATGCGTTCGTTACACATACTTTCAGAAGCCGGCACCCGCTTTGTAACGGACACATTAATTGGTTTAACTGCAGTAATGTAACAGTCTATGGTGAAGATAAACATCGTCACTATTTTTAGTTAATTAATAAATATTGAAATAAATTGTAGATAGGATATTTTTACATTATATTATTATTTTTTTTTTTGTCCCTCTGTCTGGGCCCCATCCCGCCAATCGGGCCCTAGGCACGTGCCTAGTTTGCCTTTGCGTTAATCCGGCTCTGTGTGTACAGTATAGATATAATTAAGTTAGTAGCATTAATGCTTTGATTTACTCAACATACTTGATTAATTTAGTGTCTGTTTATATATATATATATATATATATATATATATATATATATATATATATATATATATATATATATATATATATATATATAAAAAGTTGTTGCCTTAAATTAAGTACAATCAACTTAGATGTTTAAGTCATTTAAGTCAACTTAAATTACAGTAAACTGACTTTGAATTTGTAGATTTTTGTATAACTTATTTGTTGTCATAACTTATTGATCATATATTTTTTTAAGTGTATATAGATATTTTTAAAGTATGTGTATATGTATGTATTTGTATGTGTATATATATATATACTGTGTGTGTATATATATATATATTAGGGCTGTCAATCGATTAAATTTTTTAATCGCGATTAATCGCATGATTGTCATGAGTTAACTCGCGATTAATCGCACATTTTTTATTTGTTCTAAATATACCTTAAATTAATACTTTTCAAGTTTGTAATACTCTAATCAACGTGGGCATTGATAAATATAGATGCTTTATGCAAATGTATGTTTATTATTGAAACCATAGTCAATATAGCATGAAGACGAGACATGTTTCAAAGGTCATAGATGTTTTTCAAAGAACTTGTTCATGTCTATTAGACACATGTAGAAAGAACAAAGAAATACCAGGTTCCCATTACTTCTCTTTCTTTGCACTGAGCAATTTACTAACACAAAAATGTTTAGATTTTTGCATGACAGGGCAGCTCTTCTGAAAATGCTAAATGTACATTTAGCATTTATTATTACATTGTAGTTTGTCTCTCTCTGTGCCCATTTTGATGAAGCTAAATTCTCAATACATTCTCAATAAAACGTATATTTTACTGTTTCTGTTGTCAAACAACGGAATGAATTTGAAATGGTGACTGAAACGCGACCAAATAAACATAACCAGCTCTCCCTTCCAAGACGTTAATCTGCACAAAAATTCTGATAATCGAGCCGTCGTCTGGTGAAATCAAATACACATAAGCTAAAGACAATATCCGTGCTCTGATTTCGGCTATATTTGTAAAATTAGAGAAGCAACATAATATCTGTGTTTAACTGAATTAAAGCGCTGCTCCTCCGCGTGAGACGCAGAGAGAGAGAGAGAGAGAGAGAGAGAGAGAGAGAGAGAGAGAGAGAGAGAGAGAGAGAGAGAGGCGCGCGCGCGTGCTGAGAGAGCAGTACCGGCGGTACCGGTATATTCTCAGAAACTAAATAAAGTTTGGGCGCTTTGTTGAAGGGAAAAAAATCGCTAAAGGGGTCTGCAATGTCGCAAAGTAGCCAACACTGTGTATCTCCATTTCTCCAACTAGGGGTTGGGTCACGGGTCAAACAGAAAATACGCGCTGCGTTAATCGTCCGTTAAAAAAATTAGTGCCGTTAATATGATTTTGCGTTAACGCATTATTAACGCGCTAAATTTGACAGCCCTAATATATATATATATATACGATATAATACAAAATAAATAATAAATGCATAACATCTAAAATATACTTTTTAAACAATAAATTATATATATATATTTAAATATAAATTTATTGTTTAAAAAGTATATATATATATATATATATATATATATATATATATATATATATATATATATATATATATATATATATATATAAATATTTTTTTTTATAAAAATATATATTCAAAAGAGCAATATACTTTCATATGAATGATAAAGATATACGTGTGTGAAGGCAGTTTTGTGGGGAGAAAATTGCAGTATTTGGAGATCATAGGAAGTTGTTCTTCACAGCTGGTGGAAAATTGTGTTTTCCAGCCTCTCCCGCTTCATCCATTCATCCGTCCTCTTACTGTATGACCATCTTTCTCCTCTTCTTCTGTGACACATTAGACAGTACAGCCGTTGATTGAGTTAATCACGCTCTCCAAACTCTCCGCACATCCCTCGATTCTCACGCACCACAGACTCGCAGCCAACAGCTGAGCTCTCACACTCTCAGCACACAGAAGTGGGACACAAAGACAGCAGTCGGGTTTCAAGTATCAACTTCGTCTCAGATGTTCTCCTGAAATTCCTCAGGAGAAATAATAGGATTGTACAGATTGTGATAAACAGGAAAACAACAGTTCTGAGTTCATCAATTATGAAACGTATTCAATTTCAGCTGTGAAGCAGTTCTACAGAAGACAAGTTTGTGTTGCTATGGTGATCTGGGTGGTTTGTAGGGTGTTGCTAAGGTGTTCTGAGTGGTTTGTTGGGCGTTGCTATGGTGTTCTGAGTGGTTTATGTTGCTATGATGTTCTGGGTGGTTTGTTGGGTGTTTCTATGGTGATCTGGGTGGTTTGTAGGGCATTGCTAAGGTGTTCTGTGTGGTTTATTGGGCGTTGCTATGGTGTTCTGGGTGGTTTGTAGGGCATTTTTAGGGTGTTCTGGGTAGTTTGTGTTAGTATGGTGGTCTGAGTCATTTGTAGGGCGTTGCTATGGTGTTCTGAGTGGTTTATGTTGCTATGATGTTCTGGGTGGTTTGTTGGGTGTTTCTATGGTGATCTGGGTGGTTTGTAGGGCATTGCTAAGGTGTTCTGTGTGGTTTATTGGGCGTTGCTAGGGTGTTCTGGGTGGTTTATTGGGCGTTGCTAGGGTATTCTGGTGGTTTGTAGGGCATTTTTAGGGTGTTCTGGGTAGTTTGTGTTAGTATGGTGGTCTGAGTCATTTGTAGGGCGTTGCTATGGTGTTCTGAGTGGTTTATGTTGCTATGATGTTCTGGGTGGTTTGTTGGGTGTTGCTATGGTGATCTGGGTGGTTTGTAGGGCATTGCTAAGGTGTTCTGTGTGGTTTATTGGGCGTTGCTAGGGTGTTCTGGGTGGTTTATTGGGCGTTGCTAGGGTATTCTGGTGGTTTGTAGGGCATTTGTAGGGTGTTCTGGGTAGTTTGGTTGCTATTGTGATCTGGGTGGTTTATAGGGCGTTGCTATGGTGTTCTGGGTGGTTTGTAGGGCATTTTTTGGGTGTTCTGGGTAGTTTGTGTTGGTATGGTGGTCTGAGTCGTTTGTAGGGCGTTGCTATGGTATTCTTGGTGGTTTCTAGGGTGTTGCTAGGGTGTTCTGAGTGATTTGTAGGGTGTCCTGGGTAGTTTGGTTGCTATGGTGATCTGGGTGGTTTGTTGGGCGTTGTTATGTAGTTGCTAGGACGTTCTGTGTGGTTTGTAGGGTGCTGGGGGCCCTTGTTTACTGCTTTCAGTAGATTTGTAAGAGTCTGTTTAGTTTGTGTGATGCAATGACGAAAGATGCAGTATATGAGATTTCTTAAGGTGAAATGGCACCACTGGAGACTCTCTGTACTTAAACTAGCATCCTGTGTGTGTGTGTGTGTTTTGGGGGGATTCCTGTGCAGTGTCCGTCTCGGTCCCCTGGGAGCCGTGGGACCCTGGACATCTGTTCTCTTCCACTTGCTGTGGTCAGTCTGGCATTCCTAATCTTCGCACCCCTCACACTTCTCCCTGGAGGCGTCTGTCCACTGACCTGCTTTCCCTCTGCCGGTTTATATCTCTCCTTATATCTCTCTCTCTCTCTCTCTCTCTCTCTCTCTCTCTCTCTCTCTCTCTCTCTCTCTCTCTCTCTCTCTCTCTCTCTCTCTCTCTCTCTCTCTCTCTCTCTCTCTCTCTCTCTCTCTCTCTCTCTCTCTCTCTCTTCTCTCTCTCTCTCTCTCTCTCTCTCTCTCTCTCTCTCTCTCTCTCTCTCTCTCTCTCTCTCTCTCTCTCTCTCTCTTCTCTCTCTCTCTCTCTCTCTCTCTCTCTCTCTCTCTCTGTCTTCCAGCAAAGCCGATCGGACGCAGCCACAGTCTCCCAGATCAAAGCTGTGCTGATTCCACGGCAGGAGCTTTTGAAGTGCTCGGGAAAACCAGTCACATGTGGCGTCTTTATGACAATATTCTCCTGATGCCTGTATTTTTACATCTTCATCTGCGCCGTCCGTTCGGCTCTTTTGCGAAGACGATATTTTTGTGGCTAAAATAAAGCATGACGGTTAATCCAGTTAGTCTTTTTGCGAAGTGTCTTTCCCTCTTTCTGTTTTTCCGAGAGCAGAAACGCACAGTGCTTTTCTCCCAGCACTAGTTGAGTTTATTGAAGCTGGAGCTTTCACATGAAGTTTTAACCTCTGGATATCAATCAAATAAACCCTGGTAATCTCGCTAGGTCCTCCTGAGTGTGCTTCCCTGAAGTGTGTATGGAGCAGGACGTTTTCCCAGATAACATCTGCCTGGAGCTTTTGCTCTATCTGTAAGAACCACAGACGAGATCTCTTTCATTGCTCAGTTGTTGCTACTAGACAGCGAAGAGATTAAATGAGGACTTTTGCTTTTCAGATCTTTCTCCTGAGAACAGTTTAACTTTTTACTCTTACTGAACGGCAAACAGTCAAAAATGTCTTATTTGTGTCTGTTTCCTTAAGAATTTTAGTCTGAGGCAAATTTATAACTCCATTATGTCTCTTAAGTTGTGAAAGAGAAATCTTTGAGCAATAGAAAGTTCCTCTGGTTGTTTTTACTTAATTGTTATTTAGCAGACGTGGTTTCCATTGTGTTATGGATGGTTTGTAGGGTGTTGTTAGTTGGTTGCTAAGGTGTTCTGGGGGTTTCTAAGGCGTTGCTATGTGGTTGATGGGGTGTTCTGGGTAGTTTGCAGGGTGTTGCAAGGGTTTTTTGGTTGCTGTGTAGAGTGTTGCTATGTGATTGCTGGGGTGTTCTGGGTGGTTTCTAAGGCGTTGCTATGTGGATGATGGAGTGTTCTGGATGGTTTGTAGGGCGTTGCTATGTGGTTGCTGGGGTGTTTTAGTTGGGTTGTAGGGCATTGATTTGTGTTTTTAGGGGGTTCTCTGTGGTTTCTAAGGCGTTGCTATGTGGTTGCTATGGTTTTCTTGGAGGTTGCAAGGTGGTTTCTTTGTGCTTATTTTTTATCTTTAACCACAAGTATGTGCAATAGTTACAGTGATATATATATTTTTTTTATTTGCCAAGCACCACTAATATACACGCCATAGTATTCACAAATTAAATATCTGCAGATCAGGCACAAAGAAGAGGAGCAGCACAGAGGATCAAACCTACAGTCTTCTGGGTATTAACCTCATAATAAAAGCTGCAGCCCCCAAAACCAGAGCTCATCTCCAGATATTACAGCCCTGAAATCAACAGGTAACAGAACCTGTGTGTACCTGTACGTGACTGTCATGTCAAAAAGCCACCCTGTCATCTAAATCAGCTCACATTAGTGCAGTAAAGCTTGATGGCGATCACATTTCTGATATTACAAGCATCCCCTTATTCATATACAGTATAAATAATGAGCATGTCTCATGTTTATGCAGTTATCACTGTTACCGCCGATTATATTAATGCTAATTAATTCATGCGAATGCTCCGGCACTAGTTTGACAATCACAGCGGTAAAGCACTGTTGATTTGATCTGATTTGATTAGAAAGCCAATGCTAGCAGGAAGGAAAGGGGAAGAGCGTGTAAACAAGCGAGCAGGAGATGTTAATTCATACGCCGTCCAGGGCAGAGCATCAATCTTGCTTTGTGAGGTTCATCATTCCAGTAGCACTATTCCTCGTTCAGTCACTCCAACAACAGATCCATCATCCGTTCGGCTGATTGGGACAACAGTACTTGTTATGCTATAAAACCTATCATCGTGAAGTTCGATGCCATAAATCTTCCCTTAAACAGACAACAAGTCCCATGGAAACACAGACAACAGCGATTCTCCTCACAGATTGATGGCAACTTTGAGTGTACACACGCTCAAAAGAGTGTGTGAAAGTTGTCTAATGACTGATATGAATTGAAATAGGGTGCTTTTTTGTTGTTTGCCTTTGCTAGGAGCTTACGAAATGTGGCAATCCAAATTCAGAACAATCAAGTATCAGTCTTCACAGTGACTGTAGCCTCTGGCTTTATGCTGTTGCTCTTTTTCATATTGTGAAACTGGAAATAGTCTATGTAAGTGATGTAAGAAAACGGCAGATGCATCAGATGAGTTCAGTCGTCAGCGGGATTATTGACTGCTCATGTTGGCATCTCTAGTTCAGAGGATTTGCGTCAGTGAAACACTAAGTGGACACACACATTCTTTCATTTTCGTTTTGAATGCTGTCGTCTGTGTCAGATTTGTTTGTGTTTTTACAGGAGCAGCCAATGTGTTTAAATATGTACAAAAGGAGCACACACCTTCAATGCACCAGCCAAGCTTTTGCTTATGTTTCCAGCCTACTTTTAAAATGATCATTCTGCAAACCCACCATACTGGATAAATAACTGATTATTTTTCATAAATATAAGTACAGGTATATCCTCACTTTAACTAACTCATTTTTAAACAGGTTCCAAAACATTTCCCACAGAAGATGTCTGTCATAGAGCCCCTTTGTGCTGACAATGCATTGATTTAATGCATAAAATCATACTTGCATATCTGTAAATGTTTGTTTGGTTCTCAGGTGTTTGTTTGTTTAGTAACACATAAAGCCTTTATGCATAATGCATTATAAATGTATTTACAGTATAATGCAAGTTTTAATGCATTCATTTCATAAATATTTGTAACCAAAGTTCAAATCCATTATCATATTTGCAAATTGGTTGTTTGTCATGTACTGTATTGCATTTTACTTTCTAAAGGTGTAATAATGAAAGTATTATAAATTTGGTTACAATTATTCCTGAAATCATACAATGCAATATAAGATGTAAGGCATAATTAATGCATTAAAATATTATTATAATGCATTATATTATATAAAGGCTTCAAGTAATTTATTTATTTAATTATTTGTTGAATCTGAAGTCTTTGCTATGGCAGTGTTTTTCATCCTGACAAAATTTGCCTGCAGTGACTATAACCCAGGGGTGGGCAAACTACGGCCCGCGGGCCACATGCGGCCCGTTAGGCTGTTTAATCCGGCCCGCCGAGTATTTAAAAAAACTGTCTTAAGATCGCATTAATTGTGCCTTTTTTCTTGCAATACTTTGCGTTATATATATATATATATATATATATATATAAATATATATAAATATATATATATATATATATATATATATATATATATATATATATATATATATATATATATATATATATATATTGCGTTGCATATATTTGACAATCGGAATATCAGATATTGCATGCCATAGCTAACAAATGTAAAAAAGGAAAAATGACATAAAAGCAGATCATCATTCATTCAGCGCTGTTGTGGCTGCGGTGCGTCACGTAACAAGCAATGACGCGTCACCATGGAAACCAAACAGACAGCGACTTGAGCGCATAGACTTGTTGCACGTTAATGTTTTTTCCTTTTTTGGAAACTCAATGAGAAAAAAAAATGTTTGGTAACCGCTTGCACACCTTAGTTTTTCCTTTGATTTGTCTGCTATTTAGTTTCTTTGCTCCTCTGGATTTGTGGATGTATCCTGCCCGATTCCGTTTACCGACCTTTATCGTCCGGCTTTCGACTACGCTCCCCTGTCTGCCATGTACAGAACCCGTTTTTTTTTTTTTCATTAAATGTTCTGATCTCCCTTTGCCTTTTATGTTTTATTTTATTATTCTTAAAATAAATTTGTATATTCGTTTATTTTCACAAATGTATGACTTTTGGAAGTGCAAATTGCCATTCAGTTTTAATAAAGTTGAATTAACGTAACCTGTAATTTTTACTCTTCTAAGTGTACACTTGCAGATGTTTTGTTTCTAATTTACTGTTAGGCCATTAAATAATAATAAGGATAAACAATATTTAAAAAGTATAGGCTATAATTATCTAACATCTTTAAGAATTAACATCAAAACATAACATGCTAAATGGGGGATATCTAGCATAAAAAAAATTATTGTCAGAATGTCATCTCTCAGTTGTTGAATTTCGCACAGACATTGCCACAACATTGTCTGTTTGCTCAGCCCGATCTTATGAAAGTGCGAATACCACGAATTGTATTTGTAGTGCATAATATGTTTTCGCGTGCATATGATATGCACTTTATGGCGTGTAATAGGCACGCACTCCACACCCCTAATCCTAACCAAGGGGTTTACAGTGTGTAGCATGCACGCAAAAAAAAAAAAAAAAAAAAAAAAAAAAAAACCTTTTTTGGCATATAAATGGCACGAGAAATAAAATTTGTGGTATAGATACGCACTTTCATGAGATCGTGCTTCATAATCTGCTACTGGGCCGGCCCTCTGTCAAATTTTTAAAACCCAGTGTGGCCCTTGAGCCAAAAAGTTTGCCCACCCCTGCTATAACCCCTTCAAATAAGTGACGATATCCCCTTCCAATGTCAATATCTTCCAATAGTAAGCGTGTCTGTGATCTGGTCTCTAGATTTGGCTCAGGTTCATCCTTCAATGTGCTAAAGCAACAGAAGACCTGTCCACAACAAGACTACACAATGGCACTTGTCCTCAAATGAAGGAAAGACATTGTTGAATATCAGCATTGTTGCTGTGGTGAGGGGGCGGGGCTGTGGTGAAGGGGCGGGGCTGTGGTGAAGGGTGGCTGTGGTGAGGGGGCGGGGCTGTGGTGAGGGGGTGTGGTTAAGGTTTGCCTCATCTGACAGTGAGCAGATCGAGGGGAACCTTTAATTGGCTGCTGAAGTGCTGAGGCGGGACAGAAGCTAATGACACACCGTCTCAGCCGGGACGCTCCTTTTGTGTGAGAGACCTTCTCTCCCCAGAGAGCCGTACTATATGTTTCTTCATTTAACGCTTCATTTGTGATTGGCCAGATCTGTGTGTGTGTGTGTGTGTGTGTGTGTGTGTGTGTGACTTGTGTACGTCTAGGTGACTTTGGATGCAAAATAGAAAGAACACGTGTATGTTTATTTACATACACAACAGTCATCAATACACTACAGTACATACACTACAGTAAAGCTACTGTTTGCACACGTGTATATGTGTATACATGTTTGGTCACAGTGTTTGTGTGTGTGTGTTGGGGATCATTGCATGATTTGAGATGGTGTTAATGTCTCCAGTCTCCCTTGAGTCTACCCAGACACAAAGACGGCCCCCATGTGGGACGGGCCCCTCTCCACTCCTGGGTCCTAAAGTGATCTTAATATGAAGATCATTAACTCGAGACAGAGAGGGAGGGTGAGCTCATGTGCGAGAGTCTGTCAGGATCAGCCCACGCCATCAATCTTGTCATTTACACAATGCAAAATCAAATCGATGGCAAATAATAAACTACCGAAGACAAGCGAGAGTGTCGCTAAGCATAAATAGACCTTCAGAAACTCATTAAAGAGTCTTTTTTTACATGCAGAAAAGGAATTACATGCATTGTTTATTTACAAATTCATGCATGCATATATTAATGGATTTATATATGGTAATTGGGTGGTTTATGCTAGATTATTTTAAGAGAAAGTTTATATGCATGCATTTTTACCTTTTATTTTTTGCTTTTATTGGGTTTAAGTGGTCCTGCAGTGTGACGAGATGTTTTAAAGTATTCTGCGTTGATAATAGCCTAATAGAAGAGATATTTTTAGATCATTAATAGAATCAGAAAATGCCATTTTCAAATTCAGCAAGTATTTTCATTTTTAATATTTAATTTTATTTTGCACCTGCAGAAGGGACCAGCATTGATTTCTCCAATGCAATATGTGCATGCATGCATGCACAATGCGCTGTCATTTTTATTTTATTTTTTAGTTTTCTTATACCATATGCACCATTTTTAATCGGTATTTCCCTGCATATGTGTGCAATGCGGCTTAATGATCTTTATATGTCTTTGTTGAGCGTATTCAATGACAAAACGTGTCTCTGTTTCCATGCTGTCTCCCATACGAGTCCCCATCTGCACTAGAACCGCTCTATGAATTGTTCCTAAATAGACTGCGAGCTGCTAATAAAGTATACTTAACATAACAATAGAAGCCAGGCCTCTGTCACAGGAGGGCCGAGTCAGCCCGAGTATAAGATAATAGATCCAGGAGCCAATCGGATGCCTCGTACCTTCTCTGACTCTCTTTTTTTCCCACTCTGCTCAGCAAAAGCCGAGCTAAGATCAATATCGTGAGCGCTCCCTCTCATCCTAAATTACCGTCCTTTCCCCCTCTTCTCCTCTCCAGACCTGCAGGAGCGAGGGATCGCCTATCTTTAGCAGTAATGGAGGCTGTTTGTAATAAAGCAAGGTGGTTAATATCAGCTTGTCGGCTTTCTCTGCCTATTTCTCTCCTCTCAGGGGCTGCGGCGCTTATATTATTAGCCGTGTAAAAACGGCAGTAGTGTGTGCTAGTGAGGTCTTATTAAGCTGTTACCTGCAGGCTTCTGTCCAATCTCAGCAGGCTGCAACAGTAAGCAGAATGTTATATTGGAGGGTTTTATTAAATTGACGATTGCAGGTCTCTGTGGAGGAGATCTGGGAACAGTGCACGGAAAGAGTGACTTTTGAACTTCGCCAGTCTTTGTCACAGTCCCTATACATAAGCGTTGGTTAGTGTGAAATAACATCAGAGCCGTGGCGCAGGAGGTGACGTGTGTGTGTGTGTGTGTGTGTGTGTGTGTGTGTGTGTGTGTGTGTGAGACACGCAGCAGGGGTTCAGGTCTGACCTGGGGCATTTCCCAATCTCTTTCCCTTTATCTGTGGACCCCTAGAGATCAAGGAAGGTACTGCATGTTCAGAAATATCTAATCCATATATTTCTAAGTATATTTCTAAGTATGGTTTATTTGTTCTGTAACTTATTTAAAAGGTGAATGCTTTTATAAAGAAACCTTTTTTGTTATAAAAGCATGCATGCATACATTAATGTTTGTATGTAAACGGGTGGTATGTTCATGTTTATTTCAGGCTGTGGTTTATATGCATCGTGAATTACTCATTAAATAGTCTTTTTTACATGCAAAACCCGCTTCTTTACAAATTCATGCATGCATTCATGAATGTATGTGTATAAGATTGAGTGGTTTATGCTTGATTTTTTTAGGCTATAGTTTATATGCATGTATTGGAGAAAAGTTTAATTGTTTTACAACTTTATTTAAAGGTGAATTACTCAGTCTTTTTTACATGCTAAACAAAAACTGTGTCTTTACAATTTCATTCATGCATGCATATACATTAATACATGTATATAAATGTGTGCTTAATGCTAGTTTATTTTTGACTAATATTAATATGCATGTGTTGGAGAGTGTTTATGTTCTATAACTTCATTTAAAGGTGAATCACTCCTCTTTTTTACATGCAAAACTAAAAACAATTTCTTTACACATGCATGCATTAATGCATGTAGAGAAGAAAGTGCATTTATTCTTAAAAAAAAAAAGAAAAAAAAAAGATATTATGGTTTAAGAGTTTAATGTGGAGAGTCATTTGTACCTGATTTCTCTGGTGCCATCAAACACTGATCTGAACACAAAACCACTGCCTCGACCAATGCTGTGAGTTTGGGGCGGGACTTTCTGTTTATTGACCAATGACAAATGGGGCGAGTGTTCAGGAAACCTGTTTAAAAACATTTGTTGATTCTAATAGTGCAGAAAAAGTACACATTTCACATTTAAAATGTATGACTGAATGTATGTTTCATTTTTGGTTGATGGAGAAAACCATCATTAAGAAATGAAAATCTCTTTTTTGCACAATAAAGTGCATCATTGATTCCAGGATGGTGTTGTAAAGTTAAGCTTGCTAATTGAGAGACAAGGAAACTAATGAAGCATAATGTAATAATGTGGATGACTCCTGCTGTTCATAAAGGCTAAAACACCCGTAAGCAGAAAGTAAACCGTTTTATCCACTCATACTCAATTATTTTCCCAAAAACTGTTATTTGCAGCAGATCCCTCACAGATAATCTCCAGCTGGTTTAGTTATAGGGACAAGGACGCCCTCATCTGGACACATCTCCAAAAACATACAAGATTTTATGACTGTTGTGATGTTAACTTTTGAAGACACTCCTCAAAAAGATTCATATTATGATTAAGACCGTAAGATGCAATAACTGTGCATTTTTTTCTCTCTTTTCAGGGTAAATAACATCTTCCCACATCAGCTCACCTGAACATCGACAGGTACGTCACACAGGTGGGACTTAGTTTTCACAACCGAGATCTCTTTAATCGCTCAGTTGTTTCTCCTACAACAGTGAGATGTAAAGAAGAGCAAATGCAATCTTTTTTTTCTCACGTTAATCTCATATTTGTCTCTTCTGGAGTTTCACAAGAGATTTGACCAAACAATCTTAATATGAACACCACATTCTCCCACACCACATTCATTTCATGCATTTCATAGCTCTGCACGCACTGCAAAAAATCATTTTCGTCCTCTTTCTTGTCTTCTGAGAAATGTATCAAACAAGAAAAAATACCTGTCAGTGGGGGTCAGAAAAATCAGCTTAATTCAAAGAGAAACTAGCTATTTGTGTTTTAGTTTGATTTCTTTTTATGAGACACATTGTGTTTCAAACTAAGAACTTCGTGAGCTATAACAGAGCAATCTCAGGCATGAACAACATGATGTTTGTTTTGTAAGTGTCCGAGTGCAGATCAAAGTCTTGCTCATCCTCCTCTTCCTCGTCTTTATCAGGAATGTCATATATTTCCCAGCTGCTCAGTTGACCTCATTCCATTCAGTGAAAGCACATGAGTCTGTTTGATTGGCTGTTGACTTTGCACTTCAGTCAGATCTTCAGACGCTCAGTGTTTGTGTGGAGCAGGCCTGGCCCTGTGTCTCATGTCTCGGGTAGATCTGACACTAATGTTGCATGATAATCTCGGGAAGGTTTACATTAGGTGTGTCTGGCCCCAGATCAGAATAAAAGTACTCATAAGAGGCATACACTTTTACTATGGCTATACTTTTGGAATGGATTACTTGTTCTGCTTAGGGCAGGTTTACCCCTATATATATGTGTGTGTGTGTGTGTGTGTGTGTGTGTGTGTGTGTGTGTGTGTGTGTGTGTGTGTGTGTGTGTGTGTGTGTGTGTGTGTGTGTGTGTGTGTGTGTGTGTGTGTGTGTGTGTGTGTGTGTGTGTGTGTGTGTGTGTGTGTGAAACTGTATGCATTATGTAAAATAAATGCTTCAAACAGCATATGCTGTATTGTTTGCCATTATGTTTTATGTTTAATTACGTAAGTACATGGTAGAAAGTGGTAACTTGTAATTGTTAAATCTCAAAGTGATATTTAACCCATGAAAAAGAGTTTTGTTTGACTTGAATAAAACCATGCAGTTAATTGAATTAATTGTTTTTCAGTGTTGCATCCAGGGATTTTTTTAAAGCATGAGAGTCTTTAGCATTACAGTATTTTACTCTTTTAAGGGATGGTAAAAGAATGCTAATGAATGCCCTTGCTAACCTTATGATGCAAAAGCTAAATGACACCAAATAGTTACATTGATGACAATAATAAAAATACTTATTTTGCTTAGTATTAAAGTAGTTTGTTTACTATTGCTAAGCAACAACAGTTGCATTAGCATACAATGTGAGGTCACAGGTGTGTGTTTATCAGTATTTTACAGCTTCAAATCCTGCTGATCCTGTCAGATTTTTCATTTCTATGTAGATGTAAACCTTAAAAACTATAAAAAAAAAATTGGATATTAGCAGCTTTGTCGCCTAGAAAAGTACATGACGCACGATGATGTTTTCACAATATGAATTGGTTTTAATGACCACAAAACATATGGCAACATGATGAAACACAATAAATGTTTTATTTTATTGGTTAAAATCTGACTTCATTTTACTTCATTCACTACAGTTCACTCTTGGGTAACACATTACAATAAGTTTCATTAGTTAACATTAGTTAACTACCTTAGTTAACATGAACTAAGAATGAGCAATACTTCTTCTGCATTTATTAATCTTAGTTCATATTAATTTCAACATTTACTAATACGTTATTTAAATCAAAGGTTGTGCTTGTTACCATTAGTTAATGCACCGTTAACTAACATGAACACACAATGAACAGCTGGATTTTTATTAACTAACATTAACGAAGATTAATAAATACTGTAACAAATGAATTGCTCATTGTTAGTTCATGTTAGTTAATACATTAACTATGAACTTTATAGTAAAGTGTTACCCACTCTCGTCTTGATGTATGAACATCCACAGGATAAACTGCTCGTGTTAGAAAGAAAACATCCAGTCTTAAATGCAAACTTCTTCTGAACTACCATTGAATACATTGGATTGTTTCTCACATGTGCATTTGTGTTAGAGTTCCTCGATTCAATGAACATGTCATTAGGCCTGTTCTCAGAGGAGATGTGCTGGTGTGCTTCATTTCAACATGATGCAGCTCTTCTCGCTCATTTTAGGTATTAAATATCACATATTTGGAATTATTCCTTGAGGGCAAGTGCTGCAAAGTCCTGAAATGCGATCTTTACACAGGGAAGCCCCTGTCCGAAGCCCTCAGTTCAGGTGAACGAAAGCTTCCCTCCTTCATGAGACGTGTTTGAGAGCAGGAGGAGAAGTGACCAATCAGAGGGCTAGAAGAGCCTGTACCTGAGCAGGTGTGAGGATCTCTAAAGCTGCTCTGTGTGTGTTTGTGTGCAGTCTCTCGGACCTATATTTCACCAGAAAACCCCTCTTAATACCGAAGCACGGGATAAAACACTCAGATTATGGAGACTAGAGTTGTTCTAGTACTTTGCTTCGCCAGCCTCGGCGTGTTTTCCGGCGCGCGAGGCGATAAAAAGGACATTTACGCGAAAGTTGTAGATTTGGTGGCTCCAGGTGAAGAGTTCCTCACAGAAGATGCTCTTGTCTCGGTGTTTGAGCGGCTGGAGAACCGTGTGCAGTGTTTCGGTGTGTCGTGTGGAAAGGTAGGTTATATTTGCGCACTTTTGGAGAGGTCGAGGTCCAGCGCGCGCCCGCGGCGGCTGAAGGCTCGTGCGCTACACCTGACTGAAGAATCGCGTAAATTACTGTTATAAGGGCTAAAAATACAATCTTACAGAATAAAATAAAATAAAAATAGAAGTTACGAAAGGTTTGGAGAGAATAAATCATGTGTAAGCGAAATAAAGAATCAGTGCAGTTGACAGAAAACTTTCACAGTGTCGAACAGGTTAAATGTTTAAAGGGAACGTGTGTTGTTATTGGTGTCGAGGTTTTTTAAGCTTTTCACCATTTTAATCTTATTTTATGTAATCCTTGGGTGCGAAAAAATACTTTTCGAGTGTATAAAAGAAGCCGTTCATGCAGCACCCGTTAGCCGCTGTTGGGGCATGTTGTCACAACGCGGACCTGTGAGACATCTGGATTATTTAAATGGGTTTAGAGATTTAATTTATTGTCTTTGCTGTAGAATTAAAACTGTAAACAATTATGAAATGCAAAACAATTCATGAAACAAAAACATTACAAAATCAGATGTGACAACTTACCCCAGCTTGGAAAAATTTATTAAAATTAATCTTAATGTTTTCCATTTTAGTTTTATTGTGTTCACAAAACTACAGATTTCTAGGTGTTGAAAACCAATCTAGCCATCTTGATCACCATAAGCATTACTATAAAAGGCGTTTGTGGAACTGGACTCTTGACTTTTTAATCTATAAATTACTGAGATATATGCCTATAGATTTGTCTGCACTACAACACAGACCAGCGTTACGAAATATATTACCAACAGTGCAAATTATGAACAGTGAACCCATGGTTTATAAGATAATCTGACTGAAAACTTGCTAAAATCATCACTGAGATCAGATATGTTTTTTTTTTTTTATCAATAATCAAGTTTTTTTGAAGTGGTGAAACACAGAAAACAGCCCTTATTTGATATCTGTACAGACTAATATAAGAATTACTAATGTAAAGCCTTAGTAAATTATTGTGGGTCTGCTCAATAGTTAGATTCTTAAATCTTTCTTTTTTGATGACACTGTATTAGCTGTGATGTTTTGACAGAAAGTTTTGTACATTGAACTTTATTACTTTGAAGATTGATTATTTTTATGTAATTGGAGATTAGTGTTTGTCCGAAAAAAGTCTTTTGAAATGTTTTTTTTTTTCAGTGGGTTAAATATTATCTTTTTTTTCTATTATAACTTTTCAAGTATAGAGTTTGAGGTTTGTGAGCAGCAACATATTTCCACAAAAAGACTAAACAGAATATTATTTAATATTAATAGATACAATTCTGACTTATTCTTGGATTCCCAGAATTCTCAAATAAATATCTGTTTAAGGCAAAAACAAAAAAAAAACAAAACAAAAAAAAACATACTTCCCCTGTTGATTGTTCACCATTTAATTGTTTTGTATTTCAAGATTTCTGAAATGTTATGTTTAAATATGCAAATGAGTCATTGTCTAATTAAATATGCACTTATTTGCACATATTTCCAGAACAGAAATCTGAACATTTATGAAGCCAGGGCCAAAATTCTTGTTTGATTTTGTCAACATATTAGAGTTGTATCTTTTTATCTCTCTGAAAATACTGTCAACAGCCTGTTTTTAGGAAGAACATGTTATATAAATGATAAACTGTATGAACAAACCCCTCTGAAACCCTTCAGAATGTTAATATAAATAAAAAGCTGCTTGTGTGGAGGTTTCTGATTGGGAAAAAACGAAAGGTCTTTAAAGATATGCATATAAATTGAAATCTACAGATGCAAATACACAAAGTGCAATAAAATAAACACTTAAATGTGTGTATTTTGGATGCTTTATTTCTGCTAGCTGAGAGAAAACCAAATGAGGAACCAAATTAGCCTAAAATCTCAAAATTGACCAGTGCATGAAAAAAACAACAACGGTTTTGCCTGTATATTGTCTTGATTTAAATACAAAACAGTTGCATTAAATACAACAGTTATATAGTTTCTTATCTAGACTCCATCATCCCATTATGGAAGCTTGTTTTCGCCATGGAATAAAACAATTTAAAAGATAACTGACTTTTATATCACAATTTTACAATTGCGAGTTATAAAGTCAGAATTGCAAGATATAAACTTATCTTATATAAAGTCCAGTTCTGAGGAAAAAAAACACTGACTTATTTCTCAGAATTGCTAGTTAATATCTCACACTTCTGACTTTATAATTCGCAATTGTGAGTTACATTTTTAAGTAAAATCAAACTGGCTGTACAAGTCATTTCAACTCTTTTTAAAATCTTGTTGAATCTTGAATAACTTAAAGTTGAAATTGGTCAAATTATCTTGATGAGCTAAAGTGATGGACATTACATCTGTTATCTTTTACGTGAAGAAGAGAAGATCTACGCACCAACCCAAACGAGCGTTCAGACGGCACGCAAAAGCTTGCTCGTAGCCTATACGCCGAGTTTCAGTTCATTTTTGTGACGCGCTCCACAAAATCCACTTAAAGGAAACCGAGACGGCATAAAGCAGCATCCTGTTAGTTTTCTTGATTTTACAAAAGCACAATGTTTCATTTTAATTGTGAGTGTACACAAATAAAAAAGGTTTTATTATAGACCCTTTACAGTTTCCAATGATGCATTACTCTTATCTACTCTTATCTGTATTACCATAACTTTCTGTGATTTCTTGAAAAAGTGTAATATTGAATTGTGCGTATATATTGACTGATTATATCTCAACACTGCTTGTGTGCTCCCGGGGGCGGGGCTTATGTAAATTTTAGGGTTGGTGATGTCACTAACCCGGGAGGAATGTCGTGTAGTCCGTACAAGCCGTTTTTAAAAGCAAATATCTCCCTTTGCTTTGAACTTTGAGCGTTGTAACTTTGCAAATGTTGTTTATGCTCAAACAGCAACATCACACACTAAATAAAGTTAGAAAAGTGAAGTCATAATCAACCACCCCTTTAAGTTGTTTCCACTGCAATAATGAGACAAGATCATTTAGCACTGGGCCGATTTGTGTCGTGGTCCAGTGAAGTAGATGCCAGTTTTTCTCCTTGTCGCTCATATTTCTGGGATTTCTTGAAAAAGCACAATATTGAACTCTATGCATCCGTGATTATCTCTATGCATCTCTCTCTCTCTCAGTGTCTTTCAGTGGAGGGTCTCCATCAGCTGTTGAACTACAGCAGTTCACAGGGGCTCCAGATGGAGGATTTCTTCACCATGGCTCCTGGATGCTGTTTGTTCCTGAGCGCTCCGGCTGAGACCTGCAGGGCCGTTCACGAGGGCCAATGGGGCGTCGAAACCGATCGCTTCATCCAAACCGTCCTCGGCCACAACCACGATCACAACACCTCCACCACCGCTCATCCTCCTCACGGAGACATCAGTGACTATGAGGGATTGGAGAATCTGTTTCACGAAATGGAGAAGTACTATCAGCCCGACACACATGAGGTGTGTATCATATTTCATTTACATGTTGTTTAGTGCATGCTCATGGTCAGTGTTAGGGAAAGTTACAATATTGTGTTACTCCCAAAAAAAGTAAATAATTGCGTTGCTTAGTTACGTTTTATGAGAAGTAATGCTTTTTCTCACTTGTGCTGGGCTTGCTTGTTTTTTTTTTTAATGGCATCAAAAAAAGTTTTTATTTTTGGCAAATATTAATGCCCTTTCACTACGAAAGTGAAATGAATAATCCTCAGATTGATGGAAATGCATATTTACTCCTGTACAATAGAGGGCGCCGCTCAAACAAACCATTCTGCTGTTCTGGATTAAAGAACAATAGGAGACAGAAGAAGGAAGTTCAACACTCTTATTTCTAAATCTTATCTAAACTCATTCTTGTTTATTAATATGGTTGAATTAGATCATTGAAGGTCAGCAGCAAAGACATTGGTTAATAAACATAAAGTATATTTGTGTAATTTAATATAGTTTTGCGTAAAATTCGGAGATTGCATTTTACCGTTTTTATTCGTTTTGAGGAATACTGAATGTTTTCGTGCAAGTGAGATGAGTAAATGCATGTTCACATTTAGTCTAGAACTAATAACCATCATGTTTACACACACACACACAAACACACACACACACACACACTCACACACTCACTATATTTCTCTCAACATCGGGGACAGGAGAGCTGTCAGTCAATACATGTGAAAAGTAACTAGCGTTACTTATTTGAAAAAGTAACTTAGATATTTTGTTGTAAATTGAAAAAGGCTTTAATCTTGTTTAATTTAGTAAACAAGTAATCTGATTACGTAACTCAAGTTACTTGTAATGAGTTCCCCCGACACTGCTCACGGTTATCTGGAATGAATTGCAAAGGCTAATTGCAACTTGACTTGTGCTATTGAGAATGACAGCAAGGCTGGAAAGACAGGATTCAAGCTGACACTTCCACGCTGACGGACACATGCGTCTTGTGTTTCTCCTCCAGCCCTGTGTCTCTCTGAAGGACATCGTGGAAGAGAGCAGCTCTCATCACGGAGATCACGTGCACGTGGAGCTGGACGCCGTGATGGGAAGCGTCCTCTATCACGCTCTGAGAGGAGACTGCATGAAAGCACATGTGCTTCCCGAGCAGGAGTTCTTCCTGGATTACATCTTCAGCCGCTTCGGCTCGGAAAACCTCACGCTTCATGGTATGACTGGCTGACAATCCTGCAGGACACTTCTCCATAGTCTTGTTCTGTACCACTCGGCTCAGACTCTATTGAAATAAAACTGAAATAAAATATAAATAGTAGATGGAAAAATTTAAACCTTGGCAACTATTATATTTTGAATTACTTTTATTTTTATATTTTTATTTTTCGTTTTAAAGTTTTAGCAAGTTTTAGTTTTTATTAATTTTAATTTAAATTTATTTTAAGTACAAAAATTATAAATCCAAAATAAAAGTTTGTTTACGTAATATATGTGTGTGTAGTGTGTATAATTAATTTGTATATATAAATACACATGCATGTATATATTTAAGAAAAATGTGTAATTATATATAAAATATTTATATTTATATATAATATAAATTATGTATAAATATATATATACAGTATATATATGCAAATATTTCTTAAATATATACATGCATGTGTGTGTATTTATATATACAAATTAATTATACACTTTACACACATATTATGTAAACACAAACTTTTATTTTGGATGCGATTAATCGTGATTAGTTGTTGTCCAGCACTAAATATTATTATATTATTGTAGTTGGCATTTTATTATTATTATTTTTTTTATTTAATTTAAAAAAAAAACTTTTTTTTGTTTTTTTTTCACATAAATGTTTTTTAATTGCTTTAGTTAACAACAATAACCCTGCAACTAACTGAAATTAAATAAAATTAGTATAAGATGAAGTACTAAAATTACTCAAACTAAAACTGAAAAAAAAAAAAAATAGAGATATTTAAAGAAAACGAATTAAAATATTAATAAATTCAGTAATAATATGTCAAAACTACTTGTATAACTATGGAAGCTTGTTTCTGCCACAGAATAAAAAATAAAAAAGGTAATTGCGACTTTTTATCTCACAATTCTGTCTTTTATCTCACAATTGTGTGATATAAAGTCTCAATTGCGAGTTATAAACTCAGAATTGCGTGAAATAAACACAATTGTGTGTTATAAAGTCAGAATTGTGCTAACAGTAACACTCATACTTTATACTTCCCTATACGCGTGTTTTTGCAGAGCTGTGATGTAAGCCAGTAGCTATTGGCTGTTTAGACTGGATGCGCTCTTTGACGTCCTTCTACAAAGAAAAAACAATGATGTGGTCTTTAATGTTCTGAACTATTAACATATTTGCACTTCTGATCATGATTTTTTTTAAATAATGTTACTCTTCTCAGATTTTGAAGAGCTTCTACAGGCCTTAAAGCTGGGCGGAGAGGAGCATGACCATGAGCATGACCATGATGAAGATCACCACCACAGGAGAACGAGCCGTGCGGAGAGCCATCAGACCAACAGCAGCTGGGACACGGTAACCTACAGAGAACCTCACACACTTAGAGTAGATTTTGGAAACACTTCACAATAACGTCTCATTTGTTAACATTAGTTAATGCATTAAATTGAAATAAACATTAAATAAGATTAATACATGTTTTAGAAGAATTGTTCATTGTTAGTTCACATTAACTTGATTGTTAAATGAAACCTTTTTGAAAAGTGTTACCAATAATTTAATATGTAATAATTACTAATTTAACAACACATTTTCATGTTCACGGTTCTCTGGTGTCGGTCGATGATCACATAAAATGAATAATCACAGATAAAATACATATATATATATATATATATATATATATATATATATATATATATATATATATATATATATATATATATATATATATATATATATTATTGTAAAATTTTACTTTTTTCACATTAAAAATTACTTACTAACCTAAAACATTTTCTTGAAGTCCTGATATTTTAAGTTAATAAATATTTAATAATTGAATTAATAATAATTCATAACTGAACAAGAATTATGCATGTTCCCAGTTCTTTGATGTTGGTTAACATTAAATGCAGGGGGGGGGGGAACAAACATATACATACATTTAAAATGTTCTCACATAAACTATTACATTTAAGTGTTTTCATTTTGATTTCTTTTTTTCTTTTTCTTTTTTTTCTTTTAATTTTAAAATGTTACTTACTTTTTTTGCAATTAAATTAATTAACATTTAATGAACTCCCAAACCCAGTTCAGGAAACCCTATGGTAATCAATCATGCAATAATTTAAACAAACAAAGTAATACATTTTGGACACATAAACTCAAATATGGACGAATATGTTATTTCCCAGAATGCATTATACCTGTGTTTAAACCTTTGAATAGCAATTCCACTTTTATCATTCCAGTTGCAATTCCAGATTCTGTGGTTTGCAAAAACTTACAGCAACATAGAAGTGTGGCTTTCCCCTTTTATGGGGCATCATGGGAAATCTTTGCACGCCTCTGAAATCTAATCATTTAGCCGTGGCGCTTGACGAAGAGAGCAATCATGTGTCTGCGTGAGAAATGATCTGGAGAACTGTGACATGAAGGATGATGGATGTTGTGACGCGCTGCATGTTTCATCCGTCCACACTCATAATCAGAGTGAAATTAAGCAGTACATGTAATCTGAGCTCGTTTTTAATCATGATGAATGTTTCCCATTTCTTTAAGCTCACACGCGGTCTAAATAAGACCTGTCATCTGACATCCGTGGAATTAATATTTCAGCAAATAGTAAATGCGAGTGTTTCACGCGTGATTATCAGAGCATCAGCAGCGCTGCGGTGTGAGATGAAATATTAATGCCAACAAATGTTTTATGCATTTTTTCATTTGCATGTGTCCGTGTGGATTACGATGCGCGCGCAGACCTGTTTCAGCGCTGAAGAGCTGATGAGGATCTACGGGCTGAGCTCTTCATCACTGACCCGAGATCAGTTCACAGAGCTCAGTCCTGCTCTGATCCAGCAGATCCTCAGCGGAGGCTGTTCTGAGATCAGTCCGACGCCGACGAGCCCTGATTCTCTCAGCACCGCAGAGAGTGAGTGACCTGATCAAACCTGATCATGATTCAGATGTTAACACACCAGTCTCCTTGAACTAATACAGTCTACTTTGTTGTTATACTCATAATATACCACCATAATAATACGTAATGGGAAAATTGAAGGTCACATAGTGAAATATACATGGCTGATTAACATGTAGGCTAATAAACAATCATATCTCACCCCAAAATCTTAAGAAAACTGCTTAAAGAACATCAGGCCTGTTTGAAAGATTTTTTTTTTTTTTTTTTTTTTGCAATCTGACATCCACTGTTAAAAAAACTTATATGATTCATAAGTTATGACGTGTTTTGACGTTGCTCATCAGAATAATTTTTTTTTTTTTTTTTATAAGTTATACAAGATTCTACTCATTTTTTAAAGCATTTTAAGGTCATTTAAGTTGAAATTAAGCACATTAAAAAAATAATTTACTGTATATTGTTATTAATAATAATAGAGATAATATTCTAATTAAAAATAATAATTATTAATAATATTTAAGGTAAAGTAGGTTTGCAAGTATACATCATTGAGATAATATTATAGTTTTTATTTTATATTTATTTTATATTTTATTTTATTTTAATTTTTATTTTATTTTATATTCCTAAAAATAGTTAATAAAATAAAATTAATAGTAAAAAAAAAAAATAAAAAAAATATTAAAGGGTTAGTTCACCCAAAAATGAAAATTCTGTCAGTAATTACTCACCCTCATGTTGTTCAAACCCCGTAAGACCTTCGTTCATCTTCGGAACACAAATTAAGATATTTTTGATGAAATCTGAGAGCTGGATCACTCCTCTTGCAGGCTTATGGACACTATAACTTGCTGGCCCAGAAAATGTATTAAAGACATTGTTAATATAGTCCAAGTGACTCCAGTGGCTCAATCTTAAGTTTATAAAGCGACGAGAATACTTTTTGTGCGCAAAAACAAACAAAAATAACAACTTTATTCCACTTTTCATTTCCTTCTCTCTGGGCCTCGAGTCTTTTCACGTAGTGTTTAAGCGTAGCGCGTCTGTGTTTCACGTCACCACGTAGGCTCACTATTGGGCGACTCTGGTCATGTGTGATACGTGGTGACGTGCAACACAGACGCGCTACGCTATTACACTACGTAAAAAGACTCGAGGTCCAGAGAGAAGGAAATGAAAAGTGGAATAAAGTTGTTATTTTTGTTTGTTTTTGCGCACAAAAAGTATTCTCGTCGCTTGATAAACTTAAGATTGAGCCACTGGAGTCACTTGGACTATATTAACAATGTCTTTAATACATTTTCTGGGCCAGCAAGTTGAGGTGTCCATAAGCCTGCAGGAGGAGTGATCCAGCTCTCAGATTTCATCAAAAATATCTTAATTTGTGTTCCGAAGATGAACGAAAGTCTTACGGGGTTGGAACAACATGAGGGTGAGTAATTACTGACAGAATTTTCATTTTTGGGTGAACTAACCCTTTAAAGACCCAAAGATCTCAATATGAACTCATACATTATCATTTAATCTCAGTGAGTGAAAAATACTGTGTTGTAAAAGACTATAAGTCACATTTATTTAGAAGTATGAATTGTATTTATTAACCGAAGTGATCTAAAGTGACTTCAAATCCTGCAGCGTTTCCTCGTATCAAACCTGATTCTGCCGAGTGCAGTGTGAACGGTGTGCCGGAGCTCAAAGCTCTCGTTTGTGGTGTTGATCCACACACACACACACTCACTGAATGCCTCCTCTGTGCGCAGGGTACGGATACGCCACGCTGGCGAACCTCATCATCTGTCTGATGGCCATGTTTGGGATCGTGGTGCTGCTGTTCACGGCCTGTACGCAAGTGTTCGAGCTCTGCATCCAGTTCTGCATCAGTCTGGCGGTGGGCTCGCTGACGGGAGACGCTCTGCTGCATCTGCTGCCCGCGGTGACACTACATTTCTGCCCTTTCTGCATCTCATAGGCAAAATATGAGGATTTTATGCTGGGAAAATGTCTAAAAATATAGTTAAAAGTGTGAACACAGTATAGAAATGGGCCTCTGAATAGAGAAATCACAATGCTCAACCTTTGTGTTTTATTCTCTTGAATGTGTGTTCACGCTTTTATGATAACATCGTCATATTTTATTACTGATTTGTCACTTTTATTCATCAAGGATGCATTAAATTTATCAAAAATGACAGTGAAGACAATTATAATATTACAAAAGGTTATATTTCAAATAAATGATGTTCTTTTGAACTTTCTATTCATCAAAGAATCCTGAGAAATAAAATGTATCACAGTTTCCACAAAAATCTGAAACTGTTTTCAACATTGATAATAATCATAAATGTTTCTTGATCATCAAATCATCATATTAGAGTGATTTCGGAAGGATCATGTGACACTGAAGACTGGAGTAATGAAGCTTTGATCACAGGAATAAATTACACTTTACTGTATATTCACATAGAAAACAGATATTTTACATTGGAATATTGTTTTCACTGTATTTTTGATCAAATAAATGCAGCGTAGGTGAGCTCTTCTTTCAGAAACGTTAAAGGCTCTTACAGTAGTGTTCAGTTCGTTACGGAAACGTTTCGGTCCTCGTTTAGTCAGACTGAATCTGTATTTGCATGATCTGAGATAACACTGATATTTAAATCCACTACGGCACATTTGACAACATCTGCTCATATATTAGTGTCAGTTTAGTATTATTTGAACACTGTAATTGTATTTATTATTATTTTACTTATCATTTATTTATTATTTATTTTATAACTGGATTTTTTTTAGTTATAAACTATATTTACTATATGTTCAGTTTTCATTTTCATCTTAGTTTTAGAAATTTCATTGTGTTTTTGCAATTTGTATTAGTTTAAAAAAGAAAATTCACTTATTTTTATTTTAGTTTGAGTAGTTTTAGAACTTGTTTTCAGTTAGTTGCCAATTTAAATTTTTTTTAATCTAATTATTTTCAGATGTATTTCAATTAAAAAAATGGAATAGTTTTAGTGAACAATAACAACCCTGCTTTAACCCGTGCTGTTAGTGTAAATCGTTTATTATTCTGACCTAGATTGAAATATCAGGTCATCATAAAACACTATCATGATTGTATCTTCTTATTAGTACAGTCCATCCCAAACCACGAGGCACGCTGCCAAGCGCAGGTTAACCTGTAACTCTGAAACCATCCCAAAGGGCAAAGGACTGTTTATTTCATATTTCATATCGCTGACATGTCGAATTCTTCATGCAACGAGATACAATATAAAGAATAAAAAATTGTAGTTGTAAATAAAAAAAAAGATTATAAAAAAAAAGACGTTTCTTTGCAATTAATTGTGAAATTTACTAGTCTTCACTCTCATGCCGTTCTGCATTCCCTCTCTGCCTGAAGCTCATAAACGTCCCGTTCAAGGTTTAACGGGGCAGAATGGGTCTCGGCGGCAGGCTTGGCACCACTATGGTAAAAATACCACTATGGCAAAGCTCGCATAGTGAAATATGCATGGCTAATAAACATGTAGGCTTATAAACAATCAAATCTCACCTAAAAATCTAAAGAAATCAAGTTTCGGCTGAAAGAACATCAAGCCTGTTTGAAAGATTGTTTTTGCAATGTGACATTCACTGTAAATACTGATATGATCAATAAGTTATGACAACATGTGTTTTACATCCCATCAAAATAAGTATAAAAAATAAGTAAAAATAAATTTTCACAAAACATCTTAATGTAATTTAAGTTGAAAGTACTTAAACATCCAAGTTGATTGTGCTTAAAAATTTAAGGTGGCAACATTTTATTACAACGTTGTTTTATTTTAATGACGTAAGCACATTCAAAATAATTATATACTGTATATTATTGATATTAATAGAAATAATATTCTAATAAAAAAAACATGAATAATATTTAAGGTAAAGTAGTTTTTTTATATTTTCCGTTTTCATTTGAATTTTAATTATAGTATTTTTTTTTAGTCTTTCTGTATAGTTTTTATTAATTTAAAATAGTTTTAGTTATTTTAGAACATCAAGTTAAACTAAACAAAAATGAGAAATTATGAAATAAAATTAAATAAACAAAGGTTTTAATACTTTATTTCTGTTAACGTTTATATAATATAAATCAATAAAAGCATTTTTTTTTATGGTTTTAATAACACTAGTATGCATCATGGTAGTAATTGCTGAACTGAATTTGACTTCAGGAGATTTAGGAGGAAATGTGCCGGATTGTAATGGACGATCACTCTCAGCCTGAAGCTCATAGAAACGTCCCGTTTCCCGGGTTAACGGGCAGAACCCGTTATTTCCCCCGAGCGCTGACATCGCCCACGTTCCCTCATCCGTTTAGATCCGTGTCAACATAACTACAGCCCTGTCATACCATGTCATCGGCCTGAGTGGAAAATAACCGGATTGCTGAGAAGAAAGTGCGCTCTCTTATTGAGTGCGGACAGGAGTTACTCTACAGCCCTGCTGGGAAATCAAAGCACAATCAGAGCTTCTGACTGGCGTTAATGTCATCGTCCGGCTGTGTTTTCATGGCTCTGTGTCTCTGTGCAGTTCTTAGGCCTTCACGTTCATGAAGACGGACACGATCACGATCACTCAGAGGAGAACCTGGACTATGTGTACAAACTCCTAGTGCTTCTCTCGGGCATCTATTTGTTCTTCCTGATGGAGAGCATCTTCTCCATTATCACCCGCTCACAACATCACCACCATCACGATGACGTGAGTATTCCGTGTCTCCTGAGCGTTCCCGTCCAACATGATCCGATTGTGAGTTGATTCCCGGACCTGTGTTCACAGGAGGAGTCCGAGGTCCATCACTGCGACCACGGCCGAGTCCTGCAGATGTTCCATAGAGAGAGACAGGGCAATCACTCCAGCTCTCAGGCGGATCTGGTGAGAAAACCACAGAAAAGTGTGGGAAAGAGTCTTTGTTAATGAATAAACTAATACTAATGGAGTCTAAATTCAGAAGAAGGGTTATTTTAGTATCATTTATACGCTATTATAGTTTTATTCATATTGTTATTTTGATATTTTACATATTCATTCTCATCTATCTATCTATCTATCTATCTATCTATCTATCTATCTATCTATCTATCTATCTATCTATCTATCTATCTATCTATCTATCTATCTATCTATCTATCTATCTATCTATCTATCTATCTATCGTTATGTCTATCGTTATGTCTATCTATCTATCTATCTATCTATCTATCTATCTATCTATCTATCTATCTATCTATCTATCTATCTATCTATCTATCTATCTATCTATCTATCTATCTATCTATCTATCTATCTATCTATCTATCTATCTATCTATCTATCTACCGTTATGTCTATCTATCTATCGTTATGTCTATCTATCTATCTATCGTTCTATCTATCTATCTATCTATCTATCTATCTATCTATCTATCTATCTATCTATCTATCTATCTATCTATCTATCTATCTATCTATCTATCTATCTATCTATCTATCTATCTACCGTTATGTCTATCTATCTATCGTTATGTCTATCTATCTATCTATCGTTCTATCTATCTATCTATCTATCTATCTATCTATCTATCTATCTATCTATCTATCTATCTATCTATCTATCTATCTATCTATCTATCTATCTATCTATCTATCTATCTATCTATCTATCTATCTATCTATATATCTATCTTTCTATCTATCTATCTATCTATCTATCTATCTATCTATCTATCTATCTATCTATCTATCTATCTATCTATCTATCTATCTATCTATCTATCTATCTATCTATCTATCTATCTATCTATCTATCTATCTATCTATCTATCTATCTATCTATCTATCTATCTATCTATCTATCTATCTATCTATCTATCGTTATGTCTATCTATCTATCTATCTATCTATCTATCTATCTATCTATCTATCTATCTATCTATCTATCTATCTATCTATCTATCTATCTACCGTTATGTCTATCTATCTATCGTTATGTCTATCTATCTATCTATCGTTCTATCTATCTATCTATCTATCTATCTATCTATCTATCTATCTATCTATCTATCTATCTATCTATCTATCTATCTATCTATCTATCTATCTATCTATCTATCTATCTATCTATCTATCTATCTATCTATATATCTATCTTTCTATCTATCTATCTATCTATCTATCTATCTATCTATCTATCTATCTATCTATCTATCTATCTATCTATCTATCTATCTATCTATCTATCTATCTATCTATCTATCTATCTATCTATCTATCTATCTATCTATCTATCTATCTATCTATCTATCTATCTATCTATCTATCTATCTATCTATCTATCTATCTATCTATCTATCTATCTACCGTTATGTCTATCTATCTATCGTTATGTCTATCTATCTATCTATCTATCTATCATCTATCTATCTATCTATCTATCTATCTATCTATCTATCTATCTATCTATCTATCTATCTATCTATCTATCTATCTATCTATCTATCTATCTATCTATCTATCTATCTATCTATCTATCTATCTATCTATCTATCTATCTATCTATCTATCTACCGTTATGTCTATCTATCTATCGTTATGTCTATCTATCTATCTATCTATCATCTATCTATCTATCTATCTATCTATCTATCTATCTATCTATCTATCTATCTATCTATCTATCTATCTATCTATCTATCTATCTATCTATCTATCTATCTTTCTATCGTTCTATCGTTCTATCGTTCTATCTATCTATCTATCTATCTATCTATCTATCTATCTATCTATCTATCTATCTATCTATCTATCTATCTATCTATCTATCTACCTATCTATCGTTATGTCTATCTATCTATCTATCTATCTATCTATCTATCTATCTATCTATCTATCTATCTATCTATCTATCTATCTATCTATCTATCTATCTATCTATCTATCTATCTATCTATCTATCTATCTATCTATCTATCTATCTATCTATCTATCTATCTATCTATCTATCCATTTATGTCAACACTACCTTTCAAAAGTTTGGAATAATTAAGATTTTTTTTACTTTAAAAAAAAAAGTCTGTCTGTTGAAAATTCAGCTTTGATCACAGGAATAAATTACATTTTACAACATTTACACATAGAAAACATCTATTTTAAATTGTAATCTTATTTCACAATATTACTGATTTTTCTGTATTTTTTCTTGGTGAGCAAGAGAGACTTATTTCAAAAACTTTGTTTTCCAAACTTTTGACCTGTAGTGTATTTATTTTTTATTAATTAATTATTCTAATTTAATTTAATTTAATTTAATTTAATTTAATTTAATTTAATTTAATTTAATTTAATTTAATTTAATTTAATTTAATTTAATTTAATTTAATTTAATGCAGGTTGTAAGAGATGTGCTATTAATGAATATTTTATTATTATTATTATTATTGTAGGTTGATGCAGAAAAAAAAGAGAAGTCCTTCGTTGGCTCTAAAAGAGGTGATAATACTGTGTGTTAATGACATATTCATGTTCTGCACGTGGAACGGAGTAAAATGAGCTGTTGAATGCAGATGTTCACAGTGGTCTTGTCTTCTCCTCCAGAGCAGCGTTTGCTTCCCTACATGATCACCATCGGAGACGGCATCCATAACTTTGCGGACGGCCTGGCTCTCGGCGCGGCGTTCTCCATCTCGTGGAGATCCGGTCTGGCCACGTCTCTCGCTGTGCTCTGCCATGAGCTGCCGCATGAGCTAGGTGAGCGCCGGACTATATGATCACAAATGCAGTCATGTTTTCAAATATTATTCAAATTTAAAATCGCAGTTTTCTATGTGAATATATATACTGTAGTAAAGTATAATTTATTCCTGTGATCAAAGCTGAATTTTCAGCATCATTACTCCAGTCTTCAGTGTCACATGATCCTTCAGAAATCACTCTAATATGAGGATTTGATGCTCAAGAAGCATTTATTATTAATATCAGTGTTGAAAACAGCTGTGCTGCTTCATATTTGTGTGGAAATAATTTTTTTTAGGATCGTTTGATGAATAGAAAGTTCAAAAGAACAGCATTTATTTGAAATAGAATCTTATAACATTATAAATGTCTTTAATGTCACTTTTGATCGATTAGAAGGATCATTTCCACACATGAATTGGCTCCTTCGAGTCCTCTGAAAGTCTTTGGGATGTTAAATAAATGTTGTGATGTTATTTCCATCAAGTTTTGGTCAAGATCTTGTATTGACAATGTCCCCTGGGTTTTTTTAAGTTCATTTTGACTAAAATGAACATGTTGCATTACAGCTTTTTTTTGTGCATCTCATTTTCTGTTTTGAAATTGTATTATACAGCCCGACCACATGAAAGTTTAATTTGGATTTAAAAAGGCAAATGCTTAAGAGTCTATGATTGGTTTATTATTACAGTGATTATTATGTTTCTATCATATTATACATTTGGCAACAGTTCTTCTAACCCACTAAATCACATAAAAGATCTTAAGCAAAAATGAATGCAACTCTTGTTGTTGTGATGCTATTTCCATCATTTTTTTGGTGAAGATCTTGTATTGTCAAAGCAAGAGTCCAGTGTAAAGTCTCCTCCAGAACATCTCAAACACTCTCAGTGAATGTAAGATCTGGACTCATGTGTGGAAATGATTCTTCATGTTCCTCACAATCATTCTTTCACAATCTGAGTCTGATGAATCTTCACTGTCCTCCTGAATATGACCATGATGTGTTTCCTACATGTTTAAGAAATGAAAAGCTACACACTCCACCAGTCAGTGTTAGAAGAACTGTTACCAATCATATATCATGATGGAAACATAATAATCACTGCGATAATGATCCAGTCATAGACTCTTAAGCATTTGCCTATTTAAATCCAAACAGCGACTTCTTTTGGCCAGGCGATATATATACACACACAAACACACAATAGGTCAAATTCCTAAAAAGAATTGGGTCTCTGCTTAGTGGCCATGGGAAATGTGTGTCCCATGGTCAAACCAGTTGAGAACCACAGGTCATAATGTGTGGTTAGCGTATGATAAGGACCAATGCCTGTTGACTGGTTTCAGTGTTTGTTCTGAGATAAACTCAACAAGTTGTGTGAAACTCTGCTGAATGAGAAAACAAGTGAGCGGCGCTTTCTGTAAAGACTCTTCACAGTTCCTGTTGTGAGTCATGGAACGTCCCAGAGAAACACAGATTAGATAGCATTGACTCCTGAGTTCATGAGCGCTCCTTCCTGGTTATGATTTCCTCCTCCTTTCTGCACACACACGAGAACGAACAAAGAATGAAGGGATTGAAAAATCTCCTGTCTGACAGAGAAATAAGCTTACACGCCTCTCTGTGCTGGTGGAATATTCATTCTCAGACATTTTTCTGCTTAGTTTAACAGATGACTTTTGATTTATGCATGATTGAAGCTCTTGATTTAATCTGTCATTTAGATTAAAATGCCCTTTTTTTTTTTTTTTAATAATTGTATTTATTTCGCTAGTAGTTTTCTTGAGTGTTGTTGGTTGTCTTATTTTCAGACCTGATTTTATGCTTTGTTTTACTCTTTTATTCTAAGCAGAGGAGGATTTAATGGCTCGGCAATCGCGTTTTTATTGCTCATGGAGACTTAAGTTAAATTTGTATCTCACAACTCTAACTTTATAACTAAGCAAGTTCACAGTATATCTCTTCAGAATTGTCAGATAAAAAGGCACAATTATCTTTCTTTTTTTTTATTCCCTTGCGAAAAACAAGCTTCCAAACATTTAACCCCAAAATCAAAAGAAAGAAATTTGAAATGATATTTTACATAAAAAAAAAAAAACAGTGACTGTGACATCAATGCAAATTTCATACAGGATCCTAAAATATACTTAATTTTTCTTTTCAAAATATTATTTCTTTGTTTTGCCGTGAAATTTCTTCACAGTTTTTTGGATTATCCGAGGAGCCAGAAACAAGTAAAAAAAAAAAAAAAAATAAAAATAAAAATATATATATATATATATATATATTATCAGAGTACGTTTTACAGGAAAATTCCATTTCAATCTTTCTAATTCAGATTTTCTTGTTTAATTCAACGCATTCCTTGCCATTTCTATATGTAATTATCTGTGAAATGTATCAATGACTTGTGAAATTGTAAGTTTTTCAGTGCATTAGAGAGATCTCAGATGGACTTTTTCTTTCCTACACTGTCAGAAAAGGTCACTGTAACCTTACAGTAGTAATATACACTAATATACACTTTCCTTGAAGTGTTCTGCCCCAGTAACACACTGTTGTCCCCTCAATGCTGTGAGATGTGCAGATGTTGTGTGAGTGTGTGCCGTCTCTCTGGTCTCAGGTGATTTCGCGATCCTGTTGCACTGCGGTGTGTCTGTGAAGCGGGCTCTTCTGCTGAACGTCGGCAGCTCTCTCACCTCCTTCATCGGCCTGTACATTGCGCTGTCCGTCTCCACAGAAGCCGTGGCTATAGAGTGGATCTCGGCGGTCACCGCTGGGCTCTTCCTGTACGTCGGACTGGCAGACATGGTACGTTACCATCTACTTCAGTCTCAGTGTTTTCTCATCCGTCAGAAACAACAGCAGTGTTTGCCGTCGAGTCATTGACTTTCTCTAATGCATTATTTCAGAGTTCACAGATACTCTTAAAACACTTCTTCTCTCGTTTCTCTCGTTCAGCTTCCCTCGCTGGTTCATGTGGACAGTGAAAGACCGTGGCTGGTTTTTGTCCTGCAGAATCTGGGAATTTTAAGCGGCTGGGGCATTTTATTGCTTTTGTCCTTCTATGAAGACCAAATCGGGCTCTGAATATGATGCATTCGGTTTAGTTTGTGCCTTATTGCTATATATCTGTCCGCAGAAACTACATATTAAACGTGCAATGTGTCGGAATATTGGAATATTGGTAACACTTTACAATAAGGTCTCATTAGTAACATGAATTAATGCATTAAATAAGATTAACTAAAGAAGAGAAATAGTGATAGAATTACAATTGTTCATTAATAGTTTATATTAGCTTAGGTCCATTAAATAATATTAACAGATATAACTTTTGATTTAAATAATGTATTAGTACAATAATTAATGCTTTTAAAGTATTATTTCATTGTTAGTTCATGTTTACTAATATTATGAACTTTATTGTGAAGTGTTACCTACATATTTTTAGTATTTTTGGATTACAACATTTGGATGGAAAAGCATAGAAAACTTTTGCACATTTTCAGAATCTTTTTTTATTTTCATCAATTCATCAATATGAATCATAAATTCACGGATGAGATATTCAGCCTTTAATGTACTGTAGCCACTGTCTTTGAATTGAAATGCTGTATTTTTATTAGTAAATACTTATTTCTGAAATTTATTTTTGCATTAGTATTTTTAAAGTAAGATATCAGCCAAAAACACTTTTGAAGCATTATAGTATATTACGCTTACTATACTCTTATGATTAAATTCTGCTAGAATGACGGTCAATTCTTTAGATTAGGATCAAATTCTCACTATAAACTATGACTTTTGCCTCAATAAACTCCTAATTACTGCTTATTAATAGTTAGTAAGGTAGTTGTTAAGTTTCGGTATTGAGGATTTAGGGATGTAGAATATGATCATGCAGAATAAGGCATTAATATGTGCTTTATAAGTACTAATAAACAGCAAATATTCTAGTAATATGCATGATAATAAGCAACTATTTGATAGTGAGAATTGGACCTTAAACTAAAGTGTTTCCAAATGAAGTTTATGAATTAAAATTGTCATTATCCACTGCTATAAATGCAACAGGTTTGATTTAAACCATGTCATGTCAAATCATGTCAAGACTCATCATATATATTTAGAAGATTATAGTAAATGATTATGGACTAGTTTTACGATACTTTGGCGAACTTGAAGCGTTTTTGTACATTTTGGAGCTTTCCAGTGTTCATTACCATTCATTTTCATTGAAAGGAAACAATCAGCATGAACATTCATTCACTTTTCCATTTGATCTGTCTTTAAGAATTTATGTTTTATAGTAATAATACCTGAAAATAAATCCAAACAAATACTAAATGTCATATTTGTCTCCCAGAGGTCATTCACTGCTACATATATCACACATATCTCACTCAGAGCGTTATAGAGCATGAAGACATGATCTCTGTGATTTCATATGCGTTATCAAAGTCATGAGGAGTCTGCTCAGTATTATGTGTGTGTGTGTGTGTGTGTGTGTGTGTGTGTGTCATTACTGGTGATGTTGTCTTCAGGTCAAACTCTAAACAGCAGGTTCACAGGGTTTATCTGGCATTATCGACCAGAACCACGCCTCTAAACCTCAAGACAAGCTCAGCAGAACTGCAGGATAGATACAGGTTAACATAACCTTTACTTAGCAGGAGTATTTTAATAGTGTGTGTCATCTGAAAACCTCAGGAGACTGCAGGTCAAATATACTGAATATTTAATAGAGAAACAAAAATACTGAGGATGGATGGATGGATGGATGGATGGATGGATGGATGGATGGATGGATGGATGAATGAATGGGTAGAGACAGACTGGTGGATGGATGGATGGATGGATGGATGGATGGATGGATGGATGGATGGATGGATGAATAGAGGGAGAGGGATGGATGGATGGATAGAAACAGACAGATGGATGGATGGATGGATGGATGGATGGATGGATAGAAACAGACAGATGGATAATGGATGGATGGATGGATGGATGAATGGATGAATAGAGGCAGAGGGATGGATGGATGGATGGATGGATGGATGGATAGAAACAGACAGATGGATGGATGGATGGATGGATGGATGGATGGATGGATGGATGAATGGATGGATAGAAACAGACAGATGGATGGATGGATGGATAGAAACAGACAGATGGATAGATGATGGATGGATGAATGGATGGATGGATGAATAGAGGCAGAGGGATGATGGATGGATGGATGGATGGATGGATAGAAACAGACAGATGGATAGATGATGGATGGATGGATGGATGAATAGAGACAGACAGATGGATGAATGGATGGATAGAGACAGACAGATGGATGAATGGATGGATAGAGACAGACAGATGGATGGATAATGGATGGATGGATAGAAAAAGATGGATGGATAGATGGAGACAGAAGGATGGATGGATGGATGAATGGATAGAAAGAGACGGATGAATGGATGGATGGAGACAGGGATGGATGGACGGATGGATGGAGAGGGGGATGAATGGATGGATGGATGGATAGAGACAGAGGAATGGATGGATGGAGACAGACGGATGATGGATGGATTGATAAAAATAATAATATATATACCGGTAATAAACATTGGCATATTTAAGCTATATTTGCGACAGAAATTATTTTTGGCCTCTTTTGTAAAAATGAACAAAGTTCACCCTCATCCAAAGCTTGTAAATCTTATCATACTCATAAACCTTGTGTCTGTCGATGTCCAGCTCACATGTTCAGCATCAGGTGACACAGACATCAGCGTTTACTTCTCGAGGACAGCGATTATATTAAACAGAGAGCCAACAGAACTCTCAGATGAAAAAGACTGTCAAGAGAAATCTCAACAATGTCTCGAACTGCTTGGATTACATTCCTTATCAAACTCCTCCAAAGATTCTTCCCAATGAAACCTCGGAAAAGCAAATGAAACATTATTTTTTTTAGCAGCAACATTTGGATGAATCTGTTTTTGGATGTTGTTATGATTTTTTTTTACAGTACATGAGTTTGCTTAAGGGTTAATAAATAATCATCCATATTAAGAGTTAAATGAAGAATGACCCTCAACAAATACTGAACAAACAATGACTAACGAAATATTAGATTAAGCTGATAATGAGAGCAAACTATAATGTTTCCTTCATTCCATTGCAGCATTGAAAATGTTTTATTATGTTTTTAAAAAAAAACTTTTACCATATAGTTCGCTGCATGTCGACGGGAAATAAAGAGGGGAAATTAATTCCTGACTATTTCTGGTTTGCTGACCCTAATAATCAGTTTAATTTCCACCCACTACTGTCTTTCAGAAGTGATTTTATGAAAAGCAAGCATAACCAGGTAATTAATATGTCAATCAAATTAAATAAAGTAAATAGAAAGAAGTAAAAGCCCGTTCTCATCCCCAAGTCGTCATAAACTGACGCTTTCAAAATTTCGTCAATATCTGACGCTCAAAGCACCCTTTAGCGTCCATATGAGACGCATAACCCTACCACAGACCTAAACCGAAGCGTCACATATGGACGCTAAAGGGTGCTTTGTGCGTCGGATATTGAAGCATGTTTGAAAGTGACGCTTTGGGGTGAGAATGATGTGTTGAAAATAGACATAGACATCCAGTTAAAACTACATCCTTATTATCTGTCAAAGTTTGTCCTGTCCAAAGTCTGGTTTCAGTGACGGATGTGGAGTGGTTTAGCCGATGGGTTCTGGATCTGGTTTATAAAGATTAATCAGAAGTAATTAAGGCGGGAGAGTCCTGAAGCCTGAACTACAGTCACATGAATACTCTAATCTCCTCACACACGCGCCAGTTTATGTAACGTGACCAACTATAATCTGGATTATAAAAGTGATCTTTGGATTGAAGTGTTTTGGAATGTTTGACATTCTGATCTGACTCTGATCCCTGAATCCACATGGATGTGATGGTAAATAACACAATGCTGCCCCCTGCTGTACAGACAGTGATAGTGCATGTGTGGAAAGACTGAAATTACACTGAAAAAATAAATAAGTAAATAAAATCACTAGTGTGATCACTATTTATCATTCAGGTGTCCTGACATTTGTTGCCCTCATACATGATGTTTCCACATCTAAAAACCACTGCTCGTCACTGTGGGAAAAACAAACAAAAAAGTTCCTGTTTAATTATTGTACTATGATTTGTGACACTTATATGACTCTTTTAATTTCTCTTTTCCTGTGTGTGATGAATTGTCACGTTTCATTGGGTATATGGTGATTAATAAAATTGTGTAAGTACAATGCAGTGACTGTAAAACATTATAGCTATGTTGAGTTTTGATATTTGCATATGGTCGTTGGACTGGTTTTAGTCTATTTCTGATTGGCCTTTGGGCTGGTTCTTCTTACACAGACATGGGAACCCTGCACAGCATCATTTTTATTTTCACATTTGTTCATCTGTGATTTTGTGAGTAGTTTTTTAGTTTCCCGCTGAAACCCAGAGATCAGGAATGGCCTCGATCACAGTTCTCCTCCTGATTTCAGCTTTATCTTCATCTCAGAGTGGTAAGGACTCCGTTTGTTTCATATTCTTACATGCACATGTGTCTGTAGACTGTAAAGATTATTTAACCCTCAAAGTCCAGTTCTTTTGAATAGTGTGATCACTCCATAGGCTACCTGTTACCAGGTGTTGTGCCTATTTCAACTACCTGCCCAATTATAAAAAGATATATGTGTTTGAGTGTCAACAAAGCACTTAAACGCGACAAGCTCGTAATCACGACTTCAGAAATGAGAAGTGGGAAATTTCCCATAGCTCGTGAAGGCAATGTTACAACTTTAATGTGCATGTAAAGTCATTCTTACTGTGTATTAAAATAACCCACCACTGATGGACATGCGTAATCTCCTCAATTTCTACTCAAAAACAAAAAAAAAACAAAAAAGCAGAAGCTTTGGACCTGGACACACGAATAATTTTGTGGATGGAAGGCCAATCGTGGATGGACGATTAACCACCAAATGGACATCAGGTGACGGTAACTAGGGAACGTTTTGAAGAAGTGTGTTAATGCAATATTAAATATTGCTGTATAGAATAGCTTCTATATTGAATGTGCATTAACATGTTATGTGAGTATATGCATTTAAATCAGTAGTTCCCATTCCCAACTGCACATTTTGGACATCTCCCTAATCAAACACCATTCAACTCATTAGAAGAAACTCTAAGATCTAATTATCTGAGTTTCAGATTAAGGAGACATAAAAACGATCCAGGGCCAGTGTTGAAAACAATGTAGTAAATGTTTATTTAGCTTGTTTTCTAACCATTGGGGTTTTTATCTTGTAGCAAACTGCAGGATTACCTGTAAACAGCCAGAAATAAACAGCTCCTGTAGCAGCTTCTTCAGCTCCCGACTTTATGGGACAGATCGTGTATTTTAGCACAAGCCATGTCTAACATCACAGTAATCATGATGACCCATCATTACAGGTACGGGTTCAACATTCGATAACTTCGACAGGTCTCTCTCTCTCCTCTCCCACACACTGAGCCACGCTGGTTTAATTGTATATTCATTCCAGGTAAAGTGTTCTGGCACTGCACTGGTTCCTAACCTCCTATATCCCTCAGTTCTCTGTGGTTTAGTGAGCTGGTCACTGGTTAAATGTCTGATACAGAGCTTCTTGCAACTGGAAGCAGAAAAACGGTCTCGGTGTGTGTTCATGAGTCAGCGTTTTCTCGGTCGACAAAAACTTAAAGTTCAGTTGAACTTTGAAGAAGCTGTATATAGTGGGGCAATCATATGTTTTCTTCTGCTGTCTCTGAAATTTAAAAACACACATTATTAATCGGCTCGTCTGGCTCGAGAAAACAATGATGGAAATAAGTGAGTTGTACTATTTCAAAACAGAAGTGCACATCATCTACTGTAGGTTGTCAGGTTTGCTGTGGGTTAATTCCCCCCGCTGGTTAAAGGTTTCACATATTGCACAAACTGTAGCTGAAATGCTTGTATTGACATTTAACATTCTACCAGTGATAAAACTGTGCTAGATGATGTGTTTTGTGAGTGATAGATTATTATAAATATTCTCAGCCCTCTTTAATCAAAAATGCACATCTGTGGGAAGAAATGATCAAGCTTCTTCAAAGATTCTCATTCAGGTTTCATGACATTTGTTGCTCTCATACATGATGTTTCCACATCTGAAAACCACTGCTCGTCACTGTGGTAAAAACAAACAAAAAAGTTCCTGTTTATTTCTTGTACTTAATATGACTCGTGACACTTTTCTCTTTTCATTTCTCTTTTCCTGTGTGTGATGAACTGTCACGTTTTGTTGGGTATATGGTGACTAATAAAATTGTGTAAGTACAATGCAGTGACTGTAAAACATTATAGCTATGTTGAGTTTTGATATTTGCATATGGTCGTTGGACTGGTTTTGGTCTGTTTCTGATTGGCCTTTGGGCTGGTTCTTCTTACACAGACATGGGAACCCTGCACAGCATCATTTTTATTTTCACATTTGTTCGTCTGTGATTCTGTAGTTTTTTACAGTTTCCCGCTGAAACCCAGAGATCAGGAATGGCCTCGATCACAGTTCTCCTCCTGATTTCAGCTTTATCTTCCTCTCAGAGTGGTAAGGACTCCGTTTGTTTCCATATTCTTACATGCACATGTGTCTGTAGACTGTAAAGATTATTTAACCCTCAAAGTCCAGTTCTTTTGAATAGTGTGATCACTGTTACCAGGTGTTGTGCCTATTTCGACTCCCTGCCCAATTATAAATATAAATATATATATATATATATATATATATATATATATATATATATATATATATATATATATATATATATATATATATATATATATATATATATACACAGGTGCTGGTCATAAAATTTGAATATCATCAAAAAGTTAATTTATTTCAAGAATTTAACTTAACAGGTGAAACTAATATATAGACTCATTACATGCAAAGTGAGATATTTCAAGCCTTTATTTGTTATAATTTTGATGATTATGGCTTACAGCTTATGAAACCCACGAAATCAAAATCCCAGAAAATTTGAATATTACATGAAATCACACAGTAATTACACAGTGATACCATGGTCATTGAACCAGGTTTTGGTTCTTTTGGCAGTGTGGGCAGGTGCAAATCCTGCTGGAAAATGAAGTTAGAAAATGTGAAATCATGAAAATGTCCTGGTAGACGGCTGCGTTGACTCTGGATTTAATAAAGCACAGTGGACCAAAGTCCTCTTTTCTGATGAGATCTCATTTGGAAACCAAAGTCCCAGAGTCTGGTGGAAGAATGGAGAGGCACACAATCCAAGATGCTTGAAGTCCAGTGTGAAGTTTCCACAGTCTGTGTTGGTTTGGGGAGCCATGTCATCGGCTGGTGTTGGTCCACTGTGCTGACCACTCAACGTAGCCGTCTACCAGGACATTTCCAGAGCACTTCATGCTTCCTTCAGCAGACAAGCTTTATGGAGATGCTGACTTCATTTTCCAGCAGGATTTGCACCTGCCCACACTGCCAAAATAACCAAAACCTGGTTCAATGACCATGGTATCACTGTGTAATTACTGTGTGATTTCATGTAATATTCTAAATTTCTGGGATTTTAATTTCATGGGTTTCATAAGCTGTAAGCCATAATCATAAAAATTATAACAAATAAAGGCTTGAAATATCTCACTTTGCATGTAACGAGTCTATATAATATATTAGTTTCACCTGTTAAGTTAAATTCTTGAAACAAATCAACTTTTTGATGATATTCAAATTTTTTGACCAGCACCTGTATATAAATGTATATATATATATATATATATATATATATATATATATACATATATATATATATATATATATATATACATATATATATATATATATATATATATACATATATATATATATATATATACATATATATATATATATATATATATATATATATATATATATATATATATATATATATATAAAGAGAAAAAAAATGCATTTTTTTACTATTTAGTGAAGAGGATTCCCAACTATTTAGGATCAGTTGAAAAAAGTCTATCCTGGAAGCTTGATTGCTATAATATTATATGTATAATATGAGCATATTATATTTACACTTCAGTAACACTGCAATAAGGTTGAATAGTTTACATGAACAAGTCAGTATTAGCTAATGCGTTAGCTTACAATGAGTTATACATTTGTTACAGTATTTTTTTTATCTTTGTTTTATGTAAGTAAAAATATAACTATTTATAAGTGTGCTAGATCTGATCCATTAAATAATATTAAAGGGTTAGTTCACCCAAAAATGAAAATTCTGTCAGTAATTACTCTCCCTCATGTTGTTCCAACCCCGTAAGACTTTCATTCACAAGATATTTTTGATTAAATCTGTGAACTGTCTCACTCCTCTATAGGCTTCTCTGTAATTGAAACCGGTCCAGAAAGTTAGTAAAGACAAATTAGTCCAAGTTAAAATAGTCTTTAGACTTAAAATAGTCCAAGTGACTACAGTGGCAATGAGAATACTTTTTGTGCATGAAAAACATTAAATTAACAACTTTATTCAACTATTGATTTTCTTCTGTGTTTCTCTGAGTGAATTCACGTAGTGTAACAGTGCAGCGCTCTGGGTTACGTCAGAACGGAGGCTCACTATTGGCCGACACTAGTTTTAACGATGTCTTTACTAACTTCTCTGGGATGGCAGATATCGATTACCTAGAAGCCTATGGAGGAGTGATCCAGCTCTCAGATTTCATCAAAAATATCTTCATTTGTGTTCTGAAGATGAACGAAAGTCTTACGGGGTTTGAACAACATGAGGGAGAGTAATTACTGACAAAATTTTTATTTTTGGGTGAACTAACCCTTTAAGAGATGCAACTTTTGATTTGAATCATTTGTATTTAATAAAGTATTTAATAAAGTAATTTTTAAATTATTTAATGTTAACTAATTGTCTCGGTTAGTGTGAGTAGTATAATCCACAGAGAAAGATGCGTGACACAGAATGAAATATAGAAGTAAACTTTAATAAACATTCAGGAACTACAAAACAGACAGAGACCGCAAGTAAAAAAAAAAACATGAACTAGAAACTAAACAGAATAAGATACAGAAATTAAACATGACTTGATTGTGTCTGCAACAAATGATGCATGACATTTTTCTTGTTTGAACAAGTGTTTATTTTTTATTTATTTTATTTGTATTTTTTTCAGAAATGCACTCTCTATACTACACATACAGCGCCGTATCTAAACCTCTGATGTCTGGAGAAGAGTATGAATTCTACAACTCAGTGGAACTGGATGGCATAAAGATGAGTTTGTGTAACAGTGTGAATAAAGCAGATTTCATGACTCGATTGTGTGAGGAATCTGAGAGACTCTTTAATGAAAGTGATGATCTGCATTATAAACAACAGTGGCTTCAGATCAACATTAAAACACTGATGGACAAGAGGAATGAGAACAGCACACGGGACACGGGTAATTATGTTTGTGGGACAGTTGGGGTAAGCTGTGCCAAAGTAATTCTGTCAAGTAATTGGGATAATTGAGGAATGCAAGAGTGGTTTTCACTTCCAATAAAAATGAACAGGGAACAAACAAATCACTCATGCACTGATTCGAAAGTCTAATTTGGTTGCATATTATTAATATTTTCTTAAACCAATTAAACAACAAATTCAGTATTTGAATGTGTTCAGTTTTCAACATTTTAAATATTTACAAAGGAATGCAAACATTGTCATGATCCTGTTTCTCTTTCTCACACACACACACACACACACACACACACTCACACATTATCGCTATTTCCTCATTTACGCACACACCTCCTCATTTAATCATTATTCCCTTTCAGCTGTCTCTCCTTTACTATTAGCCATCGCTCACTCCCCCCTTCACCTGAATCCTCTTTTCCTCTGATTAGCGTTCCTACTTCTTTTCCCCTTTCTCTACCTGTCTTTGCCTGAGTACTGCATTTTCTCATTTGTGCTGAACGTCAATTAATCCCTGTGTCTCTGTCATGTCATATCATAGTCCCGTCGTGTCGGGAGCTGATTTTCTTTAAGAGAACTCGTCTGAGCCGGAGAATCGCCGCTTGCCTCTATTCTCCCTCGGGAAACGCCAGCCTGCTCCATTTCCCTGTCATACGGAGCTTTCTTCTGTGCATCTCATTTCACCCTGGCTGACTGCTGTTTTTGTTATCAACAAGCCGAGACCTAATTTGGACTTTTACTACAGCTAGTAGTTCTAAGTTTCCCTTTTGAGTACCCTTTTGTTTACTGAACTCTCTGGCAAGCTCTGCTTCAGTTAAAGTGATTATTTCTCCGCATTTGCTGTCTGATCCTCTTACCTTCATGACAAACATAATTGAATACATCCTTGGCAAATCTTTAGACAAATCTTTTATATATTTTTACATGCATACATGCAATTAACTATCATGTACAATTATATATCTATTAGAACTTGATAAGTTTACACAGACATGCAAAATCCGTTTCTCTTTCACAGGCTTCAAAATGGTGATGGACCGTTTCAAAATATTTGGGTGCATTACCAAAATTACACTCTATTTCCTAGACAGCACAGATCTCCTCCACTTGTAATCTATTAAAATAATATCACCATCAGATTTATTGAATATTATCTTCTGTTTGTTTCTCTAGATCTTCATGTTCTTCAGTGGAGGCACGGCTGTGCAGTTGAACGTCACTCTAATGGTTCAGTAATGTTTCTTCAAGGCTCTGATGAATACGCCTATGATGGCCAGACCTTGACCTTTGACCTCTCAATGCACTGGAAGCCTTTAGTCCTCGACCATGACATCATCTGGGACAGAGAATCAGTTTCCAGCCTGGAGAGGAAATGTGTGGAAACATTAACCAGATTCACTGAACTTCAGCGAGAGGGAAAGATCATCATGGAATGTGAGTTTACATCAGAATATTTGGGGCCCTATTTTAAAGATCTGAAATGCAAGTATCAAGCACGAAACGCAAGGAACTTTGTGGGCGGGGCTTGGGCGCTGTTGCTATTATAGCGGCGGGATAAATTACTCTTGCGCCCGACGCAAATCTAAAATGTCTTGGTCTGAAGTATCTTCATTACTCATAGGTGTGGTTTGGGCGTAGCGTGAAATTAACCAATCAGAGCGACATCTCACATTCCCTTTAAGAGCAGGCATGCTTGTTCCATGGCGGATTGCTATTATAACGGCGGATTTGCCAGGCGCACGCCAGGAGCGGTTCACAGCCGAGGAGACCGACGTTCTCGTCAGGGACGTTGAGGATGGAGAAACACACCCAAATTAGCTTAAACAGGTTAAACAGGCGTATAATAATTTGGGTAAATGTGTAAGCTAGATGTATGCTTTTATAAACAATTATCTATCTATCTATCTATCTATCTATCTATCTATCTATCTATCTATCTATCTATCTATCTATCTATCTATCTATCTATCTATCTATCGTAATAATTTATGATTTGCAAAAATGAAAACTGCTGCTTCTATGTAGATTATATAATCAAAGTGTATGCGCGCTGTGCACACGCTACATTGATTATGGCCAAGCATGCGCCCTTAAAATAGCATATGAATAACATATAATAACATAATAACATGTCAGTGCCTGGTCAGTGGCGGAAGTGTTGTCTAAACCTCCAAAATAGCACCAGGGAACGTTTGCGCCGGAACACGCCTCGTCTTTGCGCTGAACCGCCATGGGGAGCGAAAGTGTATTTCCTAGTTTATTGACGCGCGTCTGTGGAGGGAAAAGTCTGCTGTGCGTCGGGTGCAAAATAGGAATGATACATGCGTTGGTGTACAAAGTCAATTGCGCTGGGTGCAAGATAGGGCCCATAGAGTTATTATTTGAATGCATTCTTTCATGCAGGTTTATTATTTTCATTGTCTGTCCTGCAGCTCGTCCTCGTGTTCACACTCTTGTAAAAGCGTCTGGATCTTCAGTCTCGTCTCTGCTGGTGTGTTTGGCCACAGGCTTCTACCCTAAACATGTGCAGATGGAGATCAGACACGATCAGACGCCGGTCCTTGATGATCAGCTGAACTCAGAGGGAATCAGACCGAACGCTGACGGATCCTTTCAGCTGAAGAAGAGCCTGGAGATCCTGCCGTCTGAAAGATCCCAGTGTCAGTGTGTGGTGAAGCACCAGACTCTGACTGAACCGCTCATCATCCGCTGTGGTAACAGGATCATTCATCAGAGTTAATGTTCACAAGATCACTTCATTATTAGTGTTACTGTACGTTTGCTTCATTAGAACTGAACTAAATCGTGATGAAGGATGTATTTTTGTTTTTCAGTGACAGATGAAGTGAATGTCTTGCTGCGGGTGCTCACTGGATTTATAGTTGCTTTAGTTGTTCTTGTCATCATTCTTCTTGTTTTTTATCTGCTGAGAAAATGTGTTAAACGTCGAAGTGAGTATTATTCCTGTAAGACCTTTATATAGGATGAATAGAAGTGCAGAATGACTGTTAATATTTATAATTTCAGAATTTAACCAGAAACATCAGAATGAAGCCCTAGAATTACGGGAACCACCAAAATTACCAGAACGACAAAAATTACGAGAATCACCAGAACCACCCAAATTACCAGAACCACCAAAATCACCACAACCACCAAAATTACCAGAACCACCAAGATTACGAGGACCACAAATATTACCAGAATCACCAAAACCACCAAGATTACGAGGACCACAAATATTACCAGAACCACCAAGATTACGAGGACTACAAATATTACCAGAATCACCAGAACCACCAAGATTTTTAAGGGCACTACAACCACCAAGATTACGAGGACCACAAATATTACCAGAACCACCAAGATTACGAGGACTACAAATATTACCAGAACCACCAAGATTACGAGGACTACAAATATTACCAGGATCACCAGAACCACCAAGATTACGAAAAGCACAAAAATTTTTAAGGGCACCAGAACCACCAAGATTACGAGGACCACAAATATTACCAGAACCACCAAGATTACGAGGACTACAAATATCACCAGAACCACCAAGATTACGAGGACTACAAATATTACCAGAACCACCAGCACCACCAAGATTACGAGGACTACAAATATTACCAGAACCACCAGAACCACCAAGATTACGAAAAGCACAAACAATTTTAGGTGCACCAGAACCACCAAGATTACGAGGACTACAAATATTACCAGAACCACCAAGATTACGAGGACTACAAATATTACCAGAATCACCAGAACCACCAAAAATACCAGAACAACAAAAATCACCAGAACCACCAAGATTACTGGGTCTACAAATATTACCAGAATCACCAGAACCACCAAAAATACCAGAACGACTAAATTTACGAGGACGACAAATATTGCGAGAATCACCAAAATCACCAAAAATACCAAAACGACGACTATCACAACAATTACCAGGTGACAATTACCTATAATATATTCATACATTCTGCAACACTCTCATGTAATCAGTCTTGTTCTTGTGGTGAATCAGAGAACAGAACTGTGTCATTAAACATTCCTCTCTGTATCTTTTAGACATGATATTTGAATCAGTAGAAGGTAAGTCCATGTACAGATATACATTTTTTATATTTTAGGAAACTTTTTGAGAGCTTTCAGAACAATTATATAATTCAGTTATAGAATAGTGTTCTGTGCCAATTTTTTTATATATATATATATATATATATATATATATATATATATATATATATATATATATATATATATATATATATATATATAGATATAGATATGTGTGTGTGTGCGCGCATGTGTCAAGTCAAGTCAAGTCATCTTCATTTATATAGCGTTGTTTTGGCTTTATAGCGGTTCTTTAATAAAGTTATTTTCCAGCTAAAGTTAGTTTTGATTGATTCGCTTCTGTCGCAACGATCATTTGTTTTTAAATTAGGGCCGCCAAGACGACACCATTCTCTCCACACAGACTTTAAACGCGAACCTGTGAGAAACGCTGATAGCGTTCAGATGTGCATTAAGAACGGGTTCTATAGTTATGTGCGTTTGAATATATGTGTGCAGGTTTGGAATTCCCTAAAAACCAAGCCTAAACAAATTACTGGTGTTTCCTTATAGTTTTGATTCAGAATTTTATTTTATTTTATCAATTCGAGGTAGATACGCAAATTGAGTTTTCCCGACGACGCTTTATCTGTATAGTGGGAAAGGGATCCTCCATAGGGAGAGGCTAGTTGGCACTTCAGCACTGCGTTGTCATCGGGTCCAGGCGAAGGGCCTTCATCAGATCTGGAAACGGCCTGGATCCGGCAGGCTGCAGGAAAACCTTGGGACAAACAAAGACACTAAAATTAGCGTAGATGCCATTCTTCTCATGATGTAACAAGTACATCAGGATTTATGGGAAGTGTTCCCGGTTCCAGCTGACCTAATCTATGCAGCCTAATATTGAATTATAGACGTCTATAATGTATTATGCTAACGCTATGTCAAAGAGATGTGTCTTTAATCTAGATTTAAACTGACAGAGTGTGTCTGCTTCCCGGACAATGGTAGGAAGGCTGTTCCAAAGTTTTGGTGCTAAATAGGAAAAGGATCTACCGCCAGCAGTCGATTATGATATTCTAGGTATTATCAACTGGCCGGAATTTTGAGATCGCAATAGATGTGAAGGAGTATAATGCGTTAAGAGCTCGCTCAAGTACTGCGGAGCTAAACCATTAAGTGCTTTGTAAGTAATCAGCAATATTTTAAAATTGATGCGATGTTTAATAGGGAGCCAGTGCAGTTTTGACAGAACCGGGCTAATATGGTCATACTTCCTGGTTCTGGTAAGAACTCGAGCTGCTGCATTTTGAACTAGCTGTAGTTTGTTTATTAAGCGTGCAGGGCAACCACCCAGTAGAGCATTACAATAATCTAGCCTTGATGTCATGAACGCATGAACTAATTGTTCCGCATTTGTCAATGAGAGCATATGACGTAATTTAGATATATTTTTAAGATGGAAAAATGCGGTTTTACAGATGCTAGACACGTGACTTTCAAATGAAAGATTGGTATCAAAGAGCACACCCAGGTTCCTAACCGACGACGAAGACTTAACAGAGCAGCCATCGAGTGTTAGACAGTATTCTAGGTTATTAGGGACCGTTCGGTATTTATGGAAGGGGCCACCGGAGGAAAATAGGGGAGGGTCATGTCTTTTTATTCTTTGTTAAGGGGAGGGTCATCCAACTTTTTTTAGTCTAGGGGGAGGGTCACCCAACTTTTATATTCATGAAAACAGCAACATTTCAAAGTGGCTTGTTTGGTGCTATTTTTTTCCATTTAGCTCCATGTTGATCTCGCGTTATCAGCCCCCCTTCGATATCAGATGGGTCTGACCCAACAAAAATCCAGTTTGGCGCTGTTTGACAGTGCGCGCGCACTTCAGTTCGCTCTTAGAAAAAGTGCATCATGTCAGTGCATCATGTCATATGAATCTCAACAATGGTGACAATCAAACTAAATATCCAGATAATTAGATCAACTCCACTTCTGTGTTTGAAGCTTTCTTTTTCGTTAGTTTAGCCACTGTTTCAAATAAATACCTAGGATTATGTTTATTTTCTTCTAATAGGGTTGAAAAATAAGCAGATCTAGCAGCTTTTAAAGCCTCTCTGTATGCAATCGAGCTCTCTTTCCATGAAATGCGAAATACCTCTAGTTTTGTTTTCTTCCAGTTGCGCTCCATTTTTCTGGCTGCTCTCTTAAGGGCCCGAGTGTGCTCGTTGTACCACGGCGTTGGACTATTTTCTTTAATCTTCTTTAAGCGCAAAGGAGCAACTGTGTCTAAAGTGCTGGAAAAGAGAGAGTTAAAAGTTTCTGTTGCAATATCAAGTTTTTCTAAGCTATCCGGGATGCTAAAATGATGAAACTGATTAGGAAGATTATTAATAAAGCAATCTTTAGTGGCAGAAGTGATAGGTCTAACATATTTGTAACACGGAGTCGGCTTTGCAGCCTTGGCTAAATGTAATTTACACGAGACTAGATAATGATCTGAGATGTCATCGCTCTGCTGCAGAATTTCAACGGCATCAACATCTATTCCGTGTGATAATATTAGATCTAGAGTATGATTACGACGATGAGTAGGTCCTGACACGTGTTGTCTAACTCCAATTGAGTTTACAATGTCTTTAAATGCCAAACCCAATGCATCTTTTTCATTATCGATGTGTATATTAAAATCACCAACAATTAGTACTTTATCTGCAGCCAATACTAACTCTGATAGAAAGTCCGCAAATTCTTTGATAAAGTCTGTATGGTGCCCTGGTGGCCTGTATACAGTAGCCAGCACAAATCTCAAACGTGATTTATCATTTATACTATATACTTTTACATTAAGCACTAACACTTCAAAAGAATTATATTCGAAACTTGATTTCTTAGTGGTTTTGAAAATATTACTATAAATTACAGCAACACCACCCCCTTTGCGTTTAAGACGAGGTTCATGTTTATAACAGTAGTCTTGCGGGGTGGACTCATTTAAAGTAATGTAATCGTTTGGTTTTAGCCAGGTTTCTGTCAAACACAGCACATCTAGGTTATTATCTGAAATCATATCATTAACAATGAGTGCTTTTGAAGTAAGCGATCGAATATTCAGCAACCCAAGCTTTAGCATTTGCTCATCTGTATTATAGCTGTTTTTTATTTGTTGAACATCAATTACATTTTTAACCTTAGTTGGGTTTAAACATTTTTTGGATTTCCAAATTCGGGGAACAGACACAGTCTCTATATGATGATAGCTAGGTGAAAGAGGCTCTATGTGATGGGATTTATCTGACCTTGGTGACGTGAGGCCGCTAGCAGACAGTCGGTTTAGCCAGTCTGTCTGCTTCCTGACCTGGTGCCCAATTTGTCATGTTTGAGCTCTAAGACTATGAGCCATATTACTAGAGAGAAGAGCAGCACCATCCCAGGAGGGATGAATACCATCTCTTTTCAACAGGTCAGGTTTGCCCCAAAAACTTTTCCAATTGTCTATGAATTCTATATTATTACACGGATGCCAAACCCAATGTGTGTGTGTGTATATGTATGTATATGTTGCACAAGCTGTTTATGAGTCAAGATAGGTATCTGTAGAGACTATGAAGAGACATGAACTATGAACACAAATCATAATTTCTGAATTATTTACATTAATTTGTTCTGAAATAATAATTAATTCTCTTCTGTACTTTCATCTGAAGTGCTGACATGTTTCTCTCTCTCTCTCTCTTTTAGCTCATGAGCGAAGATGTGAGTTCACATTCACTAATATTTACTTAAAATCAACATATTATTAAGAAGCAAACTACATCAAAACAACCCGTTCCCATTCAGCATAATTTTATTAAATCATTCTTCGTACAAAAGAAAATCTGAAATTCTGAAATTCTGAAATCTTTACACAGATCTCTCTGATCATAAACTGAAGTGATATGAGATGATATGAGGAAACTGACTGTGTTAATAATCGTTATTTTAGATGAAGATGAATACTCGGGAATATGGGAAATGGAAGCAGAACTGTGGGAGGAAATGAGTGAGTCTGAATTGTTGAAAAGTTCCTGTCACTGTACAGCTGATGACTAAATGCATGAACATGTTTAATAACCATCATTCTATTCATTCTGAACTTCATCAGGACCAGAAAGATGTGCAGCTGCTTTAAACACTGATCCAGAAGAAGAAAACCCCACAGATCCCAGTGTGGAGGAGGATCACAGTAGGTCCTGAACTCACACAAGTTTCAAGTTTGTATTTATGTATGTAGCACATTTAAAAACAGCAAACAGGGCTGACCAAAGTGCTGAACAACACAAGATACAGAACAAGGACATAACCACACATTCATGACAAAAGCTCACTATGAATTAAAAGCTATAGAAAAAAATAAGGTTTTGAGAGAGGATTTAAAATCAGTTATAGATTTAGCCTCTCTGATGAAAACCGGAAGTCTGTTCCACAGCTTAGGGCCAGCGATCGCAACGGCTCTGTCTCCTCTATTCTTCAACCGTGATCTGGGGACAGACAAAAGTCGGTTTCATTAATGGCTCCTCTCGTTCTCTTTCAGCTGAGGAGGATCATGACACTCAAAGTCTGTGTGAAACTGAAGCGACTCCAGCAGCGGCTCGAGGTCAGAACATCTGAATTCATCTCTTATCTGACGCTGATTCTTCATCTCACTCAGTCAACGTGTCCTTCATGACTTTTATAGGTGCGATGGGCTCCAGGAACTTCTCTCTGCCTAACTTCGGTGAGTTGAGACGTTCTTGTGTATTGTAGTTTTAGTCTGTCAGAAACACAGATGTGAAACTATAGATGTGTTTTCCAGCCATGGAGAGAGAAGACACAGATCAGAACACCATTACCCAGAATGCCCTGCTGTTGCCACTGCCAAGTAATATTAATAGTCTCTCCTTCAAATCACATTTCATGAAATATACTGTAACTGGTTGCCATATCTGTGCTGATTATGAAGATATTATAATGCTGTTCTTCTGTGTTTCAGGACGCTGCAGATCCAAGGACATTTCACTGCCAAACCTCAGTAATGTTTCAGTTCATTTCAACTAAAGATAAACAACTTATTCATCCATTTGCACTTGAAATGTTTGCTATTTAATCTTGGTGTTTTTGAACCAGAAACACACAAGTTCTCTGTTTTTACATGGCCGTCAGTATGGAAGTAAAATAATGCCAAATGTTTTTGAAATAAAAAAGCCTGTTGAATTGCACTACTTGAAAAATAGGCATTGCATTATCCATGCTTGCATTTTAATGCATTGTCTTTTTAAGGCTTGCATTTTTATGGGCTGAAATTCAACATAGTTGAATATTTAAAGGAGAACTCCGGTCAATTTTAACATTGAGCTAATTTTTTTGTACATTTGGAGTGCTGTCAATACAGAGAACAACGACAAAAATCGGTGTTGCCTACACCGAGTTATTCTATTTTTAAAATTTGCACCCTATTGACTTCAATGGGGCAAGTAGTAAGCCTGCTTTTTAGCCTCTTAACATCCTTTAAGTGTCATTACGAGTGCACAGAAAATGTGAGTGATTCCTTCCGAGTGAACACGGGTGAATCTGACTGCAGTAGATGTTAGAGATATTAATAAAAATGAAGTTAATTCAGCCAGCGCTCATACCTCTGTTTACATCCTGTTTTCGGTGGAAGGCCATAGTAATCGATTGTCGAGTTCACGCGCATAGTTTTAGTGCCTATGATCACGCGCGTGAACTCGACAATCGATTACTATGGCCTTCCACCGAAAACAGGATGTAAACAGAGGTATGAGCGCTGGCTGAATTAACTTCATTTTTATTAATATCTCTAACATCTACTGCAGTCAGATTCACCCGTGTTCACTCGGAAGGAATCACTCACATTTTCTGTGCACTCGTAATGACACTTAAAGGATGTTAAGAGGCTAAAAAGCAGGCTTACTACTTGCCCCATTGAAGTCAATAGGGTGCAAATTTTAAAAATAGAATAACTCGGTGTAGGCAACACCGATTTTTGTCGTTGTTCTCTGTATTGACAGCACTCCAAATGTACAAAAAAATGAGCTCAATGTTAAAATTGACCGGAGTTCTCCTTTAAGCTGTGAATTTTGCTTTGCAAATTTGCTTCCACAAATTCAGTGGTTCAAATTCGACAGTAAATTCAAGATTGGCATCCAGGAACTGCAGGAAAAGCAGTAGAATGCCAAGCATACTCTCCATCTGCTGTTAGTCGACCTCACCAGCGGGAGGTGCAAAAGCTTCGTTGCTTGACGAAGACCAGCAAAAGTTAGAGCAAGCCATTCATTAAAGGGATAGTTCACTTTGAAATTAAATTTTGGTATGTTTTAGCTTACCTCAAGGGCATCCAAGATGTAGGTGTCTTTTTTTCCGCAGTAGTTTCAATTTTGATATTTTTAGGTCAAACCGTTCTTGTCTGACAGTCTTATCATGCAGGTCTATGGTCACTGTCTCAAAGAGCATGCACAGAGTCCAAATTAAACAATTCCCCATCGTCCAAATTAAACAATTCCCCATCGTCCAAATTAAACAATTCCATGCTCATTTGACAGTCTTAGGATCATGCCATTTATACTTTAAACAATTATAACTGCAGTAAAATGCATTTTATCATAATTTGGTATCCATATCTTTCCTACGGGTATATGGAGGTTCAATTCAAGACCACATTTGGTATGTTTAAAAGCTAGGGCATAGAAATGACTTCTTATTCCGTAAAATAAGCATTAAGAGTTCAACTAACAATCTAGGAATAAGATTAACCCAAAATGTGATGTACATTTACAAATGGGAATGAAAATTGGACTTTTAAAAAGATCCACATGGCATATCTATGTTTGCAACAGTGTGCACATCTGAAACATTATTCCTTTAAGGTTTACAAGAATACAAAAACCCATCACAGAGAAGAAAAATCGTGTTAAAGAGAAATTACATTCAGGTTTACATATTTCTTCAATGGTTATACATATAAAATATCTAGGATGAACACTTTAATTCTGCTCCTCTGCCAGAATCTTAGTGAGATTCCTGGCTGGCTGACATTCCGTTAGGACCATACAATTTTATGGTCTGGTGGGAGGTAGGGTACAAGACCAATATAGTGTATCATTCTTAAAATACCCACTTAGAATTCAAAACTACACACTAGAGAATCACACTATAGAATAACACAAAACTTATCAACATGCATGCTTTAATATGTCACCTACAAATTCTGAATCACTTGTATTCGGAATTAAATGCAAAGGGATGTTTGTTTGTTTGTGTGTGTGTGTGTGTGTGTGTGTGTGTGTGTGTGTGTGTGTGTGTGTGTGTGTGTGTGTGTGTGTGTGTGTGTGTGTGTGTGTGTGTGTGTGTGTGTGTGTGTGTGTGGAGATCTCCTCGCCACCTGGGTCTCTGGCTTGGAGAGAGAGAGATGTTAGCAGATAGGGATCTCTTTGAAGCCATCTTCTCAAATTCTGAGATGTTCTCTGGTAAGCATCACTTGGTAGCAAACGTGTCAAAAGAGATCAGTTTAAGGGTTAAAAGCTTCCTTAAAATTTATAATGACAAATAATCATGAGTCCTGTCCATACGCTACAAAGCGTACAAACGATTATGTTACACAACAGGCTGAGTTACAAAAACATTCACACTGTCATGACTTTGTAACTGTTAAGCATGAGGAAAGCTATGTAACTTGGGACAAATCACTTGAATCCTCGCCACTTATTCCTCGTCCAGAAAACCAGTTTAAATCGCCAGGGAGATGCATTACCATGTCTGATTCCTACTTTTCACCTCTCAAAATAAGCTCTAACATAGCAGAGACTAATAACGAACAGTGGCCACATCCTCAGTCAGGTGTTCGTACCAGTCTGAATGCCACAGCTCAACCTTATAATCCTCTTCACTATGCTTCCCAGGCTGAATCGGTCAAAGACCCCCCAATGACAGAGTTTTTAAAGTTTCTGGCACGTCGTGAATTGGTGACTACAGGGCTCCATCACTTCGACAACAGACCCAAAAGTTTCAGAGCATGGCAGTCCTCATTCTTAAATGCCATAAAGGAGCTTGACATCTCAGCTAGCGAAGAGTTGGACCTTTTAACTAAGTGGCTAGGCAAGGAATCAGGCCATTATGTCAACAGTATACGTCTCATGCACATTAACAATCCTCAGGTTGCTCTCAGGAAAGCCTGGGATAGACTGGTTGAGTGTTATGCTTCACCTGAGATAATTGAAGATGCGCTGTTCAAGAAAGTGGATATGTTTACTAAAATATACAACAACGACTCTGTGAGACTTAGAGAACTTGGAGATCTCCTTATGGAGATCTTATCAGAGAAAGCAAGATGGATACCTGCCTGGATTGGCCTTTTTGGATACCGCTCGAGGCATCAATCCTATAGTAGCAAAGCTCTCACACTCTCTTCAAGAAAAATGAGTAGCCCAAGGATCCAGGTTCAAAGCAGAACACAATGGGCTTTTCCCCCTTTCTCATTCTTTGCTGAGTTTATTTGCAATGAGGCACGCATCAGGAACGACCCTAGTTTCTCATTTACTCATTCCAGCGATATCCATTCTAAAGAAAGACCAATTCTCAGGACGGCAAGAATTCCATTGTCAACTCACAAAACCGATGTTCTCGGTGACAAGAAAGTAGAGAACGCTGGAAAGTACTGCCCAATACATAACAGACCACACCCTTTGAAAAAGTGTTGCACTTTCAGGGCCAAACATATTGAGGAGAGAAAATCCTTCCTCCGTGAGAATGGAATATGCTACAAGTATTGCATGTCCACTACTCATTTAGCCAAAGACTGCAAGTTAACTGTCAAATGTAGTGAATGCGAGAGTAATCGCCATGTCACAGTCATGCACCCTGGCCCACCTTTTCAAGGGCCGAGCATTCTACCCCGCAATTGAGCTACGGAGCAGAAGGAGATGACAATGAATTGTCAACATCCACAGTGACATCACACTGTACTGAAATCTGTGGTAAGGGGCAGCCAGGGAAATCATGCTCTAAGATTTGCTTGGTGGATGTGTTCCCTCAGAATCAGCCAGAGAAGGTTGTCAAAATGTACGCAGTACTCGACAATCAGAGTAATCGCTCGTTGGAAAAAAATTATTTCTTTGAGTTGTTCGGTATAGATAGTGAACCTTCCTCTTATTCCCTTTGGACATGTGCTGGAGTTACCAATATGTCTGCCAGGAAGGCCGAAGGTTTCATGATCTCACCAGCCGCAGGAGGTGCTTCCTTTGCTCTGCCACCACTCATAGAGTGCAATCAAATACTGGCCAGCAGATGTGAGATACCCACCCCGAATGTTGCCTTGAATCACTCTCACTTGAGGTCAGTTGCAAGCAAAATTCCCAAACTCGATCCCAACGCTCAGATCCTTCTCTTACTGGGAAGAGACATCATTAGGGTGCACAAGGTCAGACAACAAATTAACCCTCTGGGGACCAAGCTGTTTTTGGGGTCCTTGAGATGTTCTGACATGCCTTGACATTTGTGCTTTTTTCAGTAATTTATAAACATGTTAATGGCAAAGGTGTAAATTCACTCTATATAGCACAAACAGGGCTACCATAATATGCGAGCAACGTGTATGTAGATGTTTGTATTTTTAACCCTCTGGGGTCTGAGGGGTTTTTGGGGTCCTTGAGATGTTCTGACATGCCCTGACATTTGTGCTTTTTTCAGTTGCTTATAAACATATTAATGGCAAAGGTGTAAATTCACTCTATTTAGCACAAACAGGGCTACCATAATATGTGAACAACTTGCATGTACATGTTTGTATTTTTGATAGAATAATGTTTATGCATGGTTTTTTCAAAAACAAAAAACTAAAGTTTCTGAAATAAGGCCATAAAACACATTCTAAATATATGTAAATAAGACTTTTGACTAATGGATGACGTTGCCTAGAATTTTTTCTTCAAAATTATGTGAAAATCATCCTGCCTAATCATTCACATAACACAATACATTGATTTAAATCTTGTAAAACACTTTTTGTTTGGAAAGGCCATATGCGGGTGGGCGTGATTCACACCTGTGGAGTCAATGGGGCCCGCATAATGAGGCTGCATACGTAATGAGCCTTTCATTCAGGTGTGTGAATGAGCCACAAAAATGCAAGGACAATACATAACTGGTTTGTTGTTTTTTTTCCACAAATTTTGCTTGCAAATTGTACAATATCCAAGGTAAACATTTCTAGTAATTGTGCAGTTAATTGTTCTCATACTGTATTTTCAGATTTGGAATATATTCTCTTCCCAAATGTGTCACTAATAAAGCATAATAAAATTATTTAAAGAGAAGGCTTATAATGACCTTTTAAGATTTTGTTTACATCTATCCTTATATATATATATATATATATATATATATATATATATATATATATATATATATATATATATATATATATATTTATTTATTTATATATACAATTAAGGTTATACAATTACAACAACATTTAAAATTGTAACAATATTTCCAGTGTAATCTTTCTTTGTATTCGCGATTCATATTTAAACAGTATTTTTGCCAGCTGTAGTAGCTCCACAACAGCGCGCATCTTTGCGTTCATTCATTCAAACGCGATTCATATTATTTAAACAGTATTTTTGCCAGCTGTAGTAGCTCCACAACAGCGCGCATCTGTGCGTTCGTTCGTTCATTCATTCATACACAGAAACGCAATTCATATTTAAACAGTATTTTTGCCAGCTGTAGTAGCTCCACAACAGCACGCATCTTTGCGTTCATTCATTCAAACGCGATTCATATTATTTAAACAGTATTTTTGCCAGCTGTAGTAGCTCCACAACAGCACGCATCTTTGCGTTCATTCATTCCGATTAGAACAAAGCAAACATAACTGACCTAATTCCTCAGCGGGATCCGTTTGCTCCTCGAAATGATACTTCCAGAACTTCTGAGGTAAATGTTTGCAGGATTATTATCAAGATAGTAGTATTCCTCACAGCATCGTAAAGTACATAAGTCTGAAAGTGAACTCGCGGTGTGTTATCCAGCTGATGTGGGCGTTTCACAGGTTTGTTTGGATCGCCTCACATTTGCGTTTGAATAGCGCGCGCTCTCCGTGGGCGGAGCACATTAAAACTTAATTAGCTGAGATGAGAACCACTGACATCTCTCTCTTTGCATACATATTACATAAACTGTGAATATTTATTTTTTATAAAAATTACTTCATTGAAAAGAAGAGAATTCAAGCTTCATGCCTGTGTGACTGTATGCCTGTTTGACTGAGTATTCGCTGAGTTACAGTTCATTTTCGGACGCGTTTCAGAATTGACTTCACTGACGGAGAGTAGGCAGAACTCGCATCATGTTTATTTTTCTTTATTTGGCAAAAAGCACAACACTTTGTTTTTATTATGAGCATACACAAAAAAAATACACACTAAACAGGATCGATTGATGTATAACACAAGCATATAAGATAAAAATTAATATTTTTTCTTTATTATTTTTTTGCACTCATACGGAAAAAAACGAGCCTATCGCGCCGGCGCGACAGCCGACCTCAGGGGGTTAAGAGAATAATGTTTATGCGTGGTTATTGGAAACATTTAAAATGAAAGTTGCTGAATTAAGACCACAAAACACATATTAAATATGTGTACACAAGACTTTTGACTAATGGATGTTGTCCCTTTGAGTTCTAGCTTCAAAATGGTGTAAAAATAGTCTTGCTTTATCGTTCACAAAAAAAAAAAAATACATTGATTTAAATGGTGTAAAACAGGTTTTGCTTGGAAAGCCAATATGCGAGGGGGAGGAGTAGTTTAAACCTTAGATTACAATGTCCCACCCACTCTGCATAATGATGAGCCATTCACTCAGGTGTGAAACTGACTGAGCCACAATGCAAGGACAAAAGATGTATTTAGAAGAAGACTTATATTGACCATTTAAGATTTCACTTACATCTCTCTTGTAAATATGTTTTGCTATTTTATTAAAAAATTACAATTACAACAATAATTACAATTTCAACAATATTTCAAGTGTACTCTTTCTTTGTAAAAAAAAAAAAAAAAAGATTATAGGCCTAAATTTTATCATATGTATTCATTAGTTTGAATATAGCCAACATTGGAACATCTAATATCTTAGTCTATGAATTTATTTTTGACAAAAATAGTATTTTTTTGCAGTTTAATACGTTGCTTATACAAATACATTTTATTTCAACATATTCCAGTCGATTTTTACTCAGCTCAGTAGGCTATAGCAAAGCAGTTTATTCTTTCACACACAGACGCGCGATTCATATTTAGGCTAAACAGTCTTTAAAAATATGTCCCCTTCATTCATCTCACAGAAAGGCGAGTCATATTATAGAAATGTGATTCATCTTTTTGCGGTTTACATAGGCCTACACTAACGTTATTCCATAACGTTATTCCACATGTGAGAAAAGAAAACAGCCTACCTCACTCCTCAGCGGGATCTGCTCCTCATATCAAGAGATATTGCTCCTCATCAGCACTGTTCTGAGGAATCTTTTCTCCATAAGGTAGGCTATAATGTCTCACTCGCGAGGAGTTGCGACACGCTTTGTTTACAGCTGATGTGGGCGTTTCACAGCTCTGAAATAGTTCTCAGAATTTGCGTTTGAATAGCACGCGCTCTCCGGGGAGTGGTCACATTACTGTGAATTAGCTCGTAATGAGCTCAACAGGAGTCGCTCTCTTTTTATACAGATTACAGAAGCTGAGAATATTTGTTTTTTATATAAATTCATTTAAAAGATGCGATCTCAAGCTTTATGCCCGTGGGTCTGTTTGCCTGTTTGACTGAATTTTCGCGGAGTTATAGATCATTTTCGAACTTGTTTCAAATGGGAGTTTACTGACAGAGAGAAGGCAGAAATCGCATCATGTTAATTTTTCTTTATTTGTCAAAAAGCAAAACACTTTATTTTTATTGTGAGTATACAGAAAAAAAATAGAAACTGAACAGGATCGATTGATGTATTACACGAAAATGAAAGATCAAAATTAACAGAGCATTTAGTGTTTATTTTCATTGCTAAAAAAAAAAACGAGCAAAACGCGCGGGCGCGTTTGTGGTCCCCAGAGGGTTACTGGCCGACATTATGCACCCTTTGCCCAAAGGTTAGACTTGGGTTGGGTGGTAGTTGGTGAGGTATGTTTGGTGTGAGGTATGTTAGAAAATAAGAGCGGTGCATATGTTTGGCCATATACCTAGTGTGAGCACCTTCAGGACCAATATATTAGAGAATGGTCGCACCACTTACCTTTCGTCCTGCACCAGTTACATGAACCTGAAAGAGGAAGTTCCTTACAGCGGGGAGCCTAGGGGTATTATCCTCGTGGCACGCAAAGAAAACAGCCTTGGTTATGATGTGTTCCAAAGAACCGAGAACGATAATAAACTAGCACCATCCATTGAGGACACAGCGTTCTTAAAGATCATGGATTCAGAGGTTTACAAGGATGAAGGAAACAGTTGGGTCGCCCCATTGCCATTCAGAGAGCCAAGACAAATACTTGCCAACAATCGTGTACAAGCTCTTAATAGATTTCATTCTCTGCAGCGTACTCTTACTAAGAAACCAGAGATGGAAAAGCAGTTTGTCTCTTTCATGAAGAAAATCCTGGAGAACGACCACGCTGAACCCGCACCACCACTGAAGGAGGGAGAGGAGTGTTGGTTCCTGCCGATCTTTGCGGTTTACCACCCAAAAAAGCCAGATCAGATCAGGGTGGTTTTCGACTCGAGCGCCCAACATCAGGGCATCTCCCTCAACAACGTCTTTTTAACGGGCCCCGATCTGAACAATAACTTGTTAGGAGTCCTTCTTCGATTCCGTAAGGAACCCGTAGCCATCACAGCTGACATCCAACAAATGTTCCATTGTTTCAAGGTCAGAGAGGACCATCGTAACTTTCTTAGGTTCCTCTGGTTCAGTGACAGCGACCCAACAAAAGATGTCATAGAGTACCGCATGAAGGTACATGTTTTTGGCAATAGCCCTTCCCCGGCCGTTGCTATTTACGGGCTAAGACGAGCTGCTAGCGAGGGTGAGAAGGTACATGGCTCAGATACTCGACAGTACGTGGAAAGACACTTCTACGTGGATGATGGGCTTGTGTCCCTACCTACTGACGATCAGGCGGTGAGTCTCCTTCGAAGAACATGAGCATCTTTAGCCGAATCGTACCTTCGTTTACACAAGATTGCTTCAAATAGCCCAGTTGTAATGCAAGCCTTTTCTCAAGAGGAACACGCTAAGACTATAAAGGACTTAGACCTTAGTGGTGAAGTTCCTCCTATACAGCGGACTCTTGGGTTGTGTTGGGAGATAGCAGGCGACACCTTCACCTATGATGTGTCATCTGTCAGCAAATCATTTACAAAACGTGGTGTGCTGTCCACTGTGAACAGTATCTTTGATCCACTCGGCATAGTCTCTCCTGTCACCATACAAGGCAGAGCTCTACTACGGAAACTCTCAAACTACACCTCAGAATGGGATGCTTTACTTCCTGAAGAAAAGAGAGGAGAATGGAGAACATGGCAAGACTCCGTCCAGGACCTGAAGCAACTGCATATTCCTCGAACCTATTCCTCAATTTCCCTTTCTGAGGCAAAACTTGTAGAACTGTGCATTTTTTCTGACGCCTCCACTAAAGCAATCGGCACAGTGGCTTACCTCAGGGTCATTGACCATGATGGTAGCAGTGATGTCGGATTTGTCTTAGGTAAAGCCAAACTAGCACCGCAACACAAACCTACTATTCCGCATCTCGAACTCTGTGCTGCAGTATTGGCAGTTGAAATTGCCGACCTGATATGCCATGAGATGGATCTCAGATTGCATGCTGTAAGATTCTACTGTGATAGCAAAGTAGTCTTAGGGTACATACACAATGAGACAAAGCGTTTTTATGTGTATGTGCATAACAGAGTTCAACGAATTCGCCAATCTTCAAGGCCAGAGCAATGGGTTTATGTGCCGACTGAGCTCAACCCAGCTGACCATGCTTCTAGAGGAGTTGCTGCATCTCAACTCAATAATTCGACATGGCTCAGTGGACCACCATTCCTCTCCAAACCATATACATGCTTGCAGGAAGAGCCTGAATCCTACAAACTTGTCTGTCCAGAACATGATGTTGAGATAAGACATGATGTCCTCAGCTATCGCACACAAATTAGACTGAATGGCTTAGGGACAGAAAGATTCAAGAGATTCTCTACCTGGATAACCCTTGTACGAGCTATTGCCCTTTTGATCCACATTGTTCACACGATCAAATCCAAGAGTGGTTGTGGAGAACATGTAGGGTGGCATTGGTGCAATAAACTTGGAAACGCACAAGAGTATTCGCTAGACTGGAACACTATTTTGAGAGCAACTCAACATGAGAGCTTTCCTATGGAATATGCAGCCCTTTCTGAAAAAAAGCCCTACCAAAGAATAGCCCTCTCTTAACCCCCTGGGGTCGGCTATAGTGCTTTTTTTTCCTTATGAGTGCCAAAAAAAAAAAAAAAAAAAAAAAAAAAAACCTTTTTATCTTATATGCTTGTGTTATACATCAATCGATCCTGTTTAGTGTGTTTTTTTTTGTGTATGCTCATAATAAAAACAAAGTGTTGTGCTTTTCGCCAGATAAAGAAAAATAACCATGATGCGAGTTCTGCCTACTCTCCGTCAGTGAAGTCAATTCTGAAACGCGTCCGAAAATGAGCTGTAACTCAGCGAATACTCAGTCAAACAGGCATACAGACACACATGCATGAAGCTTGAATTCTCTTCTTTTAAATGAAGTATTTTTTATAAAAAACAAATATTCACAGTTTATATAACTAGTGCATAATGCCCGTGCAAAATCAGTTTTTGTGTGTGTTTTTAGTAATTGTTGGTTTGGTGTGTTTGAGTGCTCATTGTTACAATTACACAGCAAAAGTTCAGTGATATTTTTTTGTGTGTATGGTAGAAAGTACACAGTGAACTCCGAGAAAACGCTATGTTTGAGCAAACAGTTTGTGAATAGGCTACTATAAATGATGCCTGTGAAAGAGACTGTGAACGCATTGAATAGGATATGTTTAGTTGGTGAATAGCATAGGCTACTATTACACAGCAGCGATAACGTTAAGGGCACCAGAATGAAATATAATATTCAGAAGTAAACAGCATAGCTGACTTACAGATTCAGTTAACATCCACAAATGAATAAGTGTGTCGATTCAGGGAGCAGTGCAAAGTGCCCGTGCAAAATCAGTTTTTGTGAGCTGATCGCCGTCAAAAAAGTTCAGGAGATATTTCTTAGTGATGGCTGATTTCAACAGTTTTAATATGATAGCATTTAGAAAAAAAAAGTGCCATGAATTTATTGCATTTTTTGGGGAAAATAATCAGTTTTGATAATAAATCTTTGAAAATCCAAATCTGTATTTGTATTTTTTATGATATTATAAACTATAGATGCTATGTGAAAGTTTGAAACAGAAAATAGTGGTTTTCATCTTGCCACTTTCTTGGTAAAGAAAACACAATTTTTACTCAAATTAATCAAAATGGATTTATCATTTTTTGGAACCAAACTATAATATTCAGAAGTAAACAGTGTAGCTGACAGATTGTCAGAATGTTTATTTTTAAACCACAACCTTCTAAAAATGATATATTTAACGATATCTTTTGCATTTCTCACCCAAACAACGTCAAACTTGACACTGCACTTACTCGTGCCCGTGGCAAGACACCTGTCGAATTTGAAATCCATCGGTCTAACGGTTCGAGAGATATGTGGTTAACACACACACACACACACACAGACAGACAGACACACAGACAGACAGACGTTTCTGTAATTTATAGATAGATATGTATGTAAAGAGAGAGATGTCAGTCATTCTCATCTCAGCTAATTAAGTTTTAATGTGACTCCGCCTATCGAGACCGCGCTATACAAACGCAAATGTGAGGTGATCCATACAAACCTGTGAAACGCCCACATCCGCTGGATAAGGCCGGTGACACACTGGATGCGTGGCGTAAGCGTCTCAGCTGTGTGGCGTGTCCGTTTTTATTTTGGCTCCCATGTTAACAGTTTAGAGTTTGCACACTGCCTGTGTGAGACGCGCGTCTCAGGCGCGGCACGAGCCGCGTGGATAACACGTCCATGCTAGAAATAGAACCGACGCCTATTTTTCCCGCGACACGCAAGCGTCTTGGAAGCGTTTCCATGCAAAATTGAATAGGAAAATCTGTTTATATGTCATTTTGACACGAATACATATTAATAAATATCCTTTTGATGTTTAAAAGTGTCTAGGTTTTGACATAAATGCAAATATAAATGTAATTTTACAAAATATTATCGATTTTCAAATACTGCTGTATTGAATGAACAGCTTTTAGCAAACTCTATTGCTATACTGAGATGGGGAATATATACTGTATGTGTTTTGTCAAAAATAAAGTCATCAACTAACTAATGAATCCTTTACTTTGAAATACGTATGATAAAATGTATACTTTAATTTTGAAAGACGTTGACTAGTTTATGTATATGCATATATATATGTGTGTGTGTATATATATATATATATATATATATATATATATATATATATATATATATATATATATATATATATATATATATATATATATCAGTATGTGTGTGTGTATATATGAAGAGTTCAGATGCATAAGCCTCTAAATGCCATCTGAAATTTTCTTCTAGAATGATAATTTTTTTGAAGCTTGTATATTTAAGTTAGCTATAGGTGACACACCTGAATGAATGGCTCATTAAGTATGCAGGGGCATTGTCTCACCAGATGTGAACTACTAAATATGCATGATCGTTTACGCCCCATCCGCATATTGGCTTTCCAAACTAAAAGTGTTTCACAAAACTTAAATCAATGTATCGTTTCATGTGAATGATTAGGCAGGATGATTTTCACATCATTTTGAAGAAAAAACTCTAGGCGACGAAAAGTCATATTGCCACATATTTATTATGTTTTGTGGCCTTATTTCAGAAACTTTAATTTTTAGTTTTTTCGATAACCATGCCTAAACATTATTCTCTCAAAAATGAAAACATGTACATACATGTGGCTCACATATTATGGTAGTCCTGTTTGTGCTATATAGAGTGAATTTACACCTTTGCCATTAATATGTTTATAAGCAACTGAAAAAAGCACAAATGTCAGGGCATGTCAGAACATCTCAAGGACCCCAAAAACACCCCAGACCCCAGAGGGTTAAAACTTGATCCCGTTCTCCAGGAAGGGTTGATCAGAATTGGAGGAAGGTTGAAAAATGATCCATTAAGCTCCAATGAAAAGAACCCTTGGTTCTAACCAAGCACCACCACATCTCCATTCTGTTAGTGCGTCACTACCATGAGAAAGTAGAACATCAAGGGCGTCATTTTACAGAGGGAGCCTTGAGAAGGGCTGGTTTCTGGATTATTGGAGGGAAAAGGCTGATTAGCTCAGTCCTACACCACTGCGTTACTTGCCGTAAGCTCCGTGGGAAAATGGAGAAACAAATAATGGCAGACTTACCTCCTGAGCGCTTAAACATAAATCCCCCGTTTACCTATGTGGGATTGGATGTTTTTGGACCTTGGATGGTCAGAGCGAGACGCACTAGAGGTGGACTTGTGGAGAGCAAGTGCTGGGCTATATTGTTTACTTGCATGAGCATAAGAGCGGTGCATATTGAGGTATTTGAATCAATGGATGCTTCCAGCTGCATCAATGCTCTGAGGCGATTCTTCGCCATTTGAGGACCCGCAAAACAGCTAAGGTCTGATTGCAGCACAAACTTTGTGGGAGCAAGTAAAGAGCTTGAACTGAACAAGTTGCAACAGGAGGAAAAGGTTTTCAGATATTTGAGTGAGCAGGGCTGTTCCTGGGAATTCAACCCTCCTCATTCCTCACACAGAGGAGGTCTTTGGGAACGAATGATTGGGGTGGCCCGCAGAATTCTCGATTGTATCCTACTAAGGAAACATACTGCTTTCTCCCATGAAGTCTTGTGCACACTTATAGCCGAAGTTTCAGCCATCATCAACGCCAGACCTCTCATTCCTGTATCAAGTGACCCTCAGTCTCCATCCATCTTGACTCCAGCAATGCTGCTTACTCAAAAGGGAGCAGTTTCACCTCCTCCAGGGGAATTTGGTGACAGGGATCTTCTTCTCAAGCAGTGGAGACAAGTACAGGCCCTTGCCAATGAGTTCTGGCTCCGAGGGAAAAGGGAGTACCTACCAACTCTACATAATCGCAGGAAATGGAATGAGACACATCACAACTTGCAAGAAGGTGATGTTGTCTTCCTAAAGGATAACCAAGCTGCACGCAATACATGGCCTATGGCAGTGGTCACTTCTGCTATTCATAGCCAAGATGAAAAGGTACGAACAGTTAGTTTAAGGACTACTGCCCAAGGTACTCCAAAGACCTTCACAAAGCCTGTTACAGAAGTCGTCCTACTTTTACCGTCAACGGATTAAAAGTTTGTGCTAAATTGTAGCAATATGGACTGTGGTGTCATAAACACCAAGCGGGGAGTGTTCTGCCCTTTGGGTATTGTCCTTGTTAGAATATTAGGACCTCTAGCGGTCAAGTATGGTATTGCAGGCTGAATCAGGAAGTTAGTTTAAAAAAAGCACATGGTGAAGATTGTTCCAGCTGCAATAATCCTGTTACGTTTTGATTTCTCCTTTGCTAGAACTGCCTGTAAGTTGTTTATATATTTTCTGTTTAACATTATTTCTAATAATAGATTTGTGCTGATTTCATGTTTATTTTTAAAACTATATATGGGTATAAATCTTTGATTTCAATTCGTGAACTGATTGTTTACTGAGACATTTCATTGTAATTAAGCTTTATTAGTATCTGTACAAGTGACAATTTCACCTTAGTGTATTTTTTGTGCTTGTTTTCAGTTTCACTCCTTTGTTCATGTGTTTATGCTCAACAAGAGTCTCTATTAAACGGAGCTAAGAAGCTATATTCTGACTCTCATGTTTTTCATGACGGGAGTTTGGCTGGCTGTCTAATTTTGGTTAAGAACACCAATTGGAGGACAGTACAGGGACCGTCTCTAAAGTTGCATACAACACTGGCATACACGTTTCTAACTTCAATAGCAAACTTCAATTTATTTGAATAAATATCAAAAATTCTAAGGGTGCGCATTATGCCTGACACTACATGAACACTTTACAATTGGTTTTATTTCGTTCTATTCAAATGCTATTGAAGTTAGAAATGTGCAAAGTCGTATACACTTTAGAGACGGTCAATGTGTACTTACGATGGGGAATTGTTTTAATTTGCTCTTTGAGACAGTGACCACAGACCTGCATTATAGGACTGACAGACAAGAACGGTTTGACCTAAAAACATCAAAATTGAAACTACTGTGGAAAAAAGACACCTACATCTTGGATGCCCTTGAGGTAAGCTAAAACATACCAAAATTTCAAAGTGAACTATCCTTTTAACATTAAACAGCCGTCATAATAATCACAAATACACTTACATTGCTGTACGTGAGTGCTCTAGGTAACTTTTTAACCTTTTTAACTTTTTAACCTTAACTGAAAAGCTTCGGAGTCAGTGGAATGGTTATATTACTTATTTTGGGTTGAATGGTGGTGTTTTCGCACCCCCCTGGTGCCCGAGAGCGGAAGAAACTCACTTGTAACTTTGGGCTGGCGGGTCGGCGGTCCTCGCCGTCAGGAAGTATCGCATGATATCAGGTCTCGTGATGTAACGAATTGCTTGACGGCACTGCACACGTACACGCCCCCATTCAAGCACCAGCTAGCCATAAGCAAAGGGCAACGATAGATTGAGTCATGGCTGAGCCTGTAAAAAAGAAGCAGAAGGCTAGGAAATTTTTGTCGGAGGACCAACGAAAGAGGAAACAGGAGACTGACCTAACAAGAAGTCAGAGTCGAGTAAATATCGGACCGGCTTTTTCAGAATGGCGAGAACTGAGAGAAACAGAAGCCTGCAAAACAGATGCTGACCTGGCTGCTGTTGCACTTGTAAGTATCTTTGGAATAAACTGTGTTTAATATTTAAATTTCAAGTAATTGTGACCTCAGGATGTTTGCTATTGTCTGTAAAGGTTTTTATTATGATCACTGTCTGTTACGGCTTACTAGTGCGCTAGAAACTATAACTTTGATGTTAGCATTGTCATTAGCAAACACGTTTGATTTCTGTAGTTGTTTGGCCGTTCGTCTGTCGGTTTTATTTGTGTAACTTATAAAGTGTGTTGGCCGGTTCCTCTGATCAGCTAGGTTGTGGCGAGTGGCGAGTGGGGAGGGACAACAGTTTGTTTTTATGACAGAGTGTTTGAAAGCATTTACTACCAGACAATAGGGGGAGCTTCGTAGAGAAAAAAACACTCAGAGTTGCCTGGTGTCCCTTTAATGAATGGCTTGTTCTAACTGTTGCTGGTCTTCGTCAACAACACACGCTTTTGCACCTCCTGCTGGTGAGATTGACTAACAGCAGATGGAGAGTATGCTCTGTAATCTACTGCTTTTCCTGCAGTTCCTGGATGTCAACGTAGTATTTTCTGTCGAATTTGAACCACTGAATTTGTGGAAGCGAATTTGCAAAGTGAAATAAAATTGACCAAAAATTGCCTGTTGAATATTATAGGTTGTATTTTTAAAAAGTTTGAATATTTTGGAAGTGAAATATGAAAAGTAAATATGGATTATTGAATTTAATAACGAAAATGTGTTTGAAATGTTTTTAATTGAAATATTCACAGCTTAAATATTCAACCATGTTGAATTTCAGCCCATACAAATGTGTCAGGTTTTGGCACGGCAGTCTTAGGGAGAAAGACGACCCAGATGCAGAATGACCAAAGAATTTAAATATTTATTGACAAGACACAAAAGGGATGGTTAGGAGAGATGATGATCCAAACAGTAGGACGGGGCAGTCAACAGGGGAAATGGAAGACAGGTGAGATCTAGTCTCAGCCTCAGACGTCACGCCCACAGAACGTTGGCTAAACGTCTGATGCATATGGTACACTTAACTGGAAACACTTCAGGAATGTCGAAGTCGTCATCTGATTGGTTGAATTTTATCGGATTTCCGGGAGGCGCGAGTGTCGCGTTTATTTTCGGTCCGCCGGGAAACAAAGCGCAGACGTTTACATGAGTGACAATGAGCATTTATCAAGATCAGCTAAAAGATGTGGTAATGCAGACGCCATTATTGTTATACGTGCACGAACAGATCAATGACTTACTGCTTGTTTTCTTCTCCTTCTTTGATTTTCAATGCTGACTGACTTGTTGCTAGCCGGTCTGTTGTTGTGGGGACATTTTCACGCCCCGAAACGAACTGTAATTGGTTGTTTGACATGTCGGTCAAACGGCCTTATGGGCGGGCTTGGCCAAAGAAAGCTGCTATGAATTCCAGACCTTCAGCCGTCAGTCTGAAGGTCTGGCTACGCGAGACTAGGTGAGATCCGACCCAGGCAAGGCTATGCTGGAGAATCCAGGGAATGGGGATGCTCCAGATAACGACCGGAATCAGGCCAAAGCTTGTGGGACCAGGGGCTGGACACAGAGAGCTGCAACCAAAGCAGAGACAGTCTCACTGCCGGGTCTTGGAAGCAGCCGTCAGGACGGGGAACAGGCCTAAACAAACACAACAAGAGAAAAAAAAAAAAAAAAAAAACAGAAATAAAAACTGACTTGGCACAATGATTTCAGAAAAGATAAACTAACTAAACAGAGAAAAAAATAAAAAAAAAATAATTGTAAAAAGGAATACTAGAAATAAACAACTAAAGCTACTAACAGAGAACGACAAGATCTAAATAAAAAACAAAAATAAAACCCCAGAAATCTAGAGCAAATGACTGGAACTGGGCTAAAGTAAATATAAATGAAAGGAAAAAGCCAAAGCTAGAACTGGCAGGAAAACACTGTCTAAACGATTAGTAGACAAGCACGAGTCTTAACACTACATATACACATGCAACGAACCAGCAAAGACATGAGGGAGAGGAACACAATATAAAGGGACCAGAGCACATGAGGATCAGGTGAGCACAATCATTGAAACAAGGAGTAGACGCGGACTAAACAAGGGGGCGTGGCAAAGGGAAAGAAGGAGGTGGCACAAGAGAAGCACATGGCCAGCACAAACAAAGACAAAGCCAGGTGCACAAGACAAACATGGAAACATTGAACATGGACAAGACTGACAAGACTGTCAGGCCAGGGTCCTGACACAAATGTAAGCCCTAAAAATACAATGCATTAAAATGCAAGCATGGTTAATGCAATGCCTATTTTTTGCAAGTAGTGCAATTCAACAGGCTATTTTATTTCAAAAACATTTGGCATTATTTTACTTACATATGTCATTTCAAATGAAATGTTGTGTTGTTTTCTTCAGATCAAGACAGAAAGGACAGCGATGACTCCGGTTAGAAGATCGAGGATGTTCAGGTTGTTTTGAAGAATCAGATCTAGAGCTTTACTTCCATCATCAAAGCCTAAAGAACATGGAAATCTGAACATCACAGTCATTTATACATGTTCAATTATAAACCCGTGGCCATTAATATGAGGTTTATCACAGCGTTTACAAGAGCATCAGGAGGTCAAACATCAGATCAACCGTGTGGATATTTGAGCACATCTTCAATGAACCAGCAAAATGACGTTACATTTATTTACATGATTCGCTTTTATTGTTTTGCTTGCATGAAAATCCCAGTGAGCTCCATCTACCTCTAGAGGAGTGTTAGAAACGCATGAGTCTGTAGCTGTGTCCCAATGTTGAAGGCTGCATCCTTTGAAGGACGCAGACTTCAAGGATGCAGCCTATGCGTCCTTTGAAGGACGCACCATGTAGCCTTCCTAGGATTTCCTAATTGTGCAACCAGGTGTTCCCGATCACCGCTCCTGGCGCCAAGCAACGGTGCGAGAGGACAGCTGCCATCCTGATCATTCATTTTGATAACTGAGTAAACAGCAATGGAGCCAGAATTGGCTATTGTCATTTTTATGGTTTATTTTACTGGAGGACATGGTGAGGATTTTTTAGCCCCGGCGCTGCCGGATCATGTATTTTCAGTTTAGCCCTGTTTGAATACAAAACCCAGTTGAATATAGACAAGTTTCCTGAGTGAAATAGGCGGGCCGCCATTAGCCTTTCACTCTGCCAACGACTTCCGGTTGTGTCTGCCAATTACTTCCGGTTAGCGAGTTAGCGTCTTTTACTGTCTTTGATTAGCGTGCAGAAAAAGTAAACTATGGATGGTGTTACACGCCGACACGGCTCCGGGACATATTGTGCTGTTCGCGGTTGCAACAACTCGTGGCGATTGCTGAATGTTTGGTCGGAAGGAGAATGTTTCGACCATCAACCATCTACAAGGCGCCAATGTGGATGTGCTCCCCCGTATGCGTTGTATGAGAAACCAAAAACAGATGTTGAATCTCGGAAGTGGCTAGCGGCTTTGAAGTTGAAGAATCCGCCCAAAAGACTTTTTGTTTGTTCTTATCACTTCATTGATAAAAAGCCCACAGTGGAAAACCCTTTCCCGGAACTTTGGTTGGGATACGAGCGACCTCCCCAGCAAAAGAGACGTAAACTCGACAGAAACACAAGTGACACGCAATCGGATGGTAAGTGTATCTTGATATTTTTCTGGTTAGCTAAAGTTTGCAGCATAAGTTCGACTGTTGATATATGTGTCTCTGTCCTGTGTTAGTAGGTTATATACATTTATAGTTTATGCTGTTTGTCTTTTAGAAGTGTGCATCGAGCCGAAGTTTAAAGATGCTGCAACACAATGGGAGGACCTGACAAAAACTGACCACAGCTACGCGGCAAAGTTGGACCAAGTGAACAAATCGACGCAGACTGGGAGTCAGACTGTGGCTGATGATATGCTCCTGGATGATGATACCTCGCTGCTGTACACAGGACTGCGTCTGGTATATTTTTTTACTTTGGTGAAAACGATGTTGCCATTTAGTAAACTATCATGTAGTATTCCTGTTGTTGACCAAATACTGATGACCCTCATGAAACTGAAACTGAACCTTGTGTTAGGGGATGTGGCAAAGCGCTTTAAAGTGTCTAAAGGTGAAGTAAGTAAGGTGATTGCTCACTGGATTGATACATTGGGTGAGCAGCTTGAACCCATGGTTGCCTGGCTGCCAAGAAGTGTTATTCGTGCTAACATGCCACCATCCTTTAAAAAGAACCACCCACAGACCACTTGCATCATCGATTGTGCTGAAACGGCTATTCAGAGAGCTACAAACCTTAACTGTAGGAGTGCCACTTTCAGTCATTACAAGGGAACCAATACTGCCAAATATCTTGTTGCTGTGTCACCTCATGGGCTGATAATGTTTATATCAGAGGCCTATGCTGGTAAAAGCAGTGATAAGTTCATCACTATAAACAGTGGGTTTCTGGAGGCCCTAAGGCCTGGTGATGAGGTAATGGCTGACAGGGGTTTCACGATTCGAGATGTACTACATGAAAGGAAGGTGAACTTGAATATTCCTGCCTTTACCCACAAGCGTGGTCAATTGACCAATGAGGAGGTAACGCGCACTAGACGAGTGGCCAATGTCCGTATACATGTAGAGAGGGCAATCCGAAGACTTAAAGTCTTCAAAATTCTGTCCCAAACTGTCCCCATCTCCATGACCCCGAGGTTGGACAAGATTCTTACCATATGTGCTGCTTTAGCAAACATGAGATCCAGACTCATCCGACTGCCACATGAGGTGTAAGTCCCAATGAAAAGTCACCTGCAGTTTTTTTTTTTATTTTTATTTTTTTTTAAATTGTACATATTCCTTTTATTTTATTTTATATATGTATATATATATATAAATAATTTCAGCTAGAAAAACCTGTGTAAATGTATTGTTATTGTTCCCTTTCTGGTGTTGTGATTATTAAGACAAAACAGAGTTTTAACTAAGAAAAACTTGTGTGAGTGCTATTCTTTTTCTTGTATTGTAAATATTGACACATGACAATAAACAATTTGATTTTTGAGAAGAAATGAATTCATTTTTATTGATCCTATTCCATAACAAAGGGACAATTTAATTAACTCCTTAATGGCTGAATTTTTTTATAATTAAATAAAAACAAAGTAAATACAGGAAAAAATCTCAAAATATTACAAAAAGAATAAGACTGGAATAAAATAAAATATTAAATAAATAAAATTAATAAATAAAGAAATAAGTGACTGATATTAAAAATAAAAGTAAAAGAAAATAAATAAAATAAATCAGTTTGATAAAAATAAATAAAAGCTAGAAAGGATTTGACACAAATTTGTGACAACAGGGGACAAGGGGTTAAAAAAGGAATGACTAATAACCCCAGTACACATAAGCAGGTCATGCTGATTTGACAACATCCATGTATCTGGAGCACAACTCCAGCCTTCCATCATCGAAGTCATCGACAACTTTTGGCAACATGTGGGTGAAATAGAAGGAGTGTAGCCTTGAGATATGTCCCTCAACAAAGGTTTGGTCGTAGAGCACGCTGAGCTGCAGACATTCAGTGTTACTCCAAATCACCAACAAGGCTTGCCGTAGCCCTGTGCAGTGCATGCCCAGTTGCACCTGCATGTAATATCCCTTTGGCCCATTGAAGGACAGATGGAAGTCCCCTGTGGGCATGCGTTTGATCTCACTGCTTTTAGCAGCAAGTGCTTCAGTAAGGGACTGGTTTTTGACTAAGACAGGGCACTTGATCTCCAGTAGTGTGTCTCCGTTCATGACACCATCCGGACTCGCAGCAAGCCATGGCTCACTCGGGCAAACCACCAAACCTTTCACATCAATGTCATGACCTTGGTCTTGCAGGTATTGCCTGGCGTGCTCTTCACCCTCTGCTCCTTGCCGGGTTGCCGCGTTACCGTGAAAGGTAGGATGGAGGTGTTCAGACAAGAATTTGTCTGGTGCTGTGGTAGCCCGAACTGGCACGTTCTTGGCTGTGCTTGCTGTTATCCGTACCCGTCGCATGTCATGCCACAGTTGTTCCCTGCTCTGTTCTTTTGTGTGCTGCTCAATGTACATAAATTGGGTTGTGGTCATGTCAATGTATGTGGTGTAGAATGCCCTACATTTCTCACATTCAAGTAGTGTGTTGTGATCACCATGATGTAGGGACAGTGGAGCTTTTGACGTCTCGGCAGACTGAGCAGGGAGGCTGGTGTTAAAAGTGAGCTGCATTAGTCCACTGCCAGGTGCAGTAAAAAGTGCCGCTATTGGTGTGGAGAGACAGTAATTTTGCCATTCTTCCAGTGTCTCATGGACTTTTACCTTGCGACTAGGTGTAGAGACTATGCTGGAGGAGGATGCCTGTGATGCTGGTTGGTATAGATTACTTCTGCTGTGTCTTCGGAAAGACACATCTCTGATTTTTTGCTGCCCAGTATTGCTTTTTGTCCCGGCATTCCAGCAATTCTGCACATCAGTGCAGGCAAGCCCTGTCTTCCCTTGCCTCACAGCATTTTCTACCTGCAGACAGATAGAAACAAAATCACACACTTTTTAAATAATGGTTTGAGCATCACAGCACAATTGACTTCTTTTAGAGAAAACATTTTGTAAATCAAAATAAAAAGGGTATGATGAAGGTAGAGAGTTTTTGTTACTTTTCAAAACAATTAATGAGCTGGGCCTGCAGCCATCAACATCATTGTTTAACCCCTTAATGCCTGAATTTAGGCAATTTAGCACACACACACACACACACACACACACACACACATATATACACACACACACACACACACACACACACACTTGGATATGTGGTTTGCGGGGACTCTCCATAGGCGTAATGGTTTTTCTAATGTACAAACTGTATAATCTATCCCCCTAAACTAACCCTGCCAAACTTTTGGGCTTTTTTGAATTTCAAAAAACACCATTTAATATGTTTTTTTAGCCGTTTGGTTTATGAGAACACAGATGTCCTCATAAACCATGTATACGTTGTAATACCCATGTCATTATACACAGTTGTGTCCTCATAAACCACACACAGACACACACACACACACACACACAAGGGTTAAAGCACTGTCAAACACCCCCGCATTCTGCGCTCACTGTAAACACCTTGCTGTTGTCTTAAAAGTAACTCTAAAAGTAAAAGTAACTCGCAATGTATGCAAAGTGTCTCTCTTCCTATCAGCGCCGATCAACGAGCATTTAAAATGCTAGGCAGGCAGGCTAGAGGGGATTACTTTTTATTTGTATTACTCTTCGTGTTCTCTTATAGATTAACACACAGATACATACAAACATCTAAATACAAGCATAAGATGGGCTAACGTACCTTCCAAAGCACGGCGGCTGCATGGCTACAGGAACGTCCGGGTCCGGCGATACAGGTACAGCCTGCAGTCTCCACATCTCCCGTCTTGGTAACCAAAACCCAGGCGTTATGCGCTGAATTATTAACGGACTGGCTTGGTTGAACATCGGCCTTTAGGTAAATTAAACTACCCATATCGTGTAAAAGTACACAGCCCACTTTGTCGGAATGGAGGTACTGAAACGCCTCAGAGCTTTTCAGGTTATTAATTGCGTTCCCATCCACCGCCATGGAATCAATAAAATAAGAAAAGATCTTGGATGTTGTGATGCTGGGCCATATCGACATGTTGTCCGCCCATGATGTTACCTTACTTGGATGCGGAACGGTCAAAACACCATTTTTAATGAGATTTTCGGTCGAATGTTGCCATTCCAAAACCATTTTTACACCACTACTCAGCCTGCGCCGGAAGTTCTTGGCAGAAACAGGAAGTAAACCGGAAGTGCCCGGGAAACTTGTCTATAAAAAGTCCAGTATTTCTCGCGCTCGTCATCTGCAGCTGTTACGGTTGCCAGGCGACAAGAACAATCCTTCGTAGGCTAGACCGGTCCGAGCGCGTCAGATGCACCCTTTGAAATGGGACGCTGCTGTAGTTAGCAACAATTTGTTAATATTGTGACAATAAGCCTACATTTTGTTACTTTAATTTTCGGAACTGCATATTTCGTTAAGTATTCACTTACAAATGTGAAGTAACAAGTAACCTACTGAAGTACTTTTTTCCCTCACATCACAATATGATTAAACTACACAAAATTATATAATGTAACAACCAGATATTACTGTATATTGAAAATATACAGAAGTAAAATGCAACATAGCCTACGCAGTAATGCAGTAGTAGCCTAATATAAATGCAGTAGTTATTAAAAGTACTTTTTTCAGAAAGCCGTCGATTGAATCAGCCCTGCAAACCTGTTGGTAGACAACTTAGTGGATAGTGGAAATATGCACTCAAACGCTCTGGAGACCATCCCAGATGATGTCCCACCAGCAGGAGGCCTTACCAGGGGCAGCCCATCCCGGTCCAGCAGTTCAGCTCAATAGTCTACATCATTTTTTTCTTATTTTATGTATTGTAAAATTAAATGTTTATGTTGACTTTGATATGTTTAACGTATTTTGTAAATAGTTGGAAAAAGTACTTTAATGTAGCCTATAGAACAAATGACTTTCATTTACCAATTTTATTTGAAAAAATAAAAAGGTATAGCATTTGTTTCATGCAGAAAGTATTACTGTCATTACAAAAATAAACAATGTCCAGAACAATTCATTCTCTTTTATTTACACAATTAAAGTTGCATAAAAATAAATGTACATAATTTTTATTTTAAAAAATAAAAGTGAAAAAAGTTCAACAAGAATATGTAGAAAATGTATATATTTTTCAATCATTCTCTCAAGAAGAGAAAACAGCCTGTCCATCCTCTCCCTTCTTTCCTGTGCACTCCTCGCCTCTGCCTCCCTCTGTAGTTGCATTTCTTCTCTGATCAAGTCCAAAAACTCATCCTGTCTCGCCGCCTTCGTGTTGGTGCTGGTGCTCCTGCTGGTGCTACTGGTGGGGCTGGTGCTGCTGCCCCTGGCTCCTCCTCACCGTGGGTACCCACTACTGAACTCTGCCCTGGTGTGTCCTCAGGGATTGAGGCGATGAGGACAGGGGGGTTGGTGCAATGCCTCTGTCCCAACACCTCATCCATGAGGACAAACCAGGGCCAAGTTTCAGCAGTGGGTTTCCCACTCACACCCTCACCTGTCCCAGGACACTTGCAATCCTAAGGGCAGAGCAAATGAACCATGGCTTGTTAACAACAACAGGACAATACATTTTTAGCAAAGATGTGTGTATTACTTTTCATATATATATAGTCAAGTCAAGTCATCTTCATTTATATAGTGCTTTTAACAATGTAGATTGTCTCAAAGCAGCTTTACAGAGACAAGCGTATAATTTAAGGTAACAGAGATTGTTTCAGCTTTACAGCAGAGTTAAGTTATTTCCATCTAAAGTTAGTTTTAATTGATTTGCTTCCGTCGCAATGATCATTTGTTATTAAATTAGGGGCCGCTAAGACGACACCATTCCCTCTACACAGACTTTAAACGCGAACCTGTGAGAAACGCTGATGGCGTTCACATGCGCATTTAGAATGGGTTCTATAGTTATGTGCGTTAGAATATACGCAGGTTTGGAATTCCCTACAAGCCAAGCCTAAACAAAATACTTGTCTTTCCTTATAAATTTTGATAAGGAATTTTATATATACCCATTTTTTCCTGAATTGTTCTAAAAAAAAAGCAGAAAAGGGTACTTAACACAGAGGAGCAATCTTAAATGCATTGTTAACACTGAAAAATATGACACATCAAGACACGCATACAAAATACTTAAGAAATCATATTTCTGTATACTAAAATTTGGTTAAAACCACATAGCTTGCATGACAGCACTACAAAAACACATAAAAGTGAAACCCCATTGCCTTATCTACTGCTTTTCTTATTGTTTTGGGCTTTATTGGGTGAGTGATATTTTTTATAATACACAAGTGCAAATATTACAAATAGGTCGTTAAACTAATAACGTTATTACCACAAGTTTTGCCTAAAACTACCTGATAAATGTAGCCACGCAATGGTGACGAAGGAGTTAAGTTTGTAAGAAACTTTAACTCTGGTTTTGCTAGCTTTTTGAGTAAATGAAAACATAATACTTACATTTAAATGTGAATTTGCTGTCCACCACCGATCTCTAGTCTCGGCCGCCTTTAAAAATAAATAAATAAATGCTGTCGTCAACGGCGCGCAATGACTTATGGGGTAGAATAGGCCGCTAAGTGTCCATTTATGTATCCTTCTTTTCACTGGGAAACGAAGGGTGCATTTGGCGTCGCTTTTGAATCAGGGAAGCCTTCGTCGCGGCGCGATGACGCAACCGGCCTTCGAATACGGCTTTCGGAGGATGCAGAACTGAATTGGGACAGCCTTCATCGAGCCGCGGTGACGCAATCGGCCTTCAAATGCGACCTTCCAAGGATGCAGCCTTTGAATTGGGACGTCCTTCGTCGCGCCGCGGTGACGCAATCGGCCTTCAAATACGGCCATCCGGCCTTCAAATACGGCCTTCGAAGGATGCAGCCTTCACTTTGGGACACAGCTATTATGTGTATTAGAAATGTATTAATAACCACCTGTTCATAAAATCACTGATTTCAAAAGGTCCTTTGTAAAATGAATGTGTTGGTTTATGTTCAGAAGAGACGCATTGCAGAGTGAAGTTCTTATGCAGTTCCTCTTTCCCTTTAATATTTAATATTAATATTACTGCCGCCTCTGAAAAGGCTCTAAAATTCATTGAAAAAATAGACATTGCTAGACACTAAAAATGTCCTCCTTAAAAAGCTGTGCTGATCTGTGTCCAGTCAATGACAACTTTAAAGGAGAACTTGGTAACTTTTTTAACTTAAAGCTCCAATATGTAGGAATTTTGTAATAAAATTTCCGAAAATAACTTGCACAGTGTGATATATTTCCTCCAGTTGTGTACTTAAAATATCTCAAAAGTCTCCAAAGATTTTTTATTTCAGAGAAATTCCGATTTTAAATAACTGGCCGTCCCGGAAAAGAAATGTCGCGCCTCAGTGACGTAATGTCCACTCTATCCCTTTTTCCGGTGTGAACCATGTGATAGGATATTCCACCACACCGGATTTTTTTTTTTTTTACAACAACTTTATTGAGGTTTTTTTTCTTATCACAATAAACAATACAGACGTCTGACAAAGAATAAAATTTAATAAAATAAAAAATATGACCCACCACACCGGAATATCGCATGGTCAAATGCGGAAGTGGTGGTTATAGCGTTATAGCCATAGACTGTATGGTTATAGCTGTTATGGATCACGAACTCTTTATTGAAGTGCCAACAAAACGAAAGCGTCAATATTCGGATACACGCGGAGTCGCGGACTGTGTGACAAACGGAGGAATAAAACCCGGATAAACATCGGCAGGCGTTTTCGAGATGGAGAGAGCTGCGCGTCAATCTTGGACTTGACAGAGACTCTCTCGCGAGTGTATTGAGACAGGTAAGACATGCAACTGTCAATAATAGCACGTATAAACAAAGTTATATTGCTCTTTGTACTTTGGTAAGGCTTTTTATCACGTGTGGTGACCGAGATTATGGCAGTACAATTAAATACAATCGGATATGATGTTAAAAAATATATTTAGTCATTACTTGCAAATGTTCGTTCAAATTTACTTTTAGATATTGGTTTGAACACGTTAAACAACACGGCATTAACCATAAAAACGTAAAACTGCACAACGTTAACCAAATAAATCATTTGACAAATAGCTGTATGTTGTAACGGGATAATATAGCATACCATTTCACGTTCCTTGTAGTTCATTAATTATGATGACATAAAATAATACGATCAGACATACAGGTAATACAAAAACGAATGAATTACCTCATCCGTGATCATGATTCATTAATTCCATGTAGATATATCGCTAGATGGTGAAAACGCATTAAATATCTCCCATCGTCACCTCCTTCATAGCGTCATCAAGCTTCGCCTTTGTTATTGTTGGAAACTGCGCCCTCTTGTGGTCAAATACCAAAGTCGCATACTGGAGCTTTAATAAAACTGTCTAGAAATCATTTGGATGGTTAAACTACCTGTTCTGGTGATATTGGTGACTTTCCCCGCTCCCCCCAGCGTTCCCAGGCGGAAAACCAACCTTGCAACTTGGGGACTACCGTCCCGCCAAAATAGAAATTGGAAGTCTCGTGAGAAGCGAGAACGAGAACGAGCGCGAAACACAAATCGCTTTACGGCAATTCAACATAAACACACACGCATGTATGATGTATTACCAGATTACCGTACCCACCTCGGCAGACAAAGCTCCAGACGATTCAGTTGGCTTGCTCCGATCAAAACAAACGCACATGAGCAGCGGTAGAGAGCCGCCGCAAGTGAGTTTTTTACGACCGTGTTGTGACATATACGCCCCCCCACAGCTGTAGGGGGAGCTCGTGGGGAAAACATGCGACAACATAAGGGAAAATCAGTGAAGAAGTGACTAGAGTTCGCTAGAGTTGCCGAGTTCTCCTTTAATGTTTGTTACTGTATCATCACTATTGTCAGTGTCAGACTCGACCTTCGTCTCAAGTGTGAATCCTCCTCATCCCTGTACATCAGTAAACACCACTGGTGTAAGCAGTGCTGATGGGTAAACCTTCCTCACTACCAGGAAAACATGCACATTTTTTACATTTTGTTTTTAGATGTTAATTAAGCATTTAATGCAAATGTATTGAGAACATCACATTATAAACCAGATGTGATTGTTTACTTTCTTACTCTAAATACTTTTATCCTTTACAGTTTTACACGCTTTTTTTCTTCTTCTTCGTTGTTGCCTGACTGATGACTCTTGACACTGATTTCTGATCGGTTACTGAGAGTGTTTCACAACACGTCCACTCTCCAATTTCACAGTAAAACATGTATAAATAGCTCTCTGCCGTATTTAAATACAGTTTTGGACGTTTCAGTAAAGACATTTCTTTTCTATGTAAATTAAGTTCATTATGGATCGCAGCTTATTCATTTGTAAGTTCAGTATCCTAACTCTGATGTTGAATCCTTATTGTTAAATTGTATTGACATCATGCCAGACTCTAAACATCTGACCTTTATCCAGAATGAGGATGGAGGAATTGGAGGAAGACGTTTTTATGAATTGTAATTTTAATCACTCAAACACCAGTTTAACTCGTCGTCTTTTCGACGTATTACATATTGTTTATTTAAACCGCAAATTTGGACTAAATGCTGATTAAAACTGTTGTGAGAGATGTGACGTGCGGGAGAATAATCGCACATTGTTGCATCGCTCAATCAACTCTTTAAATAAGAAAGCTATAATAAAAAACCTTAAACGTGTGTAATCTTTTTTACAATGTATTTTTATATAGACTATTATTTACCTGGTTGTATAGTTGTGATTTTTACACTTTTGCCTTATATTTATGTGACTAGTTATTCTCTTTTTTCCCTTTAGTAGTCTACTGTTGTAGGCCTATTCGTGGCTTATGTATGTAACTGTATAATGTGTAATATTTGCATTCAAACGAAAGAGTATAATGTTAATGTCTGTTGAATAAAAATAATAATCAAATTGTGATAGAGTGGGACACTCTGAAGGGGATAATACTGGTCTGACAGTTTCCTTTGACAGGGCTCCGGTCAGAGAGAAGGGCACGGAGAAATTATTCCAGCAAACTTTATTATTGAAGTTTGGGTACAGGCATTGTTGTACAAATGTATGTGTATGTGTGTGTGGTCTATAAAAGAAACAAAGAATAAAATAATATTAATCACAATGTACAAAAGTGTAAAGTAATATCCAATACAATAATAAACATTGAATAGGAATACTTAAATATAATAATTTGGTCGAATAACCTGAAAAGAGTCATAAACAACTAATATACAGGCATACAAAGGGTTAATGAGGCAATTTAGAGATACTAAATAGATTTGGTGGTCTTCGCTTCCCTCTAGTGGAAGCGGGCGCAACTGCACCCCATGCGCCCAGCACTAAGGGGCGCATGGCCTGGGAGTGCCGAACTACACTCTAGTTGCGTCTGACAGCGACACAGAAGCAAAACACGATTTAACGGTAGGACTAAAGGGCATAAGAACTGAAATATGGCACTCGAGAATACAGCTTAAGGCTGAAATAATGTAAAGGAAACAATCTTCAGTCTAACACGGCTTATAACATAGCCACGTGATACCTATTACTAAAGAAATACACACGAAAGTATCAAAACCAAGCGTATAATATACTTAACAGGAAAACAGGTGAAAGTAGACAACATCTAAACAAGTCCGATGGCAATATTTACATCTTAGTGCAGGATGAAACTTACTTTCGCTTAGGTTACGCACACGAGAGCCACCATCCCACAGAATGCGGAGTCGGGAATGAGAATGTGATGCGCTCGGAAAGAAAATGACATCACTACAGTTTCAAAATAAAATGACAGGAAATAAAAGACTTTCCGACATAGCCGCCCCCAAATTTAGCAATAAATTTGAATCCCAAAGGAAAGTCTACTTAGTTGGCGTCGTCTTCATCCTCCCAGGCTGGCAGCCGCACAAGGCGCACGACTGGCCGTAGGTAGGTCTGTCCCTTGATCTTAACTTCAGCTGCCCTAACTCGTCCATCCGAACCTGAACAGGTCTTCACCACTCTCCCGATGGGCCACTGGGCTCTGGGTAGCTGCGAATCAACCACCATCACTACCTGGCCAGCAGTCAGATTGTCTGTGTCCTTGTGCCACTTCGACCGCTTCTGAAGGTCCAGGAGGTGGCGACGGATGAAGTTGGACCAGAAATGGTCCGCCAGGATCTGGCTGTGGCGCCATCTTCTCCTGCTGAGAAGGTCACTAGATGCGTAAACAGTGATGCGTCGCGGCGTCCCATCAACAGTAGATTTGGTGTGACGGGATCCGGATCCGCAGCATCGGAGGAGATGTACCCAAGCGGTTTAGCATTGAGTATTCCCTCCACTTCAATCAGCACAGTTTGCAGCACAGGTTCGGCGACGGTGTGGTCCTGAAGGATGACTTGGAGAGCTGACTTAATCGACTTGATCTCTCGTTCCCACGTTCCCCCAAAGTGTGGAGACCCAAGGGGGGTTGAAACGGAACTCGATTTGCTGTCTGGCCAGCTGTTCTTGAAGAGGAACTTCTAAAGCGGCAAAACTGGCTTGCAGCTCCGCAGCTCCACCTCGGAAGTTGGTTCCTCTGTCAGACAGGATCTCAAATGGCTTGCCACGGCGAGCGATGAAGCGGCGGAGAGCCATCAGGAAAGCATCAGTGTCTATGCTCTCCAGTAGGTCAAGATGCACACAGCTCGTCGTCATGCACTTGAAAATCAGACCCCACCGCTTCTCTGTGCGCCGGCCCACCTTGACGTTGTAAGGGCCGAAACAATCGACTCCAGTTGACCAGAAAGGTGGCTTGTATAAGCAGAGTCTGGCAGGGGGTAAGTTTGCCATCTGAGGCACCACTGGAGTAGCGCGCCATTTCTGACATTCAACACAGCCGTGCTGATGACGCTTGATGGACTCTCTACCCCGGAGGATCCAATATCTTCTCCTCATTTCGGCGAAAACCCGCTCGGGACCAGGATGTAGCAGTTCACTGTCATATTTCTTAATGAGCAGCTTCGTAACATGAGATTTGGGATCGAGGATGATAGGATGCATCGCATCTGGGTCAAGATCTTCTGCTCTGCGTAGTCTACCTCCCACTCTCACCAGGCCAACAGCTTCATCATACTCTGGAGCAAGCATGAGCAGGCGACTCAGTCTCGAGATGGACTTACCAGCAGCAAGAGTTTCCACCTCTTCAGGGAAGGACTCACTCTGGGCTTGTCTGAGGACATGGAGCTCTGCTGTTTGGACGTCAGCTGCTGTCATGGTAGGACTGCTCTGATCATCAGCCGCCCCGTGAAGGCTCTCATGGGTAGCCTTGAGAAGACTGTCCCAGTTGTCTATATCAGACCTGAGTGTCGTGGTCGGAGAGCAGGTGGTGGCTCCACAGAACACTGTCTTCCGAAGTTCATCCTCGTCAGCTTCTTGGGCTTCTATTAACTGAAGCCGGTTCGACTGGCTGAGCTCGAGCAAGGGTTTGCCGCGAGTAAGGTCATCGGCTGGATTGTCAGTGGTGCTGACGTACCGCCAGGTCGAGTTTTCAGTGAGCTATTGAATTTCTGCGACTCTAGTTCCTACAAAGACCTTGTAGCGACATGAGTCGGAATTGAGCCACGTTAAAACTGTCATCGCGTCAGTCCAGAGAGTGACTTGCTGGGAAGGGAGTGACAGTTCTGTCATAATGACTTTAGCCAGCTGGGCTCCGGCTAGAGCAGCACACAGTTCAAGGCTTGGCATGGATAATTGTTTGCGAGGGCTCACTCGTGACCGAGCCATCACAAATGCAACGTGGACTTCACCTTGATTGTCTTGGGTGCGGAGGTAAGCGACGGCCCCGTAGGCTCTTTCAGAGGCGTCGCAGAAGATGTGTGCCTCTCGTCTGGGTGGCCCAGTGTCTGCTACTGATGGGACATAGCATCGGGGGATTTCCACTTGTGGAAGATGGACTAGTTCACTCTCCCATTGTGTCCAGATATCCAGAAGAGCCTCTGGTCTGATCGGTTCATCCCAGCCAACTCCCACTCTCCACAGGTCTTGAATAAGGATCTTTGCTCGTGTGGTAAATGGAATTAAGTATCCGAGGGGATCATATTGTGTTGCCATCACCTTGTAGACGTTCCTCAGAGTTGGCTGTGAATACTCTACCGGTCTGTGGCGGTACCCAAGGCGATCGGTAAGGCAGTTCCAGCGAAGGCCTAAGGCTGGCTCCTCGGGATCTTGTCGAGGCTGAGAGAGCCACAACTCGGTGCTTGCTGCTTTCGCTTCCAATGGAAGATGTTCAACAACTGTGGGGGTGTTACTGGCCCACTGCCTGATGTCAAAGCCTCCGGCTGAGAGCAGTTTACGCATCCGGTTGATGATGGTCTTGGCTTCATCAGCGTTCGTGACACTGGTCAAACAGTTGTCGACATAGAAGGCAGTCTCCACAAGGTGTAGGATGTCCTCATGACCGCTGCTGTTATCCTTCACATGCCGCTGAAGGGCGTACGTGGCACAGCAGGGACTGCATGTCGTCCCAAATGGCAAAACCTGCCACTCATACACCGTTGGTTCCTCCTCCCTCTTCATACCTCTCCAGAGAAAACGGAGAAGGGGCTTGTCTTCTGGTAGCAGGCGAACTTGATGAAACATCGCTTTGATGTCACCACTGATAGCCACACTGTGTTCTCGGAACCGAAGAAGTACACCAAGAGAGTAGGACCTAAGGTCGGACCGGGCAACAGTTGGCTGTTGAGACTTTGACCGTTGTGCTGGTAGGAACAGTTGTAGACAATCCTCGCCTTACCGTTGTGGTGGACAACGTGGTGCGGCAGATACCAGGACTCTGTGGAGCTGTCTACTGTGTCAGGAGGTAGAGGTTTGGCGTAGCCCAACTGTTCAAGCTTCTGTATTTCTTGACAGTAGGTGTTGGCTAGAGCAGTGTCTTTGGCAAGACGGCGTTCTGTGCTCCGTAGCTGTGGGAGCAATGTGTGCTTTGGAGCCCAGAGTGTGAGGCTAGCTTTGCGCCTAAGTAGGGGAGTAGCATACCTTGTTACTCCATCCACTTCTACCTTGACTGTGCGCTGTTCTAGCAGCTCTAGGGCCTGCTGATCTTCTTTGGAGCGGGTCACAGTCTTGGCATTGGCATACGGTGTTATGTCAACTTCCCACAGTCGTTCAACGTGCCGCTGCAGCTCTGAGTTAGGAGACATAGTGAAGTAGCAGTGAGAGTGCTCACCAGTGAGGTTGAGGTTGGCGGGGCCTTGCAGTATCCAACCAAGAGCAGTACACACAGCTACAGGACTCCCAGGAGGACCTGCTCGAACCGGTTGTTTGGGAAGCAGCAGATGTGGAAAGTCAGAGCCTATTAGCAGAAGCGGCTGGACCTTATCAACCTTCGGCAGAGGAAGACCTTGCAGGTGGGGGTATCTGCGCATGAGTGACTTGACAGGATAGCTATGCTCAGACAGGCTCAGCTCACCAGCAGTGAAGGCATGAAAGATGTGGTACCTTTGTTTGGGAGAATGAGCTGGGGAGATGTCGAACGAGACAGCGGCTCCTTGTAGATGGATCACCTCATGGCGGACAGTACGCAAAGGCAAGCTTTCAGGCTCTTTGGCTAAATGGAGATGCCGGACTGCTGAGGGAAGGATGAGGGTTCTCTCTGATCCATCGTCCAGAATAGCGAAACCTTCCAGAGAGTGCTCGGCATTGTACAGGCACACCTTAACTAGCTTCAACATGACTCTCTGTGGACGACTAGGACGGTCAACGTATATGGTGTCGGGAGCAGCACTGACCATTAACACTTTCTTAGCCTCTTGGGAACACACTTCGTGTTGCTGCTTGCACACCTGGCAAGGCTTCTTGAGAGTACATACCTCAGGTTTATGGTTCCTGCCACACCTCCAACAGCCTCTGTCTTTAATCCAGGTGGAAATCTCTGATGGAGTGAGCGTTTTGAATTTGGGGCATAAGCTGAGGTAATGCTCACGGGCGTCGCAGTACGGGCAGTAAGGCTTCACACTGGGTTTACCTTTGGGTGACTTTGTGCTGCGAGCAGGATCTGGAGGGGCTACCTTAGCTTGGCTCTCAGTGTTGTAAAACACGTTGGATGAAGGACCCTGGGATTTCCTTTGGCCCTTAACTGGCTTAGGCTGGTCTTGGAACATCAGAGCTGCTCGAGATGAAATGCGCTTTGCTTTTGACTTTAACTGAAGCCAAACAGAGAAGTCTTCAAGCGTGTAGGTCTGGTCAGTGCCGGTCCTGAGGATGCCTCGGTTTATGCTGTACTCCACAAACGCGTCTCGATAGTTAGTAGGCAGTTTGCTGAGCAGCCTGTCGACGTGGGAGCCGCATCGCAGTTCGTAGCCATTCTCACCCTCGAGAGAGCGGAGCATGCCAACTAGACCTTGTACTGATAGAGCAAATTTGTCAAATGCCTCTGGATCTCCAGATCTTACATGAGGTGAGTTTAAGATGGCACCCAGCTCGCTCTGCACGAGCTCACGCGGTTGCTTATATTTATCTTGGAGAGCCTGGAGGGATGAGGTGTACGGCTTTGGATGATACATGAAGGCTTGGGCTAGCTTGTAGGCGCTTGGCAGTTTCAAATGATCGAGGAGGACTTGATATTTAAACTGCTCTGTGAGGTGAGCATGTGTATTGAGCAGATTGTCCAAAGTCATCTTGAGCAGGGCAAAGTCTGACTCTTTACCTGAGGTGAAGTGAGGTAGAGTAGGTCTAGGAAGGCCATAAGATGTGGCAACTAGGAGCTCCATGAGGACTGTACCCGGCGCTGCCCTGTAATCTAGAGGCGCTGTGCCCTGTCGTGCAGGTGGCGGCATAGCGGGGTATGGATAGGACAGCGTGTTAGCAGCTGATAGCACTGGCTGTAGAGGTGTAACAGGTGGAGGCACATATTGGACCTGGGCTTGGCTATAGTCCATATGTGGCTGGCGAAGTGGGGCCATATACAGTTCGACTGACAGTGGCGGAGCACGTGAGGTAACGGCACTCACGGCTGCTCTGGGAGCCGACTGCGAAGCTGGGTTGATGATTGCAGGAGGAGGAATCATGGTAATATACGTAGTCTGCGGCTGGGCAAGTATACTAGTAGTAGTATAAGCACTCACTTGTGGAGTGGGCTGGACTGATGGAAGACTGGTCGAGACAGGTGGACTAATGACTGCACTGGAGACTGGTGGCAGAGCATGAATAGATGGAGTAGAATGGAGTAGTCCATGTTCACCTTGTGAGTGGAGTAGGAGAGGCTGAGCTTCTGATGAGGACCTTAGGTTGTACTCACATTCACTGAGGGGCCTGGAGGAACTGGGACTTTTACTTCCTTCTTCCTTCAGGAAAGATGTGATAAGAGCTGCTTGTGCCAATTCCATCTCTTTCTCTTTCAGTCGCCGTCGCAACATCTGATGCCTGGTGATAGCCTCTTTACTCTTGTATGCCATCTCTGCTTTCTCCTCCAGTCGACGTCTCTGCCGTTCTTGTTCTCTGAGAAGTTCCTCCTTCTCATCAAGGGCGTCTCTGGCTTCTTTGTCTAGAAGAGTACACTGCTCGTCCACTAGTGTCTGCTCCATAATCTGCCGCTGCACTTCTGCTAATTCCATCCGCTTGACCTGTTCCTCCAACATGGCACTCTGTAGCTCGGATAGCCCGTCTGCAACGGACCTCTTGGTTGATGAGGCAGCACTGGCTCGAGATCTCGGCCTGCTACGATGAGAAGATACCAAGGATCGGCATGACTCTGCTCTCACAAATGGCAGTGAAAGTGGATCAGGGATTGGGATGTCGTGAGCTGGGGCTGCTGCTCCGAGTTCTTCAGCTTCGGTGGAAGGAAGTACTGTGACTCTCGGTATGTACCCAACTTCAAAGTTTGCAAGGGATGCTGGTAACTGTATCTCCCGCTGGGGTCGAGAACGCACTGCTGGATCTGCAGATGGTTGTCCTGGCTCCATATTGTCTCCAGAAAGCTGTCAGATCCGGCTCGAAGGACCATGTGATAGAGTAGGACACTCTGAAGGGGATAATACTGGTCTGACAGTTTCCTTTGACAGAGCTCCGGTCAGAGAGAAGGGCACGGAGAAATTATTCCAGCAAACTTTATTATTGAAGTTTGGGTACAGGCATTGTTGTACAAATGTATGTGTATGTGTGTGTGGTCTATAAAAGAAACAAAGAATAAAATAATATTAATCACAATGTACAAAAGTATAAAGTAATATCCAATACAATAATAAACATTGAATAGGAATACTTAAATATAATAATTTGGTCGAATAACCTGAAAAGAGTCATAAACAACTAATATACAGGCATACAAAGGGTTAATGAGGCAATTTAGAGATACTAAATAGATTTGGTGGTCTTCGCTTCCCTCTAGTGGAAGCGGGCGCAACTGCACCCCATGCGCCCAGCACGTAAGGGGCGCATGGCCTGGGAGTGCCGAACTACACTCTAGTTGCGTCTGACAGCGACACAGAAGCAAAACACGATTTAACGGTAGGACTAAAGGGCATAAGAACTGAAATATGGCACTCGAGAATACAGCTTAAGGCTGAAATAATGTAAAGGAAACAATCTTCAGTCTAACACGGCTTATAACATAGCCACGTGATACCTATTAACTAAAGAAATACACACGAAAGTATCAAAACCAAGCGTATAATATACTTAACAGGAAAACAGGTGAAAGTAGACAACATCTAAACAAGTCCGATGGCAATATTTACATCTTAGTGCAGGATGAAACTAACTTTCGCTTAGGTTACGCACACGAGAGCCACCATCCCACAGAATGCGGAGTCGGGAATGAGAATGTGATGCGCTCGGAAAGAAAATGACGTCACTACAGTTTCAAAATAAAATGACAGGAAATAAAAGACTTTCCGACACAAATAATAATGTAATTTATATCACTTAATTTAGCACTTCAGGTAATAGATGTATAGGCCTATTAGTAGGGCTTTCTGACTGGGAGTTGACACTGTCAGCGCCCCTTGTGGAATAACGGAGTGAGTGGAATGTGCTGGAAAGCGCATCAGATGTGTGAATGAATCCGCAGTGGTGTATGGAGTAAATGTAATTAGTTACTGTACCAAAAGTATCTTTTTGGCTACTTTGTAGTTTTACCTGAATCAAATATAGCAACTTTTAATCTCTACTTGACTACATTTTTGAATATTGTAAATGTACTTTTTACTCCAATACATTTGCGATGAGTGATGCAATTACACATTATATTTTATGGCACAGTCTAACTTTTTCTGCTATAAAGAAGTGATATCGCCGTCTAAGGGCATTGAACTTAGGCTACTACATCTTGTGTGTTTTGCCTTTATCACCCAAACAAGGCTTAACGTGAATGCAAGTGCATTAGCAGTTTCTGAATCACAGGTGTTTAATTTAGGAGATGAGGACATGACATGCAGCGGTGATGAGGCCGAAACCAGCACATTTAGTGCAAGTAGGTTTGACCATTTAATTTTACTTAACATTATTTTATTTAGCCTATCCACTGATACCTTTTTGAAGGATATTTTGGTTTACTTATGGCCTTTTGGTGCACTTGAGCTCAACTGAGAGTTGAGAGTTTGTAGATGTTTAAGAGGCTGTTGTATTGATCTTTATTTATTGCAATATTTATGTTGTTTTATTTTGAACACGAAAATGAACACGATTTCTCATATTACAAATCATATTTTTTTTCTTATTTTCACTGTCATGTCTCTATAGGTGTCGAGGACTAGTGCATATTTGAGTCTATATATGAGTAAAATACTGTTAAAATCAGATACTCTAAGACTTTTACTCTAGTCGTATAGGAATTGGTGACTGTAACTTGTAATGGAGTCATTTTCGCTGCAAGGTATCTGTACACTCAAGTATGGTTTTCAGGTACTCTTTCTTTACACCTCTGTGAATCAGTAGTCAGTGTGTGTGGACTGCGGAGCGCACTAGAGTTTGCCTCATTTAAAATGGTGTTATTTAATCGTTAATCTAAAAAAAAAAAAAAAAAAGCACGTATAGGCCTACACCCAATAAATCCTCAACGAAACACATGAGCATCTGCATTGCGTCCTGACCAGACGTAGCCTTCCAGTTTAACCCGAGCCACATCGGTTACTACAAAACAATATATATATTATTGATTTTTATTGAAGAAAATCAATAATCAGTTCTTCCGCTTTAAATGCAAACACGTAACATTACGTGCACATGTAAGCTATGCGGATGTAGGCTATGCGAAAGCCAAAAATCTGCAATATGAACTCTATCAAAGTTCTCCTCGTGCTTTCCGCTATTTTGCCTTCTCGGAGTGGTAAGAAAACACCAATGCCTCCGTATTTTTCTGTGAAACGTTACATTCACCTCTAGTGGATTATAATGCGCATTCAGAAAGTGTGTTTTTGGGCAAATAGATCTGTGCTGAGAGAATGCTGAAAAGTTCTGTACAGAATGTTACAACGTTACCCTTGTTTAATCCATTTATTTAACTTAAGATTTATTTTTTGGGCAGATTTATGTTTAAACTTTGTTTCTTTTTTTGTTTAAACAAGTTTCTTCTTTTTTCCTCATTTCAGAAATGCACTCTCTATACTACATGTAGCCAGGGCCGGAGTGGGGCCACTTTTCAGCCCGGGAGTTTCAGGCCCAAGACCGGCCCACTTTTTCCATGGTGGAATTCCAAATTAGCACTTTTTTAAAATTGGATAAATGAAGCAACAGTTCAGCTCGTACTATTGTGTAGTTAGTATTAATACCATGGGTTAACAAATAATGTAAAGGTTAAATAATAATTCACTTAGACTTTATAAGAAGCATAAGAAGCAATTGCAACTTTTTCACACAATTCTGACGTTATATTTCGCAATTCTGACTTTATATTTCGCAATTCTGACTTTATAACACGCAATTGCTACTTTATATCACACAATTCTGACTTTATATCTTGCAGTTCTGACTTTATAAGCAATTGCGACTTTATTTCACACAATTGTGACTTTATAATTTGCAATTCTGACTTTATAACACGTTTTATGATTTTATATCACACAATTCTGACTCTATATCTGGCAGTTCTGACTTTATAAGCAATTGCGACTTTATATCACACAATTCTGACTTTATATTTCGCAATTGTGACTTTATAACACGTTTTATGACTTTATATCACACAATTCTGACTCTATATCTTGCAGTTCTGACTTTATAAGCAATTGCGACTTTATTTCAGGCAGTTCTGATTTTATATCTTGCAATTCTGACTTTATAAGAAGCAATTGCGACTTTATATCACGCAATTCTGACTCTATATCTCACAATTCTTTATAACACGCAATTGCAACTTTATTTCAGGCAATTCTGACTTTATATCTCACAATTCTGACTTTTTAACACGCAATTGCGACTTTATTTCAGGCAATTCTGACTTTATATCTCGCAATTCTGAGAAAAAAGTCAGAATTGCGAGATGTAAACTCGAGATAAAAAGTCGCAATTATCTTTTAAAATGTTTTATTCTGTGGCGGAAACAAAGCTTCCATAGCCTACCTCCTGGCCTCTTCCTCCCATCCATCCTCCCCGACGCGTACCGTTACGGCCGGCCCAGCTATCAGTAGGCGCCGCGGAGCCGCGGTAGCCTCCCTGAGAAAACGTTTTGAAAAGACGGGCTATGGACCCAACCATTTCTATAGGAGGGGAGGGGAGAACTCCCTCACATGGTACAACCCATGCTGAGTTGCGCGCTGTGGTGGCAGAATGCGGAACGTGTGTATCCTAATGTAAATAATGTAACATTTGAAATGTAAAAATAAAAAATAAAAAAATCCTCGACCGGCCCAAAAGTGAAGCGGCCCACCGGGAATACTCCCGATTCTCCCGATTACCCACTCCGGGCCTGCATGTAGCCTACAGTGTAATATCGAAATCTGGAGACATTTATGAATTCTACAACTCAGTGGAACTGGATGACATACAGATGAGTTTGTGTAACAGTGTGAATAAAGCAGATTTCATGACTCGATTGTGTGAGGAATCTGAGAGACTCTTTAATGAAAGTGATGATCTGCATTATCAGTGGCTTCAGATCAACATTAAAACACTGATGGACAAGAGGAATGAGAACAGCACACGGGACACGGGTAATTATCCATTAACATTTTGCCATAATATTTGTAATATTACTTAAGGATGCACAATATGACAATCTTTAATATATTTACTTGTTTCCACCTTTTTTAAGATAAAATTTGTGCATAGCACTAACCGACAGGTTATGGCAAATTAAGTTTGGTTTGAGAAATTAATTTGACCTGCCATGTAGGAAAATTACTTTGACATGACATTACTTTTTTGGCACAAAAATGCTAATCACTTTAATCAAATTTCATTCCTCTGTCAACTTTTAGAATAATATCACTGTCACATTATTGAATCTTATCTTCTGGTCTTAATCTTTTGTGTTTCTCTAGATCTTCATGTTCTTCAGTGGAGGCACGGCTGTGCAGTTGAACGTCACTCTAATGGTTCAGTAATGTTTCTTCAAGGCTCTGATGAATACGCCTATGATGGCCAGACCTTGACCTTTGACCTCTCAATGCACTGGAAGCCTTTAGTCCTCGACCACGACATCATCTGGGACAGAGAATCAGTTTCCAGCCTGGAGAGGAAATGTGTGGAAACATTAACCAGATTCACTGAACTTCAGCGAGAGGGAAAGATCATCATGGAATGTGAGTTTACATCAGAATCTCTAGGGTTGATATTTGAATGCATTCTTTCATGCAGGTTTATTATTTTCATTGTCTGTCCTGCAGCTCGTCCTCGTGTTCACACTCTTGTAAAAGCGTCTGGATCTTCAGTCTCGTCTCTGCTGGTGTGTTTGGCCACAGGCTTCTACCCTAAACATGTGCAGATGGAGATCAGACACGATCAGACGCCGGTCCCTGATGATCAGCTGAACTCAGAGGGAATCAGACCGAACGCTGACGGATCCTTTCAGCTGAAGAAGAGCCTGGAGATCCTGCCGTCTGAAACATCCCAGTATCAGTGTGTGGTGAAGCACCAGACTGGCATAATAGAAGATTGCTGGTTTTTGTGTGATTATGACCCAGGTAATAAATGGTACTGCTGTTTTGCTGACCTGTTTTTTGCTTTATGGTTTCATATGAACACTTCATTGGTTGTGCTACATTTGATTTTGCACCAGTATAACTAAACTAGGGATGCACTGATACCAGTATCAGTATCAGTATCGATACTGAACTCGTGTACTCGTACTCTTAAGTATTGTTTATTTAAACTGTAAATTTGAACTAAATGCTGATTAAAACTGTTGTGAGAGATGTGACGTGCTGGAGAATAATCACGCATTGTTGCATCGCTCAATCAACTCTTTAAATAAGAAAGCTATAATAAAAAACCTTACTTCCCCTATAATGTAAAAAAATTAATGGTCAAATATGTACTATTTTGTTAACATTTTATTGACTAAAAATGCGAGTTCGTTCAGAATCAGTTACATATAGCAGGTCGGCTGACTCGATTTCCTTCTCGTTCATTCCCGTAGCGTCACAGACAGTGCATTTCCCTGTTAAAGCCCAGCGTCAGTGACTTCAGTGGAGCTGCTCTGAACAGTTTTTTTCAGTGCTTTGATACTAGACGGTCATTGGAGAAATGCTGCGATTATGTCCCGCCCACGGATGCTCAGAGCCTCTGGGGAGTATGGGGTCTCTGCGGAACAAAAGTGGGCGTTTCTAAATTTGTGGGTGTTTTCAAACTGGTGGGTGTTTATAAATAATGCAATGAAAATTATGCCCTTCCCCCGACCCCACCCCTAAACCCTACCCTCTCTGTGACGTGGGCAAATCAGGTAACACGGTGGAAAACGCCCCTCTGTTTATGGCCTCGCCCACTGATCTGGTAACTCCTATTACTGTCTGCAGAGACCTATACTTGTCTCTGGGGGTGAATGAGGAGTGGACTGGCCCGGACTCCGGGCTTCAACATGATGATTGAAGGGTTTGTTTAAAGACTGCATCTCCTTTTGATTGACAGCGATTTCATACAATAAAAAGTAGCTAGTGCTGAAGCTGTTCGAGCTCAGTCCCATCGCAGACTTTTCAAGTGTAGTCAAACTGCTGCAACCAATTTCTTGGTATTTGCTTGTCGAAATTGCTAGCCAATTTTCATAATACATTTCACACAATTATACATATATACCTTTATTATATTATTATTTATAATTTTTTTACATTATTAATAATAATTTTAAAATAATTATTAAAATATTTAAAAAATCTATATTATTATTAGTAGTATTATTATACTTTATTATATTATTATTTATACCTTTATTATATTATTACATTTATACAATTATATTTAACTCTGCTGGCCATTGAGAGGACACTGGTCAAGTCACTGGAAAAGACGCCAGTTGGTACGACAGGGTCACAGAGCATTTTCTTGAAAATGAACGTAGAATTTTTATGATGTAGGCCGAAAATGAGCTTCCCCTCTTTGAAAGACCAGCAGCCACCACTGCAACAGAGAGTATAATGGGTGAGAGAACAGAGAGTAGAATGCTGTATATGACGTCAGTGGAAAGTTTGTAGTTCAGTCGGATGTCAATGGCAAAGAAAATTGTAGGCATGTAGCTCATTATTAAAGGGGTGATATAATGCACTTTTCACAAGATGTAAAATAAATCTCAAATGTCCCCAGAGTGTGTGTGAAGTTTTAGCTCAAAATACCCCACAAATATTGTTATATAGCATGTTAAAATTGTCACTTTTTGAGGGTGAGCGAAGAGCCACCGTTTTGTGCCTTTTCCTTTAAATGCAAATGAGCTGCTGCTCCCGGCACAGGGGGCGGAGCTTCAACAGCTTATGTCCTTAGCAGCTTCGATTACCTCACACACACATGCACTGAAATTTCAAAAACTTTAGCCTTTTATGTTCAAATCGGATTCAGAAAGATAGAGACTCAAGAAGAAGTGACAACATGTAGACAACATTTCTGAATGGTTAGTTGGTGAAGTTATGTAGTTTAAATTTAGTCAGCACACTGCAGGCTGTTACTTTAATATTATTATTCTAATATTATTTTACTTAATCATGGAAACCATGTACATACCAGGGACTAAAGTAGTGTTTCCTAGTCCAGGAAAAGTCATTAGAGTAATATATAAACTATTGCATTATTTGGAAAGGCAACGTTTCTAGTTTTGATTAGCTCTAAAATACTTTATCGGCATGTAGGTGAAAAATTCATTGTTCCTGTGTTTTGTTCATTTGAACTTATTGATTTCATTTAACTGTGTATTGACCATGTGCTTCTGTGGGGGTTTTTCTTTTCTAACAGCTGAAAAAGTGACAGGAAGACTGGATAATAAAATATCTTGCACCTGGACACGAGAAAGGGTCCAGGCAGGAGAATACAGGGGTCGTTTAGCAATAAACGTGGGGTCCCCTGCCCTCCCCTTAGGGGAAGCAGGAGGTAATCTAGCAGGAGGCAATTTAGGTCATAAATGAAGGCCTTTTGAACTATCAAGAATCAAAGAACAGTATAGTCTGCTCAGGGGGGGGGGATAAGAAACCAGTCCAAACCAGTGGGAATTAGAAGGTGTCTTTTCTGTAAAATTCCACTAACAGAAGGGTGTGGTCAAGATGTTAGAAACCTGTATAAAATGTCTCAGTTTTATTATGTCTTTAGGCTTTCTGTTTCACATCTGGGTGGCTGCGGTTGCGAAAAGATTCCTCAAAGAATAAAGCCTTTTTCTTCTTTATTACAATTTTGCCTTTTTGAGTGTTGTCTTACACCTGTGATGCTGTTTTTCCAAGTGAGATAAAAATTGCTATTACAGCTGGTGTCAGAAGTGGGATCCTGTGCGGACGCTTCTTCTCCTGGTCCTGAGAGCGGATTTGACGGGAAAGTGCACGACCTCGGCAGCAACAGGCGGCCGTCTCATACCTCGACGGTTTGAGATAGAAACTCAACAGATTACGAGAGAGAGAGGCAAAACCCCGCACTCAGGACCATTGGAGGAAGCTCCCACCAGGACTATAAAGAATCCGCGGATTGCGGGAGAAACAGAAAAAGCATCTCTGGGTAAGACACGGCAAATTGTTTTATTGAAGTTAAGTGTAATTTGATAATTGTGGGTGAACATGAACCATGTTGGCTGAGTTCTGCTTTTGGTACGAGCGAGGTGATTGGTGATTCAGTTAATCACAAATTGATTTTGAGGGAGAAATCGATCTGACAGATTCAGACCGGTTTCTGCCACGCTTGGCTCGTTAGTGGACGGGGATCCACCGTGATTCAGATAATCACAAATTGCTGAGTGATTGTGTTCTGCTCAAAATTTATGTCAGTTAATTAAGCGCAAAGCGCACGTGAGAAAACTTTGAGTAGAGCGTAATTACCAATTGAAACCCGACCGATCTTGGGGTGACGAAAAGATCGGGTCTGTCGAAGACGTTTGACAGATACTGTAAGGCACGTGTCGAACTGTGAAATCCAAAAGGGAAACTCAGCCAAAATGGGATCATCAAGCAGTAAAACAGATAATTTTTATACACCAATTTTCTGTCAAATGAGAAATAATTATGGTGGTAAATGTATGACTGACATACAGAAACTGATCAAATATCATGATTTCCCTGAAGCGGGAACATTGAGTAAAATAAGACTTAATGTCGTGAAAGAGTCAGTGGAAAAGAACGCAGGAAAACAGAGAAGCTGTTGTATGCGTGTCAAGCATATTTGTGTGGATTGCGAAACGACTATATTGTGTTGGGTAGAAGAAGCTGATAGACGGGAACGAAAACAAATACAAAAAGAATTAGCATTTAGTGCTGAGAATGTTGTGTGTGTAAAAACAGTTCCATTGGAACAGAATGCTACTAATGAACCGAATGTATGTGCTTTTCCACATGTGTCCGAGGTGGCAACAGCTCCGCCACCAGCGTACAACACAAATCACTATCCCGTGGCAGAGATTTCGGCCCTAAAGGTCGATCTTGATCTGGACCGCTCTCCATTACCCCCGAGAACCGCAGAACAACTGGCACAGGACAGAGCGCGAATCGAACTGGAGGAAGCCAACCGAAGAGCCGCGCAAGCAAGAGCAGCGCAAGCAGAGGCGGAGACCGCAGAGCGAGTTGCACAAATGGTAACAGCAAGGCTTCAGGGACAGCTACCAGCACCGCCAGTACAGCAGGGGGAGGCAGACTCCTCAGCACAGGCCGCGGCAAGCAGCGAAGACGACGGAGAGGGGGAAGTTTCCGGGAAGACAGTTCCAGACACCCCGAAAGACGATAGACCGGGGACAAGCGGTCTGCCAAGGCTCACAAGATCACAAATGAAGCAAGAAAAGGTCAGTTTCACAGCGGCAAAGGTTAAAGTGTCGAATGTGACTGCTCCGATGGTTGAAGTTGCGGGCACGGACGGCCCAATGCTAGTTTTCAGAGCATGGACTATGTCAGACATGAAGGATGCAATGGCACATCTGCCAGATCCGCGAGACGCGGGCGAGAACTTTGCCAGCGAACTGCTCGCAGTGTGTAGGGAATTCAGCCCCACCACACAAGAACTGAAACGATTGCTAACGATAAGAATGGGCGCTGCGAACTGGGGCAAAGTGGCTGGCAAGCTGACAAAAACAGACGTTAGAAGAGTGCACGCCGACTGGGACCATGTCAGCAACGAACCGTACAGGAACGAAGTGGAAAACTTCTCAAAGCACATCATAGAAGCTTTCCCTGCGCGTGTGGACACCGAAAAAATCACGTGCTGCGTCCAGGAAAAGAACGAGACGGTGAGAAGCTATTATTTCAGACTTTTTGAGACATTTGCAAAGTACAGTGGCATAACTGAACCAGGCGACAGGGGAACAAAGGCAAGCACGTGGGAGAAACATCTGATGGGCTATTTCCTACAAGGTCTGAAACCCGAGATCAGGAGGGGAGCGAAAACCAGCTACGTAGGCTGGGAAGACGGTCGTCTGAACAGAATGCTGCAACACGCCATTCACGCCGAAAGAGACATCGAAGAAAGGAGCGGGAGGAAAAATCCCGTCACAATGGTAGTTGTGCAGCAACAACAATCGCAACAACCCAATAAGCCTGAAAGTTCCGGTTCAAACCACGCTAATCGAAAAGGACAGAGAAGAAGAGCTGCTGGGGGAAGATGGAGCTGTTACATTTGTGCAACGAATGACCACATGATCAGAGACTGTACAAAATGTAGATTCTGCAAGAAGGAAGGGCATTGGAGCACCGCGTGTCCGGTCATGAATGCTGATTGAAACGAGGGGGCTGGGGAGCGGGACGGAGAGAGTTCGATTCTTGGTGGCGGATCTCTGGCTACAGCAAAGGGAAGTGAAAATATTCTTACTAACACATGCACACACGACGCAAACACAAACACATACACTGATTCTTTTTCTGCTTCTTGCAATGAAGAAACTGCTTGCAAACCACTTTGTGTGTCTGATGAAACTGTGAACAAAGCTGTGAATGATGAGTGTATGAGATTGTACAAAAGCGCAGGGTTTTCTGAAATGCCTATTTATCCATTACGGGTCAAAGGGGTAGTTATTGAGTTCTTAGTCGATTCTGGAGCGAGCCTGTCAACATTACGACCATGTGATTTACCATGCATTCCGAATTTAACCGGAAAAGTGTTTGAGAGCACTTCAGCCTCAGGCCATTTGATTTCTGACCGGTTAACCGAGCCGTTAGAGTGCGAAACGGAGGGTGGACGCTTTTTCAAACACGAGTTTGTTTGGTCACCCGGCTGTCCCGCACCTCTGATGGCCCGTGATCTAATGTGTAAATTAAATTTGTCTCTCTGTGCCGATCAGTATGGAATTAGCATAGAGGAGACATCACAAATTACTTGCACTAAAATTGAGCCGAAGTGGGCTTATGTTTGGCAGGTTACAAATATTGATGGGGCAGAAAAGATTTTGAAATTGGCAAAGAATCGCACAAACCCAGTCAATACAGAGTTTATGACAAATGAGAAAATGCATTGTACTTCACATGTGGTGGCCGAACGTGATTCAGATTTTGAGAAAATGTGGTTTACTGCTGTGCAGGATGAGAGTGTGAAATTTGACAAGATTTTCTGGACAGAGAATGTGTGTGCGTTGTCTGCAGTGTTGTCTGACAGTCAGAAGGCTTGCTATCTGATGACGGAGAACACTGCATGCCACTTATCTGTCTCGAAGGCCATAAGCCAGCAATGGAGAGATGTAGGGCTGTTTGTGAAAAAGTGTTTATCAGCCACAGACTGGGTGAAAGTTGACACACACACAGCAGAGAGCAAGAGTGTGGGGGCATTTAAGTCAAACTGTGATTTTAAACTTGAGGTCAAAAGAGACATGATTGCTATTGGGAAAAATGTGACAGCACAGGGGGGTATTTCTGCTTCAGAAATCGATATTTCTTTGGTACAAATACCACCAAACCTGTGGGCAAAAACCAAATATGACGTAGGCCTCATTAAGGGATGTGAACCAGTTGTGATAACACCAAAATCTGATTTCAGACCATGTAAAGCGCAATATCCCTTGAAACGTGAGGCAATAGAGGGCATAAAACCAGTGTTTGATGCTCTGCTGAAGGAGGGAGTAATTAGACCTTGCAATGATTCACCTGTCAGAACCCCCATTTTTCCTGTAAAGAAAGCACAGAACCCAGGTGAGCCATTGCAATGGAGATTTGTTCAGGACCTCCAGGCGGTGAATTCAGCAATCATCGCTCGCGCCCCCCGGGTACCCAATCCTTATACCATTCTAACTCAGATTCCAGAAAATGCAACATATTTTACTGTGGTAGATTTGGCTAATGCTTTCTTTAGCGTTCCAGTTGATGAGAAAAGCCAGTTTTGGTTTGCATTTGATTTCAATGGCAAGGGGTACACATTTACGAGATTATGTCAGGGTTTTTGTGAGGCCCCAACTTTATACAATGAAGCGCTCAGAAGAAGTATTGAGAATTTGACTTTGTCAGAAGGAACAGCACTGTTGTCATATGTTGATGACCTTTTGATTTGTTCAGTGAATGAAGCTGTGTGCAGGGCTGACAGTGTGTCTCTCCTCAAGCATCTCGAGAGGGAGGGCCACAAGGCCAGCCTTTCCAAGCTGCAGTTTGTGAAACAGGAAGTGACCTTCTTGGGGCATGTTATCAGACCGAATAGCAAAGCATTGTCACAGAAAAGGGTGCAGGGCATAAAAGAAGCCCCAAAACCTGTAACAAAAAAACAGATGTTGTCATTTTTGGGGATGTGTGCTTACTGCAGGACGTTTATCCCCAATTATGCCATTTTAGAACAGCCCCTACGAGCCCTTACAACAGGGAAGGGGTTGAGATCATGTGACAGACTTGTTTGGACAAGTGAAGCTGAGATAGCATTTGATAACATGAAAAGGCAGTTGTGTATGGCTCCATCGTTAGGCCTTCCGGTCGTTGACCGTCCGTTCACGCAAATGGTCGATGAGAGAAATGGCTTTATGGCTTCTGTGCTCCTGCAAAAACACGGAGATCGTTCCAGACCTGTAGCCTATTTTTCCAGCAAACTAGACCCTGTAGCAGCAGGACTGCCACACTGCCTCCGGGCAGTGGCGGCAGCTGAGCTGGCCGTAATGGCTTCAAGAGAGTTTGTGGGCTATGCTGATTTGACCTTAGAGGTCCCACATGCGGTGTCTTTGATCTTGCAGGAGCAGAGAACCTCACACTTGTCTACAGCCCGATGGCTGAGGTATCATACGATTTTGCTTGATATGCCAAATGTCACTGTCAAAAGATGTACGAGACTGAATCCAGCGACTCTTTTGCCAACGCAGCAGGATGGCGAAGAGCACCACTGTTGTTTGTCTGCTCTCGAACAACTATGCACGCCACGGCCAGATTTGTTAGACATTCCGCTTGAAAACTGTGACAATGTCCTCTTTGTGGATGGATCTGCGTCAAAAAATCCACAAACAGGACAGAATAATGTAGGTTATGCGGTGACAACTGAATTTGAAACTGTAAAATCTGGCAGATTGCCATCTCACTACTCAGCACAGGCAGCTGAGTTAGTCGCCCTGACTGAAGCATGCAGACTAATGACTGGTAAATGCGTGACGATTTACACAGACTCGCGTTATGCTTTTGGGGTCACACACGATTTTGGCGCTCTGTGGAAACACAGGAAGTTTTTGAAGTCTGACGGTCGACCCATACTGAATGCTACTTTGGTATCTGACCTTTTGGAGGCCATTCTGCTTCCAGACAAAATTGCAGTCTGTAAATGCGCAGCGCACACTAACGATAAGACTTCTATCTCCACAGGCAATGCCAGAGCAGATATGGCGGCAAAAACAGCGGCAACAACCCAGACTGCAGCAGATAGCAGCGCCGCCACCTGTGTATCAATTGACATTAACCTTCATAACAACATTTCTCCTTGTTTACAGAGCATGCAGTCTTTTTCCACAGGAGCTGAGAAAAACAAATGGAAGGCGGCAGGCTGCCGCCTTGTGGATGATGTATGGACATCTGTTGGGGGGAAGCCGTGCCTGCCAAGCCACTTTTTCCAGCATTATTCTAGATTGACACATGGGAAAGATCATGTGTCAAAGGCGGGGATGATTATGCAAATGAGAGAATTGTGGTTTACCAAAGGGTTCACAATATATGCTGAAAATTTTTGCAAAAAATGTGTGATTTGTACCGCATACAACATTGCACGGGGCATCAAAACACCGCTGGCAAGCCAGCCAGCCCCAGACGGGCCATTCGAATATTTGATGGTCGATTTCATTGAACTGACCCCTTGTGGAAAACAGAAATATTGTCTGGTTTTTGTTGATATGTTTTCAAAGTGGGTGGAAATTTTTCCCACCTCAAAACAGGATGCTGCGGCAGTGGCGAAAGCGCTGCTAACCGAGATCCTGCCCCGATGGGGCGTGCCAAAGAAGATAAGCTCAGATAACGGGCGTCATTTCGTCAATGAGACGATCAAACAGGTGGGTCAGTTCTTGGGAATCGATCTGAGAACACACTGTGCATATCACGCTGCCAGCGGAGGTGCGGTTGAACGTGAGAACCAGACGGTGAAGACCAAACTGGCAAAATGTTGCGAAGAAACGGGATTGTCATGGGTGAAGGCACTACCCATTGTACTGATGTACATGAGAATGAGAAAGAGAGTAAAAACGAATTTGAGCCCATTTGAAATTCTATTTGGTAGACCACCATTCATGGGTATAGTGGGGGAAAAAAGGCGGCTTCCATCAACAGATGTGTGTGAGAATGAAATGTTGAATTACTGCAAAGAAATGTCGTGTCTGCTATCTGCTGTTTCTGTGCAGGTAAAGGCAGCTCAGAGCAAGGTGGCAGAGACGTTCCTGCACAACGTCAGACCAGGTGATTACGTGGTGATCCGCGACCTCAGGAGGAAAAGCTGGAGAGCGAAACGGTGGCTAGGACCGTTCCAAGTCTTGCTGGTCACGTACACGGCGGTGAAGGTCGGGGAACGAGCGACTTGGGTTCATGCCAGCCACTGCAGGAAGGTTCCGCCCATATCGGAAGAGCAACAGGAGGAGGAGTCCCAAAGACAGCAGCAAGCTCAACAATAAGCCCTAAAGACAAGCAGGTGCAAGATCACTCAGAGAAAGTGGTGAGACCAGTGTGCAGAATAAAGCCATTTGTACAGTCAGAGACATTGACCATTGAACTAACAGAACGTAAAGATTTACTGGCAACAGATCCCCACATTCTAGCAGCAGCAACAAGCGGAGTGGAATACGAGCTGTGAGAAGGAAGCTGGGAGAAAAGGAGGGTTCTGATTGCACAGGCAGTATCAGATTGCACACTGCACATCAACAAAGACTGATAAGACTCTGAGTGGTAAAAACACAGTTGCAGAATTAGACAAGATGGATCATTCAAAGCCATGGCATCCATTCAGAATACCGGGAATGTGCGGACTTTGTAAAAGCACGTTCATCTTAACCTTGATATCAGTGACTATTTGTTCTGAAACATCTGTGCTGAACAGCATCATCAGACAGCGTGATAAAAGAGACACATTCACGGAAGTGGAGCTGGTGAAAGGACTGCACGGAAGCATCATCACGATAGAGGAGGGATCAAGTGTGGCTTTCAAGTGTAACCCATTCCAAAAGAACTGTCTTGGGTGCGATGGACATAACCAAGAGCACGCACATTTCTACTTCTGCGAAAGCCCATGTAAGTGGACCGACGTAAAAGCATACGCTCATCACTACAGGACAGAATACGATGAAAGATTTCAGGTGTACGCTGAAGACAAAATGAGTAACAACAGATACGGGATGAGAGTGGAATTGAAACATGCGACACGTGCTGACCAAGGCAGGTACTACTGTGCCCTGGACTTGACTGAAACTGACTGGTATGAGACAATAGACATTATGGTAATCGAGGCAACCAGACCACAAGCAGCAACAACGACGGCACCTTTCTTGTCACCTGTGCCACCCGAGGTCGAACAGGCTACTGAAGAAGAACTGGCCTGGATGGGGGACGAAGACACAGGCAAAGGTCAGATAAATCCTGAAGTAAAGAAAGCAATGATGAAATGCCAGGGAAACAAGGCGTGTGCACTGGCACTTTTGCAGAAGGAGGAGCTACAGATCAAGACGAGCTGCTGGATGTGTCTTCAAATGTCACATGCATGGAAAGCTGTCCCCCTAGTGGCGGCTACTGTTAATGAAACTAAGTGTCTGATTCCTCAGCAGATGACTGATGTGCTAAAAGCTGCTGTGGAGCTAGAGAGAGGAGGGACACCAACGGAACAGCCTGCTGACAACTGCGATCATGTTGAGCAGTACAACAACACTGAGATTGCAATTCCACCTCTGAGAGTAACCTCCGCACAGGGAGATGTTTGTGTTTGCTTCAACAGACCGAGATCACTGAAAGTTGGGTGGTCTGATTGCAGGATCAAAATCAACGTGCTGGATGGGACAATGGACAATTGCACAGCAAACGTCAACGACAAAGAGATCGCCTTTAAGTGTCCATTTGGTAAACTGTATCAAAGTTCACCTGCAGCAGTTTGGGTCTGTGGTGATAGAGCATATCACCGTATGCCAAAAAAAGAACTGGTCAGGGTGTTGCTATCCAGCTTTAATGAATGTGGGTACTTCTGTGTACTTGCCAAACAAAGGGGGTAAAAGAGAAAAAAGAGATATTAACATTTTGCCTGATGCTTTGCCAAATAATTATGCAGGATATACATTGGCAGACCCGTGGACAACACCAGGGGCAAACATAGGTTGGTCAATTTTCCTGGGGGTGGGAACAACTGTAGCAATCAACAAGATCAATGGGTTAGCATGGACGGTACTTGCAATAGCCAATAGCACAGAAAATGCCTTTACCCTAATAAACGATGAGATGAAATTAGTTCGCGAAGCCGTCATTCAAAATAGATTGGTTTTGGACACTCTCACGGCAGAGAGGGGTGGAGTTTGCAAAATGTTGGGAGTATCGTGTTGTTTTAACATTCCTGATTACAGTGACAACTTAACCAATATCATCGAGCACATGAGAGAAGCTGTAAAGGAGCCGCCTCAGGCTGCTGGTAGTGAGTGGATGGAGTGGCTGATGTCCGCATGGTCTGGGTGGATTTTCAGAATAATTCAAACTGTCGTGCCAATTGTGGGTATGGGATTATTAATTCTGTTTTGTTTACCATGCATTATGAAGTGTGTTTCCAGCTCAGTGCAGAGATTAATCAAGGCGGGGACAGCAGCGCCAGTTCAAGCAGTGAAACTGACTCTGTATCCAATAACTGATGGGGAGCAGGGTGATGATTATGACAGTGATGAAGTGTATGCCGACATGGGTTAAATGTGTTTTCCTTTTGCCTTTCTGGGATCATGAAAGGGGATTTTCTAAACTTTGATTGTTTAGGATGTGATATCATTGATTGACAGTTCTATTTACTGTGTTTTCCTTTATTATTATTATTATTACTGTTTCTTGTTCTGTTTTTTTTTATTGCAAGAGTGATGATGTGTTCAGAAGGTTTAAAGCAGCGGTCGCCCGTGTTACGAGGTGATGTGTAACACAAGTGTAAGGGTTTGAAATGAGGGATTTCCTTTAATGTATTTTGTGTTTAAACCTTTTCTCTATTTTAAAACTGTGAAATCGGATACAGGGTAAATGAAGTTTTTCCATAGTATTATTTTTCCTTCATATAGGGTGTCCGAGGGTCCGACTTGGTGTTGGGGTTGCGATGACAGTATTTATCCGACTAGCCCGGCCTCGTATGAATCTTTACTTGCTTGCTAAACAATTGAGGGCCTATCCCTTACAAAAACAGCCTAAACTTTTCCATCTCAGATTTTCCTACAAGTTTCAAGTAAAATGATCAGGTATATGAAAGTCAGTAATGAGGAGTATAACTGTGATGTGAAGAGAAAACTTCAAGTTGTTGTATTTTCTTGAGAATTTAATAGTAAAATGGATTTGATTAATTTTAGAAAGTAGAAATGAATTTTTTTTTTTTTTTTTTTTTTTTGTTGGTTATCAGAGAATGATAAAAAGGGGGGAATTGTAGGTGAAAAATTCATTGTTCCTGTGTTTTGTTCATTTGAACTTATTTCATTTAACTGTGTATTGACCATGTGCTTCTGTGGGGGTTTTTCTTTTCTAACAGCTGAAAAAGTGACAGGAAGACTGGATAATAAAATATCTTGCACCTGGACACGAGAAAGGGTCCAGGCAGGAGAATACAGGGGTCGTTTAGCAATAAACGTGGGGTCCCCTGCCCTCCCCTTAGGGGAAGCAGGAGGTAATCTAGCAGGAGGCAATTTAGGTCATAAATGAAGGCCTTTTGAACTATCAAGAATCAAAGAACAGTATAGTCTGCTCAGGGGGGGGGGATAAGAAACCAGTCCAAACCAGTGGGAATTAGAAGGTGTCTTTTCTGTAAAATTCCACTAACAGAAGGGTGTGGTCAAGATGTTAGAAACCTGTATAAAATGTCTCAGTTTTATTATGTCTTTAGGCTTTCTGTTTCACATCTGGGTGGCTGCGGTTGCGAAAAGATTCCTCAAAGAATAAAGCCTTTTTCTTCTTTATTACAATTTTGCCTTTTTGAGTGTTGTCTTACACCTGTGATGCTGTTTTTCCAAGTGAGATAAAAATTGCTATTACAGGCACATTGCACTCTTTTTCGTAGGACATGTTGCCTGACAATCTTATATTCAATGTGTGTTCAGTGTCTTCAAAATGTATTTTTTGTTGTTGTTGTTGTTGTTTTTTTTTTTTTTTTTTGCGGGTTTCTTTTTGTGCTATAAACAATTGTAAAAATATTGTCTTTTTCTAGTTTCGCCTAAAAGTATTTTTTACAGTATACAGTAGAATTATCTTTCTGCTGTCATGTAGCTTACAGGCACCTTTTCATAAGCGGTTTAAAGGATTTTACTGTAAATTTAATGTTTTCTCTTAATCAGAGCAGAGATGAACCGAACCAGACTGTATTAAGTGAGAGGTTTCTTTCTTTGTCTCGTGTCATTCAAGAGCTTTTATCAATGGAACATATTGAGACTGTATTGACTTCTTATTGTAACCAGCAGAGGGCAGCATGAACCCGAGAGACACACACTTTTAAAGAATTCATGAAATTACGGGAATTTCATAAAATAGAATTCATAAAATATTCCCGGTCTACTGACATTTGTTTAGACGTCTGTTTTAAACATTACAGTCCTCATGATAACTTTCGTTAACTTTACACTAAGTAAATCCACTTGAAAAGTGGATTCTAAAGATGACTGTGCCCTTGTTTCTCTGGCATATAAGGTCTATATGTTAATGTAATTCCAGATTACTTGTGTTACTACTCTTCTTCTGAGCCTCTGAAGACTACCATACCAGCAACTCACACAGAATTTCATAACATCACAAGCATTCTGCTATGGACAGTAATAGACAGCAATTTATTAAGAAATAAAACCATCAGTCCATGCGTCCCATTTGAGCTAGTGGTCCAAAAATATACAGAGGCATTTATAATTAGTTTCTATTTCCCATACACAAAAGAAATATATTTGAAATATGTTTTTGGAATATATGCAAATATTTGAAATTGGCCTAATAAATATATTTTAGTTAAATATATGTAAATAAATGTAAATATATTTAACACTTAACATCATATATTTTTGTTATATTTCAGAATATATTTCAAAATGATAAATATAAGTGAACAACAATGCAAATATATTTCAATGTATTTGGAATATTTGCCACATATATTTTTGACACTTTAAAATATATTTCAATATTTTTTTTTTCTGTATGGGTTGCTCCCCATTAATTAGTGTAGGACGAGTTATATTTTGCTCTTTCTCTCTAAAATCATTTACCTCTGGAAAGCCATACAATGACCATGTTATTTAGCTAAAAAAAAAAAAAACTAGAGAAGAGCATTTTGCTAAATAAATTGTGGAAGAAATTTAATATGTTCTATATGCGCAATTTTCTTATATTCATAGTAATAAGATTAATGTAGTAAAATGAGACGAGGATTGCATGCTTCATCAAGTCCCATAATTCTCTGCTACATTGATGGAACCAAGTGTACGTGTATGACCTTGTATACGTGACTTGACAAAAAGTAATGTGTGACTGAGTGTATGACTAAGACAAAGGGCCTTTACTCAAGGGTAGTAGGATGCAACAATGTGTTCGTTATGGGACATGTTGTTCATTTATCCACTCTGATGACATAGAGGGAGTCAATAGTGATGTAGTACTCGAGACCGGTCTCAAGACCGATTTCTGCTTTCTCGGACTCGTCTCAGACTTGTTCCATCAAAGACTCGATCTTGACTCGGTCTCGACCCTTCAAAGACTCGGTCTTGACTCGGACTCGACCCTTCAAAGACTCGGTCTTGACTCGGACTCGACCCTTCAAAGACTCGGTCTTGACTCGGACTCGGCATAGGCGGTCTCGTCCTCATCACTAGTCCACTACATACCACTAGAAAATTAGTCCATATTAAGACGTTAAGACTGCTCCTCTAAACAATTCCCAATCTAGCTTAGTCTGTAGGCCTAACTGTTGATTATTAACTGGGGTGATATTAAATCATGAATATGAAAACTGACATGTTTTTATGGTCTTGGTCTCGACTCCCAATGACTCGGTCTCGACTTAGACTTGCTTCCTCAAAGACTCGGTCTCAACTCAGACTTGCTTCCTCAAAGACTCGGTCTCGACTCAGACTTGCTTCCTCAAAGACTCGGTCTCGACTCAGATTTGCTTCCTCAAAGACTCGGTCTCGACTCAGACTTGCTTCCTCAAAGACTCGGTCTCAACTCAGACTTGCTTCCTCAAAGACTCGGTCTCAACTCAGACTTGCTTCCTCAAAGACTCGGTCTCGACTCAGACTTGCTTCCTCAAATACTCTGTCTCGACTCAGACTTACTCGGTCTCGACTCAGACTTGCTTCCTCAAAGACTCGGTCTCGACTCACTCAGACTTGCTTCCTCAAAGACTCGGTCTCAACTCAGACTTGCTTCCTCAAAGACTCGGTCTCGACTCAGACTTGCTTCCTCAAAGACTCGGTCTCGACTCACTCAGACTTGCTTCCTCAAAGACTCGGTCTCGACTCAGACTTGCTTCCTCAAAGACTCGGTCTCGACTCACTCAGACTTGCTTCCTCAAAGACTTGGTCTCGACTCAGACTTGCTTCCTCAAATACTCGGTCTCGACTCAGACTTACTCGGTCTCGACTCAGACTTGCTTCCTCAAATACTCGGTCTCGACTCAGACTTACTCGGTCTCGACTCAGACTTGCTTCCTCAAATACTCTGTCTCGACTCAGACTTGCTTCCTCAAATACTCGGTCTCGACTCAGACTTGCTTCCTCAAAGACTCGGTCTCGACTCAGACGTGCTTCCTCAAAGACTCGGTCTCGACTCAGACTTGCTTCCTCAAAGACTCGGTCTCGACTCAGTCTTGCTTCCTCAAAGACTCGGTCTCGACTCAGACTTACTCGGTCTCGACTCAGACTTACTCGGTCTCGACTCAGACTTGCTTCCTCAAATACTCGGTCTCGACTCAGACTTGCTTCCTCAAAGACTCGGTCTCAACTCAGACTTGCTTCCTCAAAGACTCGGTCTCGACTCACTCAGACTTGCTTCCTCAAAGACTCGGTCTCAACTCAGACTTGCTTCCTCAAAGACTCGGTCTCGACTCAGACTTGCTTCCTCAAAGACTCGGTCTCGACTCACTCAGACTTGCTTCCTCAAAGACTCGGTCTCGACTCAGACTTGCTTCCTCAAAGACTCGGTCTCGACTCACTCAGACTTGCTTCCTCAAAGACTTGGTCTCGACTCAGACTTGCTTCCTCAAATACTCGGTCTCGACTCAGACTTACTCGGTCTCGACTCAGACTTGCTTCCTCAAATACTCTGTCTCGACTCAGACTTGCTTCCTCAAATACTCGGTCTCGACTCAGACTTGCTTCCTCAAAGACTCGGTCTCGACTCAGACGTGCTTCCTCAAAGACTCGGTCTCGACTCAGACTTGCTTCCTCAAAGACTCGGTCTCGACTCAGTCTTGCTTCCTCAAAGACTCGGTCTCGACTCAGACTTACTCGGTCTCGACTCAGACTTACTCGGTCTCGACTCAGACTTGCTTCCTCAAATACTCGGTCTCGACTCAGACTTGCTTCCTCAAAGACTCGGTCTCGACTCAGACTTGCTTCCTCAAAGACTCGGTCCTGACTCAGTCTTGCTTCCTCAAAGACTGGGTCTCGACTCAGACTTGCTTCCTCAAATACTCGGTCTCGACTCAGACTTACTCTGTCTCGACTCAGACTTACTCGGTCTCGACTCAGACTTGCTTCCTCAAATACTCGGTCTCGACTCAGACTTACTCGGTCTCGACTCAGACTTACTCGGCCTCGACTCAGACTTGCTTCCTCAAAGACTCGGTCTCGACTCAGACTTGCTTCCTCAAAGACTCAGTCTCGACTCAGACTTGCTTCCTCAAAGACTCGGTCTCAACTCAGACTTGCTTCCTCAAAGACTCGGTCTCGACTCGGACTCGACTATATTTGAAAACCAACGGACTCAGTCTCGACTCGGTCTCGACCCTTCAAAGCCTTGGTCTTGACTCGGACTCGGCATAGGCGGTCTCGTCCCCATCACTAGGAGTCAACTATAAAGAAGGAAGGGTGCCCCCACTCTTGGTCACATTCTGCAGGCACTTTGTAATGTCTGTACGACTGCTGACCTTTCCTTGCAAGGGAATAAATAATCTTTAAAGTAGTGGTGGGCCGTTATCGGCGTTAACGCGCTGCGTTAACGCGAGACTCTTATCGCGCGATAAAAAAAATATCGCCGTTAATCTATTCCCCAAGTTGGGTTGGGAGATGGCTCTACTACACAAGCTATGATGACGCAATCTACCGGGAGGTAAACCCGGCTGCAACGCATATTCGTCGTCATCTTAAGTAAACACGGCTGTTGAAATGAAATGAAAGCTGCGACATCCATTATTTGGACTTGGTTCGGATTTAAGCCGTCCGACAAACAGCAGCAAACTATCTGAGTGTGTGGGGTAACGGTTCGGTAAGTTAACACACGACTAATCCGTTCTACCACCTCAAATTCAAAACGAAACATGATATCACTGAATAGCCTACCAGCGCGCGCGTATTATTCTCATTCCAATTTATCTTAGTGGTGTAACGTTAACACATAATCTCTGTCTACGCCCGATTTTAAGAATCGTTGTTGTGTTTCTTTTTAACTGAAAAGACATCAGTTAGACAATATTATAACTTTAAATTTGGGGTTTCATTAGCTCAAAGCTATTATAAACATTAGACCTACTTAAGATCTCTGCAGCTAGTGTACTTAAATTTTATTTATCTGCAAAATTATGTTGTATACTTACAGTTTTGCACAATATATGTTCTCAAAACTACATATACCCTTTAAAAAAAAAATTTAGCAGTTGTTTAGCAGGGTCTGAACAGCTTTCTCAAGCAGTTTCTGAAATGGTTTTATATATAATATATATATATATATATATATATATATATATATATATACATATATAATAAATATAATAATATACTAATATATATTATAATATACTGTATATCGTTATCGCAAGAGGCTGCAATGTATATCACAATATAGATTTTAGGCCATATCGCCCATCCCTAATTGATAGCCTATCCTCCTGGGACCCAAGAATAGACTTTTGTCCACTGTAGTGGACATTATATTTTAGTGAATTTCTCTGACATCATACATGTCACATGACACAACCTGGGTGTCCTGTAAAGAGCACATTCAGGACTTTTCAGAGATACCAAATGTTTGGAGGTTTCACCATGAAAACAACTTCTCCTTGGTCTTTAAAAATGTCTGACATTAATTTAGTGATCAAATGTAGCCTTCTTATGGAAATATGATAATATATTGTAATTATAATTTAAATTGGACTACTTTTCAAATTGTATTTCATAAAACAACATCTCAGGAAAATGTTATGGGGTTTCAAATAAAAAAATTACTTTCTGTTACAGAACAGGGCATTGATTTCATACGTGTCCACTGTAGAGGACACCAGGACTTAAATCATGTTTATCAGGCATTCTGGGAGACACAACAAGTGAATATGGAAATAAATTATAGATCAATATTCCTATGAAATATTAGATACTATTATTAAAATGTTGCCAATTATTACTCCAATTATTACACTTCTTTTTTCATTAAATGTTGCTCCAAGAACACATTAATGTGCAAATTAGATACAGTTTATATATACATTGCATTGAATGGGAATATTAATTTATGGACATTTTACCCACATATTGCATAAAGTAAAATGGTGTATCGATTCATTCCGTTATTTCTTTCATAACATAGTTGAGAATCATCTTTATACAAATTTTGGTTGAAAAAATCCTGAAACCCCCAAATTTATTGGTGATTGAAAAAAAATCCCATTGTTTTTGCCTATACATATAATTTCATGTCATTTTATTTTTTAAACAACTTAGTCCTGGTGTCCACTACAGAGGACATAGCATAACGTATGAATAAAATATTGTTTTTCAAAAATGTTTTTTTACCATTTGTTTATTGTGCTCTAAACAGTGTGATGACATGGAAAAAAACTAAATTCAAAAAACTTTTTTTTTCTGGGTCCCAGGAGGCTATAGTAGTTGATAATAACATAGGCCTATGTTGCCTACGGACGGTAACAGTACAGTAGTAACCTTTTACAGTCTATGAGTAGAACAGCTTTCTCAAGCAGTTTGTGATGCATTTTGGAAACAGGAGATGAGCCCCTGGTCTAATGCGCCACCTGGCTTGAGAAACCCGTTCTCAAAGACTTAGCCTACTTTTATAGTCATTATTTGGGTAGCACACATATTCTGAATGCCTTCGGCAGAATTCAAATGAGCCATTTTAATCTAGATTAATCTAGATTAATTTCAAAATTAATCTAGATTAATCTAGATTTAAAAAATGAATCTATGCCCACCTCTACTTTAAAGACAATTTATCCATGTTTGTCTCTTATTCAGTATTAGAAAATTGTTTGCAACCACAATATGCACTATAGACATATTACATATTCATTATATTTTACTCTTATATCTTAAAAAAAAAAATCCTAAATAGAAATTGTATAATCATTTTATCCAAAGCAGTTAACCTTTTAACCTGCAGTATAGTTGTCACAAACCAGTTGTTTAGGACACACAACTAACATGATAAGATTCAAAAGTCTTTAATCCCAGACAGCAACACAGATCCGGCCCATATCTGGTAGGGGAGACCGGGGACAGTTGCAACACTTTAATTTCATTAATTAACTTTAGCTTTTTGTCTCAATGAGCATAGAATTCTGAAAATATTAACTGTTTTAGGCCTGCTATAATATTATAGTATTATTTATTTCAATAATGTTATTGTAGCTTATTATTTATCTATTTAGACATATTTATCAAATTACAGTTATTGAGTTTTGTTTGTGTATGTGTAGAACATATGCCTACATAGATTCAGTGTGCAGGAATTACAGATGCTGTTCAATCTCTCCATATTTCAGTGTCAGACAGGAAGAATTGAACAATTTGCAATGCAACAAACTTTTATTAAACATGCAATTTATAAATTGTTGCAAATGTCCCCAACCCTATCAGCCATGACAGAACATCATACACCTGCTACACCGACTTTGACACATGCTAACCATGTCACTTAGAAGTCAACAAAACAATAATTCAAACTAAGTAAGTTTTGATTAATTCATACAAAATGTCAGGACAGTATGACAAAAATATATCTCATGAAAAAATGTACTTTCATACCTCCAAAACAAGTTTTGTTCAATAAATGCAGCAGCAGAGGTTGAATATGTCTACTTTCTTCTTGGTGGGGGGAGGGTCTAACTGTGCATGTTCAGTGTGAGTGTCATCACTCTAGCTTGTTTCTGATTGGAGAAAAATAACATGTTGCAACCATCCCCATGTTGCAACTGTCCCGGTCTCCCCTACATGTGGAATCCATCATTGCTGTCTGGGATGAATAATCCACAAACCATAACTCAGAAAAAAGATGAAAATGTAACAACGATGAGACACTGACAAAACTCACTAATGAAACAAGGGAACTGATAGGGAACAAACAAAGGAAACTATTAGGCATCAGCTGAACAGAATAACTAATCAAATTGGTAACCATAATTAATAACAAATCTCATAAACTCACAAAAGAAAAAAACAGAAAATAAACTCAAAAAGAACATAACCGTGAGAGTACACTAGAACGGCACGAGCTGATCATGTCAGCAAATTCTGCGTTTCACTTTAACATTTTTAAAAAGGGCACTATGACTATGCCATATACATAATGATTTTAGTTCGTTTGACAGATTTGCCAAAGCAATGGTGCAAAACACAATGTTAAAGGCCTCTTTACAAAGTTTAACAATATTTTCAGTTTCGATTCAGGGGCGGCGTTTGCGTATGGCAAAGTATGGCACCTAGCAGTCAGAGTTCAGATAAAACATCAGCTAATGAGGATGCTCGTTAAAGATTTTACGAGGGTTTTAACCCCCCTAAAAATTTGCTATTAATTCGTGATCGCCTCAGTCACCTTTAAAAGTCATATGAACACGGCTCCTGCAGTATTATCTCCGCAGCGTTAGCGTCAGAACAAAAGGACAACGTGTGTGCATTTATTGATTGATCGTTATGGCATCTGTGTAGATCTTTGTTTGTCATAAATGCAGTTTACATAATATGATGCTGTAGCAATTCAACACGGTTTCCCACTGTAAAATCTGGGCTTATTTATGTATTCAACCTTTTTTATCCAAACGGCATGAGACTTTGACTTGTCCTACTCTTGCTATACTTCATACTTCAGTGCAATAAAATTGTATTACTATTATTCATAAAATATTATTATTAGAATATTAATTTGATAATAAATCCAAAGGCAAAACACGCGATAAGTGATCATTCATTCTTAACGCCGATCTTCTCTGATTGGATCCCACTTCAGAAAAAAACAAAAACGTGTTTTTATTATTATTTTAACAACATCGAAAACACAATGGTAGATTTTAAATGAACACATACATGTACACATTATTGCAAAAGTATTTTTATAAAAAATAATTGTGTGGAGTGAGTGTGCGCAGCCGCAGTTTATTGCATCACTTTATCGCGCGTCTTTTTGATTAGCTGTCAGATACTGCGTAAAAATTAAAAGAAACAGGCCTATTCAATCTTCCCTGGATGTATTTTTAACAAATAAATTAAATAATAGCAATCAGGAGAATGGAAGCAGCAAAAAAGAAAAGAAAAAAAAGAAAAGAAAAAGGACTGTAGTGCTGTCAGCAAAACGTTGCACTTATGCAATAAAAATGGCACTTCAACATGTGTTTTTATATTTAATGCTGTTCACTGTGAGTTTGAATTAATAGTGTAATAGTAATAGTAGGCACATCGTGCATTTTGTTTGGTATAATGTGAGGTATATCGCTCGGTAATTTCGTTGTTCTATGTAGGCCTATGCGCAGAGGGAATGCCATATAGGTTTTCGTGAAACGCCGCCACTGTTTCAATTCCCATCATGATGAGTCAGTTGTGTGAGTAGCAGCCCTGACTTAAGTCTGTGTCGCACACACGTTAGCAGACATTTTGGCTTTAGAGTTTGAAGCTGAAACACAAAGATAATGGCTTCTATCAAAGTTCTTCTTCTGATTTCGGGTATTTTTCCATCTCAAAGTGGTAAGAAATCTTTTTTTTTTTTTTTACTCAGTTTATCTCCATATTCTTAATGTATATTCATTATTACAATGTACATTGTCTGTATTAGATAGTATTCCAGTGACAAAGTGATCCAAACTGAGCGAACAATGAGAAGTTTGTTACTATTTAATGTAATTAATCTTAATGTCCATTGTGTGTTTGCTTTAAACTTTTTTTATATGCCTGTTCTTGTTGTAACTTGTTTCTTCTCTCGTCCTCATGTCAGAAATGCACTCTCTATACTACACATACAGCGCCGTATCTAAACCTCTGATGTCTGGAGAAGAGTATGAATTCTACAACTCAGTGGAACTGGATGACATACAGATGAGTTTGTGTAACAGTGTGAATAAAGCAGATTTCATGACTCGATTGTGTGAGGAATCTGAGAGACTCTTTAATGAAAGTGATGATCTGCATTATAAACAACAGTGGCTTCAGATCAACATTAAAACACTGATGGACAAGAGGAATGAGAACAGCACACGGGACACGGGTAATTATCCATTAACATTTTGCCATAATATTTGTAATATTACTTAAGGATGCACAATATGACAATCTTTAATATATTTACTTGTTTCCACCTTTTTTAAGATTCAATTTGTGCATAGCACTAACCGACAGGTTATGGCAAATTAAGTTTGGTTTGAGAAATTAATTTGACCTGCCATGTAGGAAAATTACTTTGACATTACTTTTTTGGCACAAAAATGCTAATCACTTTTATCAAATTTCATTCCTCTGTAAACTTTTAGAATAATATCACTGTCACATTATTGAATCTTATCTTCAGGTCTTAATCTTCTGTGTTTCTCTAGATCTTCATGTTCTTCAGTGGAGGCACGGCTGTGCGGTTGAACGTCACTCTAATGGTTCAGTAATGTTTCTTCAAGGCTCTGATGAATACGCCTATGATGGCCAGACCTTGACCTTTGACCTCTCAATGCACTGGAAGCCTTTAGTCCTCGACCACGACATCATCTGGGACAGAGAATCAGTTTCCAGCCTGGAGAGGAAATGTGTGGAAACATTAACCAGATTCACTGAACTTCAGCGAGAGGGAAAGATCATCATGGAATGTGAGTTTACATCAGAATCTCTAGGGTTGATATTTGAATGCATTCTTTCATGCAGGTTTATTATTTTCATTGTCTGTCCTGCAGCTCGTCCTCGTGTTCACACTCTTGTAAAAGCGTCTGGATCTTCAGTCTCGTCTCTGCTGGTGTGTTTGGCCACAGGCTTCTACCCTAAACATGTGCAGATGGAGATCAGACACGATCAGACGCCGGTCCTTGATGATCAGCTGAACTCAGAGGGAATCAGACCGAACGCTGACGGATCCTTTCAGCTGAAGAAGAGCCTGGAGATCCTGCCGTCTGAAAGATCCCAGTATCAGTGTGTGGTGAAGCACCAGACTGACAAAACAAAATATCGTGATTCAGGTAAATAGTACTGCTGTTTGCAGAGGCGGACAGAGTACACAGCTACATTACTTGAGTAAAAGTACAGATACCCCTTGCTAAATTTTACTCAAGTACAAGTAAATGTACTACAGTCAGATGTCTACTTAAGTAAAAGTACTAAGGTACTTGTTTTTAAAAGTACTTGAGTATCAAGAGTACAAGAGTACATTTTCTAAATATTGCATTAGGGAAGTCATCCCTGATTGGTCTGATGACCTACCCCTAACCCCACCCCTCCATAACCCCGCCCCTAAACCTACCCGTCACTGGGGTTAAGACCAATTAGGGATGACTTCCCTAATGAATATTCATGAGTCTTCCCCTAGCATCCTGGGAAAAAAAATATCGCTCCCAGGATGGACCTGCTGCGTCTTCATCCATTGTTTCGTCCATGGTTTCTTCTCTTATCTAAATCTGACCATGGAGTTGACTTTGGCGGAAAGCTGAAGGTGATTGCTGATAGGCTGTCCCAATCAGTGGCGCCTGCACAATCCAATCACATTTGAGAGGGTTTCCGAGATGTTTCTTTTTTCCTTTTTTTTTTTTTTTTTTAGAAGAAGTAACGGGTACTCACAGTTATGGATAGAAATGTAGTGGAGTAAAGAGTACAATATTTGCCTCTCAAATGTACTTGAGTAAAGTCATGAGTACTCCCCAAAAATGATACTCGAGTAAAGTACAGATCCCTCAAAACTGTACTTAAGTACTGTAGATGTACTCAAACATCTGTAGTACTTGTGTACTACAAGTAAATGTACTCAGTTACTGTCCGGCTCTGGCTGTTTGGCTGACCTGTGTTTTGCTTTATGGTTTCATATGAACACTTCATTGGTTGTGCTACATTTGATTTTGCACCAATATAACTAAACTAGGGATGCACTGATACCAGTATCAGTATCAGGCTCGATACCCATACACAAAATAAATATATTTGAAATATATTTTCAAAATATATTTTTGGAATAAATGCAAATATTTGAAATTGGCCCAATAAATATAATTTAGTTAAATATATGTAAATAAATGTAAATATATTTCACACTTAACATCATATATTTTTGTTATATTTCAGAATATATTTCAAGTGAACAACAATGCAAATATATTTCAATGTATTTGGAATATATGCCACATATATTTTTGACACTTTAAAATATATTTCATTTTGTGTATGGGCACTGAGCTCGTGTACTTGTACTCATACTCATAAAACTGCTCCTATACCAACAACCGATACCAGGCAGCGTTTATATACTTGTGTTCAGACAAAGAAACACAGACAACAGAGAGTATAATGGGGATATAAAAGAAGGCTGTCTATGAAGTAAATGTATCTAATTAGTGGAATATTATACAAAATATAGTAATGCCTATATAGCTGTGGTGCGTAAGCTTCCCGAGCGCATGCCTTTTTAACAGACGTCAGTGGAAAGTTTGTAGTTCAGTCGGATGTCAATGGCAAAGAAAGCTTGTAGGCATGTAGATTATTATTAAAGGGGTGGTATAATGCACTTTCACAAGGTGTAAAATAAGTCTCTGATGTCCCCATAGTGTGTATGTGAAGTTTTAGCTCAAAATACCCCACAGATATTTTTATATAGCATGTTAAAATTGTCCCTTTTATTTTTGAGGGTGATCGAAAACGCACCGTTTTGTGCCTGTTCCTTTAAATGCAAATGAGCTGCTTCTCCCGGCACAGGGGGCGGAGCTTCAACAGCTTGAATTTATGTAGAATTTATGTAGCTTATGTGTAGTTTTCTTCTAGTAATTGATTAGCATATTTTGTCATGATAATCTATAAATCGTGTTCCGGGGGCGGGATTTATGTAAATTTTAGGGTTTGTGATGTCACTAACCCGGGAGGAATGTGGTGTAGTCTCTACCAGCCGTTTGTTGCAACAAATATTGTTTATGCTCAAACAGCAACATTACACACTGACTAAATTTAGAAAAGTGAAATTATAATCAACCACCCCTTTAACATTAACTGACGAGAGAGAGTTGAAATGATGAATGCTCTTGATTGCTGATCGTTCACTCAGCACACGTCATTTGGATTAAAAGTTAAATTGTATATGAATGTAAAACATGAACTGTTACTTGATTTATGAAGTTGCTCACTGCAGAGCAAAATGGGTGGAGCTTAAGTCTAGCTCCTCCTCGCTAGAGGTCAAGTGATGAGGAGCCAATGTAATTTGGGCCTAGTGGGTGGAGCTAGAATATCCAGCCACACCCTAACCCCACCCACAACTCTATCCCTCCAGAGAGGAGGAGCTGGTCATCGTTTGACTCTGCAGTGAGAACCACTTGGATATATGTATAACGAGTGGTTCCCTACATTATTACAGGACGTTTGCAAGTCGAGCAGTTTCATGAACACAAACATCCGAAGCGCGCACCCCGAAAACCCACGTCAGACAGCCTGCGAATACTGAATCAAATTATCTTTCACGTCTTGCGCTTGTACGGGCAAATTCACACAAAATGATGTAAAAACGTCCGTCTTGGCGAATATATTAGTGAACATAGTCAGTTATATCTCAAGTGAACGTAAACAGTATATTCAAATTTGGGATCTGTGCATTTGGTCTTAAAGGGACAGCAGCCTAATAAACCTGATGCGGTGTTTTAATGTTAATCAAAGGACAAAAAAAAATCACTCACTGTTCTCGACTAAAAATCAATAATTGAGTCTGTGCTGTTTTCAGTTGAGCCGTGAACAAAACTTCACTTGTAGAGGGCCTGCCATCCAATAATCACAACAAGTTTGTGCTCTTAGTTCAGATTGTACTTGTACTTCAAATGCTTGTGCAGAATCGCAGATCCTCCGACTAGTGAAATGTCTCAATGTTCAGAAATCTGCAAAGGTTGTTTGGTGTCTAAAGCTTCATGTCTAGTTTGTCTGTAGTAAAACAAATCATAATAAAATTACCTAGAATATGACAAACAAATAAAATGGTCAAAGTATTGAAGATCTCCAAACTGAGGCCGATATCAGCGACGCCATCCTAATAAACATCATCAGTTATGTGTGATTTTACACTAAAACTTGACAAATAATGGATTTTTGTTCTGTGACAGATGTATTTGTTCCAGTGATAGAAGCCCTCATCTCATTGGAAGCAGTCATTCCAGTTTTATCTTGTATTTGTGTTGTTTTCCTCATTTTCCTCACATATTATCTACTTAGAAATTATGGTAAATATCCAAGTACCATTTAAATCCCCTAAAGTCATAAATACAGATAGAAGAGGAGAATGACTGTTCTAATGTTTAATATTTCAGGAGAGCCGGACACACTGAAGACACCATCACTAGTGCAACTATCAGGCGAGTCTGACTCTTCTAGAAGTTATTAAAGCACAACACACGTCCGTACGTCTCTTAATGTTTTCATGCATAAATGTGAACGAGATGAGGAGACTGAGCATCTGTGTTATTTATTATTTCATGTGATTCTGCAGATCTTCATAAAACACAGATGAAGCCAGAACTGCTGGAGGAAAAAAGTGAGTCAGAATTGATAAAAGGCCGTAAATTAAAACTCTCTGCATGTAATGTTTGGTTTACTGTCACTGTACAGCTGATGACTAAATGCATGAACATGTTTAATAACCATCATTTTATTCATTCTGAACTTCATCAGGACCAGAAAGATGTGCAGCTGCTTTAAACACTGATCCAGAAGAAGAAAACCCCACAGATCCCAGTGTGGAGGAGGATCACTGTAGGTCCTACACACACACACACACACACACACACACACACACACACACACACACACACACACACACACACTGTTTCATTAATGGCTCCTCTCGTTCTCTTTCAGCTGAGGAGGATCACAGTAGGTCCTGAACACACACACACACACACACACACACACACACACACACACACAGTTTCATTAATGGCTCCTCTCGTTCTCTTTCAGCTGAGGAGGATCACAGTAGGTCCTACACACACACACACACACACACACACACACACACACACACACAGACACAGACACACACACACTGTTTCATTAATGGCTCCTCTCGTTCTCTTTCAGCTGAGGAGGATCACAGTAGGTCCTACACACACACACACACACACACACACACACAGACACACACACACTGTTTCATTAATGGCTCCTCTCATTCTCTTTCAGCTGAGGAGGATCACAGTAGGTCCTACACACACACACACACACACACACACACACACACACACACACACACACACACACACACACACACTGTTTCATTAATGGCTCCTCTCGTTCTCTTTCAGCTGAGGAGGATCACAGTAGGTCCTACACACACACACACACACACACACACACACACACACACAAACACACTGTTTCATTAATGGCTCCTCTCGTTCTCTTTCAGCTGAGGAGGATCACAGTAGGTCCTACACACACACACACACACACACACACACACACACACTGT
>NC_138230.1:6881889-6889389 GCF_964197995.2 Scardinius erythrophthalmus | reverse complement strand
ATCGAGGATGTTCAGGTTGTTTTGAAGAATCAGATCTAGAGCTTTACTTCCATCATCAAAGCCTAAAGAACATGAAGATCTGAACATCACAGTCATTTATACATGTTCAATTATAAACCCGTGGCCATTAATATGAGGTTTATCACAGCGTTTACAAGAGCATCAGGAGGTCAAACATCAGATCAGGCGTGTGGATATTTGAGCACATCCTCAATGAATCAGCAAAATGACGTTACATTTATTTACATGATTCGCTTTTATTATTTTACTTGCATGATAATCCCAGTGAACTCCGTCTACCTCTGGAGCAGTGATATGGTCTATATTCATATTAGAAATGTGTTAATTAATAAAGTACCTTTTGAAATGAATGATTTTATGAACTGGTGCATAAAATCACTGATTTCAAAATGTCATTTGTGACATGAATGTGTTGGTTTACGTCCAAAGAGATATGTAACGAGTTATAATAAGTGAAATCCAGGTAGTAGGGGAGAGCCGGGACAGTTGAAACACTTTTCAAATAAACGTTGTTTTCTAAGATAAGGTTACAGATAGATTGTTTTGTGTGTGTGATCATCAACTCACATATGTGTTCTCTTTGTATCGTGTTATTCGGTACAAATAGTAAAAATGAACTTTTAACGGTAGTTGTGCTTTGTTTCAATCGTCCCGCCTGAGCTAGGAGACTGAAACACAAGGGTGGAACGGATGAAACATAACAGTTTAAACAGCAACTATTCATCGAGTGCTTGTTTTATGAACAATACCTGACAAGTAACTTATGTACTTATTGTTACAAACATATTTTGTAATTTATCTTAATTTAAAGGTTCATATTAACCATTTTTGTTCTGTCGCCCAATAGGCGATAAGCCTATGTGCATTTTGCGTAATCTTTCTAATAGGCTATTTTGATGAAGACAGACAAATCCGTTTATAATTCATTTTCTTACATTTCTTCCTTGAGTCATATTGAGTGTTTGCTAGTTGAATAGCCTGTTGTTATGAAGAAAACGAGGTTAACCGGAAGACAATAAATAAAATTTATTGAAGATTGAAGATTGGACAATTGATGATTATTAAAGAGATAACGTGTTGCGTAATTGAAAATGAATTTACATTAAAATAAACACAAATCTAGGAACAATATAGGCTAAATAACCATCTGTGAACAGTAGGGGAGACCGGGGACAGTTGCAACACTTTTTGCATTTCTCTCAATTACTCAGAGACTATTTGGACTAGACCAACCAAATTTTTATATATTAAACTTGCATCTGTCTGCTAATTACCCATACCATTTAAAGATGATTATATATGACATATCGTTCACAGTATTTATTTGAATGGAAGAAGTCAGATGTTGCAACTGACCCCGACCCAGGGGACAGTTGCAACACAACCCAGGGACGGTTGCAACATGATTAAAAATACCTTAAATTTCATTAATTAACTTTAGCTTTTTGTCTCAATGAGCATATAATTCTGAAAATATTAATTGTTTTAGGCCTACTATAATATTATAGTATTGTTTATTTCAATAATATTATTGTAGCCTATTATTTATTTATTTAGTCATATTTATCAAATAACGGTTATTGAGTTTTGTTTGTTCATGTGTAGAACATAGTCCTACATAGATTCAGTGTGCAGGAATTACAGATGCTATTCAATCTCTCCATATTTCAGTGTCAGACAGGAAGAATTGAACAATTTGCAATGCAACAAACTTTTATTAAACATGCAATTTGACTGACAGAACATCATATTCCTGCTAGACACACTGACTTTGACACATGCTAACCATGTCACTTAGAAGTCAACAAAACAATAATTCAAACTAAGTAAGTTTTGATTATTTCATACAAAATTTCAGGACAGTACGACAAAAATATATCTAATGAAAAAATGTACTTTCATACCTCCAAAACAAGTTTTGTTCAATAAATGCAGCAGCAGAGGTTGAATATGTCTACTGTTCTCTTACGAGAGGTTCTCTCGTATTGCGTAAGTAGCTTACGCATCGGGAAAGTCTTCTTTCTTCGAGATCTGAAGCCAAAAAATTATCCTTAATTTTGTATTCATTGTCAACGCAGTGCAGCAGCCGACAGACCTAGGCAGGCTGTATAAGCGTGCTCATTGGCTGCTCGGCTGCAACTGCTTAAGCCTATCGGTGAGCGCTATGAACGCGGCAACCAATGAGGGCGCTTCGCGCCCTCCGCGCCCTTCTAACCGTCAGAATGGGCGTGGCCAGCGTGTATATATTCAGCGCTCACAGGCTAAAATTCTGATTTTCTTGTCTTCAGCGACGCTCTTCGCATCGCTGGATCTTGAGAGCCGCCGCCGTTGAAACCAGCGACCAGCAAGCTTAGGACAGCGCCTGAGGAAGCCGGCCGTCTTCGCCGCCTTCAGCCATCCGTGCCTGCTACGCTATCCGGCGACATATCCTTTACATTATTACTGTTTCTGTGTGTACTCTAAAAGAGCACGAGGCGTTTTTGTAAAAACGCCTCGTTTTTGCGGCTCGTGCCGCGCCCCGCTCAGCTACGGAGACCGCCACCTCTCTGCGCTCTCCGACTGGGCCGCGGGCACGCCGCCACCGCACTCTCCGAGTGCGAAGAGCTTTCAATGTCGACCCTGCGGGCTCGACTTGAAGCTTTCGACCAAGCTGTCGCTCCGCCTGTCCCTGCCGGGCCGCGCAATAAGAAGCGCCGCTCGCAGCGACCACCGGAGACTGTTGTGACTGAGGAGCTCGCCGGAACCTCTCCCTCGAGCTCTCTCTCGCGCTCAACCGCCGGCTCTGCCCGCGCCGCCGCCGCGTCAGGAGATGAGGTGAATGTGATAGATACCCGTACTCTCCCTCTGTTCGAGCCGTGCAATACGCCGCTCACAAGGGATGGCAGAAGCGGACGGTCTCGGAGCGAGTTTCCTCTCCCTCTGTTCGAGCCGCGCAAACTGAGCCGCTCACGAGGGATGGCAGAAGCGGACGGTCTCGGAGCGAGTTTCCTCTCCCTCTGTTCGAGCCGCGCAAACTGAGCCGCTCACGAGGGATGGCAGGAGCGGACGGTCTCGGAGCGGGTTTCCTCTCCCTCTGTTCGAGCCGTGCAATACGCCGCTCACGAGGGATGGCAGGAGCGGACGGTCTCGGAGCGAGTTTCCTCTCCCTCTGTTCGAGCCGCGCAAACTGCGCCGCTCACAAGGGATGGCAGGAGCGGACGGTCTGAGCTTTCTTTACGTTACAAGAAAGCTACTCCGTCCTCGCGCGTCACTGGTGAAAGGGGAACAGAGTGTTTTCGTCCCGCCGTGGCCTGGACTATAACCTCCATTCTCACACATTTCTCAGTCCCCTCTTAAGTTCAGGCGACTGGAATTGTTACTATTGCAGTATACGAGCCTGTTATAAATACACGCTCGCCTGCAAGCAAACGCTGTCACAAGACATGATGACGCTAACCGCGTACTAATGTATTCTCCCCTGTGGCTCAGTGGCGGAATCCTAGACTGTCAAGCTAGAGACCCGGGTTCGATCCCCGCTCTCGCGGCAGTTAAAGTTTATGCTGTTCGCTTCTCCGAGCTCGCGGCCAGTTTTTCTTACATACAGAAAACAAGCCCGCTCTCTCCCTCGTTGGGCCGTGCAGATTGCGCCGTTCAAGGGATGACAAAGCGGACGGTCACGAGCAGCGTTCAGCGTGCGCGCCTCACTCACCGGCGAAAAGAGAAGAGTGTGTTAGTCTCGCTACGGCTGGACAACCGCCAATCCTCACACATTTCTCAGTCCCCTCTTAAGTTCAGGCGACTGGAAATATTACTATTGCAGTAAACGAGCCTGTTTTAAACACACGCTCGCCTGCAAACGAACGCCGACGCGACACAAGAGGTCGCTTTTTATATGCTCGCGCTAACTGAAAGCCTATGTGATTCCCCTGTGGCTCAGTGGCAGAATCATACGTTTTCATGCGAGAGACCCGCGTTCGATCCCAGCTCTCGGGGAAAATAAAATTTATGCTGCTTGCTTCTCCGAGCTCGCGGCCAGTCTTTCTTACTTACAGAAAGCGAACCCGCCCCTCGCACCACACCTTCTCAGAGTGCTCGAGTATTTTTTGAGCGTCTAAACACGAGAGAAGAAAAGACGGTTAAATCCCGCAGCCCTGCGGCTGGACCACCGTCGAAGCTTAACGCTCTGTCAGTCCCCGTTGCCACGGCTACTGCAGCTGTTTACCCCGCAGTCAACGAGCCGGTATCTACTCGCTCGCCTGCGCGCATCCGCCGTTCTCACGGCAACCCAGAAAATGTCAAAAGAGCATAATGTCTGGTTGCACGGCTGACGCCGTATGTGTTTCTAGTACAGTGAATGTGCCCACGTTCTGTGCTCACCCCTGTACACAAGCACTATACATCCCGTGTCTCTCACAGAGCCCACTCTCATGAAGCAGGTAAAAGCCGCTTTAGTGTTAAAAGTAGGTCACGTGTCCACTTCTCCGTGCCCACACCTACTCACTGTCCGCTCTGTCACACGGCCTTGCACGACCGGTCATGTTTTAAATGTGAGTCCTGTGCCCGCCCTCGAGCGCTCACACATACATTTTCGCGCCTCACACTATATGTTCCCCGTCCAAAGCCACCGGGACACTGTGTGTAAAACGGCCAGCTATCGCTACGTGCGATCCGCCGTATCTAACCACCAAGAGCGCGCGCGCCGCGCCCGCCCCTGAATGTAACTCCTGTGCCCGCCCTCGAGCGCTCACACATACTAACGAACATTTTCGCCCCGACGCCGCCATCGCGCGTCGCGCCTCACACTTTATGTTCCCCGTCTAAAGCCACCGGGACACTGTGTGTAAAACGGCCAGCTATCGCTGCGTGCGATCTGCCGTATCTAAGCACCAAGAGCGCGCGCGCCGCGCCCGCCCCTCCGTTTCGAGCTCTCGAGCCCGCGATGCGCGGCGATCGGAGCCCGGAGGCCATTCTGCCCCTGGCTGCACACGCAAAAGCGTGGGAAACTATTCCAGGCGCATCAGAACGGGTGCTAAGCACAGTAAAACAGGGCTATACTCTGCAGTTCGCTCGCCGCCCTCCGCGCTTTCAAGCGCGTATCGAGACCAGAGTGAATGGGAAAGTAGCACATCTACTTCGAGCAGAAATACACTTCTGTGCAAAAGGGCTATGGAACCGGTTTCCCCTTCCATGAGCGAGTCGGGCTTTTACAGCCGTTATTTCCTCGTTCCCAAGAAGGACGGAGCACTCAGACCAATTTTGGATCTGAGACGTTTGAACGAGGCTCTTATGAGAAGACCGTTCAAAATGCTCACAACCAGACAAATTCTCGCGCAAATTCGCCCGAGGGACTGGTTTATATCTCTCGATCTAAAAGACGCGTGCTTTTCAGATCCTGATAATACCCCGTCACAGGCCATTCTTGAGATTCGCCTTCGACGGTCAGGTATATCAGTACACGGCCCGTCTGTCGACACAGCGCGCGCGCTGCATTCGACGCCTGGCCGCGTCTCTCCGGCCGGGCAGCACCGTACCTCTCAAAACATTTCAGAGGCTACTGGGTTGTATGGCCTCAGCCGCAGCAGTGCTTCGGCTGGGTCTTTTACGAATGCGCCCGCTACAATGCTGGCTGAATGCCCGAGTGCCTCACAGAGCATGGGCTTCCGGCGGTATTCGCATCAGAGTGACTCAGAGCTGCGTTTCAGCTCTGAAGCCCTGGTTAGCGGCCGACTGGTACCAGCGGGGAGTGACAATGGGAGCTATCTCACACCGCAAAATTATCTCGACGGACGCTTCCACCTCAGGCTGGGGCGCTCTGTTCGAGGGCAAACCGGCTTTTGGCCTATGGTCAGACCGGGAAAAATGCCTCCACATAAACTGTTTGGAGATGATAGCGGTCGAGAACGCGCTCAGGCGCTTCCTCCCATTCATACGGGATCACCATGTGCTAGTCCGCTCGGACAACATGTCCGTGGTATCCTATGTGAACCGACAGGGCGGTGTCAGATCCAGGAATCTGTGCAGGCTGACAGAACGCCTTCTCGTGTGGGCTTACCGCTCGCTGCGCTCGCTGAAAGCCGCGCACGTACCGGGCCACCTGAATGTCGGTCCAGACAGACTGTCCAGGGACAACATTCCCCCGGGAGAATGGTCTCTGCACCTCCAGACAGTCCAGTTTCTCTGGCGCCTATTCGGCAGAGCGGAAATCGACCTCTTTGCGTCGAAAGACAATGCTCAATGCCTGAAGTTTTATTTGAAGAGCGAAGACGCGCTGTCCCAGACATGGCCCAGCCTCCCGCTGTATGCTTTTCCTCCGATCTCCCTGTTGCCACAGGTCATTTAGAGGATCATAGAAACGCACCACTCAGTGCTGCTTATAGCCCTGCGATGGGAAAACCAAACTTGGTACCCAGAGCTAGTGAGGCTGTCGCACTCACCCCCATGGCCGATCCCGGTGAGAAAGGATCTCCTCTCCCAAGCCGCTGGATCGATCTGGCATCCCCATCCAGAGCGCTGGTCGCTGCATGCATGGGTGATCAACGGATACCCGTTGACCTGTCAGAAGGGGTCATGAACACGATCACGCAGTCTAGAGCCCCCTCCACGAGACGGCTCTACGCGTCTAAATGGTCGGTGTTTTCTAAATGGTGCGCTACTCAAAACCTGGATCCGCGCGCATGCGGGGTTTCGCGGGTGCTCTCCTTCTTGCAAGAGCTGTTGGAAAAGGGCAGATCCCCTTCCACGCTCAAAGTATATGTGGCCGCTATTACAGCGTTCGCTGAGACGACGCTCGGCCGGGCAATGGGAAGGAATGAGCTCATTATCCGCTTCCTCAGAGGAGCTAGACGGATGAACCCCCCGCGGCCCCCCTCGGTTCCCTCGTGGGATCTGTCCTTGGTCCTGGCGGCCCTAAAGGCTTTTCCCTTTGAACCGCTTGAATCCGCGGATCTAAAGTATCTGTCGCTTAAAACCGTTTTTCTGATAGCTCTGTCTTCAGTCAAACGAGTGGGTGATTTGCACGCGCTATCTGTTAGCCCTGCATGTCTCGAGTTCGGGCCGAATGACTCGAAAGTCATTCTCAGACCGAGGCACGGTTACATCCCCAAAGCGATTGGAACCCCGTTTAGGGCACAAGTTATTTCCCTCTCGGCTCTGCCAGCATCCGATGGTGGGGACAGTGATAACCTCCTATGCCCTGTCCGGGCGCTGAGAGTTTACATCACGCGCTCCGCCGCTTTCAGGCGTTCAGAGCAGCTCTTTGTTTCCTTCGGCGGACGCACCAAGGGTCTTGCCGCCTCGAAGCAGAGCTTGTCCAGGTGGATAGTGGACGCGATAGCAGCAGCTTATGCCTCCAAACACCTGCAGTGCCCTCTGGGCATCAGAGCCCATTCCACTAGAGGCATGGCCTCGTCGTGGGCCTGGTCCAGCGGAATTTCTATCCACGACATTTGTATGGCGGCGGGCTGGGCCTCCCCGTCTACATTCGTGAGGTTTTATAACCTG
>NC_138230.1:6811889-6876889 GCF_964197995.2 Scardinius erythrophthalmus | reverse complement strand
CTCTCCTCTCCCACACACTGAGCCACGCTGGTTTAATTGTATATTCATTCCAGGTAAAGTGTTCTGGCACTGCACTGGTTCCTAACCTCCTATATCCCTCAGTTCTCTGTGGTTTAGTGAGCTGGTCACTGGTTAAATGTCTGATACAGAGCTTCTTGCAACTGGAAGCAGAAAAACGGTCTCGGTGTGTGTTCATGAGTCAGCGTTTTCTCGGTCGACAAAAACTTAAAGTTCAGTTGAACTTTGAAGAAGCTGTATATAGTGGGACACAACAGCAATCATATGTTTTCTTCTGCTGTCTCTGAAATTTAAAAACTCTTTGTTTTGCACACATTATTAATCGGTTCATCTGGCTCCAGAAAACAATGACGGTCAAATTCCTGTAGCTGGAAATAAGGGAGTTGTACTATTTCAAAACAGAAGTACACATCATCTTGATTGCCAGGTTTGCGGTTTGCCCTTTTCAACTTTTGCTGTGGGTTGATTTCTCAAAAAAAAACCCGCCCCCCCGCCCCCCGCTGGTTAAAGGTTTCACATATTGCACATTATATATTGCACAAACTGTAGCTGAAATGCTTGTATTGACATATTTAACATTCTACCAGTGATAAAACTGTGCTAGATGATGTGTTTTGTGAGTGATAGATTATTACAAATATTCTCCGCCCTCTTTAGTCAAAAATGCACATCTGTGGGAAGAAATGATCAAGCTTCTTCAAAGTTTATCATGACATTTGTTGCCCTCATTCAAAAACCACTGCTCGTCACTGTGATAAAAACAAACGGGTGTAGACTGGATAAAGTTCCTGTTTATTTCTTGTACTTATATGACTCGTAACAGTTTTCTCTTTTCATTTCTCTTTTCATTTCTCTTTTTCCTGTGTGTGATGAACTGTCACGTTTCATTGGGTATATGGATTAATAAAATTGTGTAAGTACAATGCAACAGTGACTGTAAAACATTTTAGTTATGTTGAGTTTTGATATTTGGATATGGTCGTTGGACTGGTTTTAATCTATTTTTTATTGGCCTTTGGGCTGGTTTTTGTTGCACAGACATGGAAACCCTGCACAGCATAATTTTTATTTTCAAAAATGATTTGTTGGTTCCACACAATTGATTTTAGCTACATTTAAACAAATGCATTAAGTTGAACTTAAATTTAGTTTAAAAGTAAATTTAACTTTCATTTTTTTCAGTGTACTGTAGTTTTTTACAGTTTCACGCTGAAACCCAGAGATCAGGAATGGCCTCGATCACAGTTCTCCTCCTGATTTCAGCTTTATCTTCATCTCAGAGTGGTAAGGACTCCGTTTGTTTCCATATTCTTACATGCACATGTGTCTGTAGACTGTAAAGATGATTTATTCACAAGGTTCAAAATGATCTGTGCTGAGAGAATGCTGAGAAGTTTGGTACTGTTTAATGTTCAGTTTGATTTTACCTTTAAACTGATCAAATTTAGGGGTAAAACTTCACATTAATGTCCTACAAGTGTGTCTCACACTAGGCGATCTGAACCATACCTGAGCATGTTTGACCCTCAAAGTCCAGTTCGTTTGACTGGTGTGATCACTCCGAACCTGTTACCAGGTGTTGTGCCTATTTCAGCTCCCTGTCAAACTATCACCTCTTGTTGAAACCACTACCTGACAACAAAAAGAGAATAGTGAGTTTAGGATCAGTTGGGAAAGTGCATGATATTATAGGGTAGTCTATCCTGAGCATGATTGCTCTGTGAGCCTATTATATGTTCACTGCAGTAACACTGAAATAAAGTTGAATAGTTTAATAAGTCAATATTAACGTATTTATTCATCTTTGTTTCTGTAAGTAAAAATATAACTATTTATAATATGCTAAGTAATATCATAATTATTATAATTATATTAAGTAATGTTTACAGATGCAACTTTTGATTCTAATAATGTATTAGCAATGTTTCAATTAACATTAATAAATTCCTCAGAAGTATTTTTATTAAAAACATTTTTAGTAACATTTTTAAAGTAACTTTTAAATTATTTCGGTGAGTAGTATAATCCACAGAGAAAGATGCGTGACACTATATGAAATATACAAGTAAATTTAATAAACATTCAGGAAGTTCAGAACTAACTACACAACAGACAGAGACCGCATGAACTACAAACTAAACAGAACAAGAAATTAAACAAGACTTGATTGTGATGCTACTTAACTAACATTAACAAATGAAACCTCATTTTAAAGTGTTACCGATTTAGGTTAAACTTTGGACATGTGCCTGCAACAAATGATGCATGACAGTTTTTCTAGTTTGAACAAGCTTGTTTTTTCTTATTATTTCAGAAATGCACTCTCTATACTACACATACAGCGCCGTATCTAAACCTCTGATCTCTGGAGAAGAGTATGAATTCAACAACTCAGTGGAACTGGATGGCATAAAGATGAGTTTGTGTAACAGTGTGAATAAAGCAGATTTCATGACTCGATTGTGTGAGGAATCTGAGAGACTCTTTAATGAAAGTGATGATCTGCATTATAAACAACAGTGGCTTCAGATCAACATTAAAACACTGATGGACAAGAGGAATGAGAACAGCACACGGGACACGGGTAATGATGTTTAGGGGACAGTGGGGTCAGTTGGGGGTAAGCTGTGCCATAATTTGAATAATTGAGGAATGCAAGAGTGGTTTTTACTTCCAATAAAAATGAACAGATATGAGAACAAACAAATCACTCATGCACTGATTTGAAAGTCTAATTTGGTTGCATATTATTCATTATGCATTTTATGCATATTTTCTTAAACCAACTAAACGTCTCAGTTACTAACGTAACCTCGGTTCCCTGAGATGAAGGAACGAGTTTTGCATAAGGCTAGCTTACGCTATGGGAAAACTCATTTTCTCGAGAATATTGAAGCCAAATTTTTAAAACGCAGTGCAGCTGCACGAACCTATGGCGAGGCAGCTCAGACGCGCGAACCAATCAGGCCGCTTTGCACCCTGGATGCTCCATATCAGCTGAACCGTCTGTGGATGAAGAGACCATTCCCTTGGGGTAACATTGTCTCTTGATTGCATATCTCACCCTGGTTCATAATGCCTGGCACATGCGCCGCCCTCAACAAGCGCAGGTTGTGCATTATGTATTCTTGTGCCTCTACACCTGAGACTGCCTGTGCGAATTTGCAGTCAGATTTCGCCTCATTACAATCCGCCTTGTTTGATTTGAAGCTACTTTTAAATGCAAAAAAGACAAAGGCAATGATATTTGCCCCCATAGGTACTAAAGTCCCAGTTCTTGCTATTAAGACACTCCAAGATGAAGCTATTGAACTTGTTGATACTTACAAGTATTTGGGTATCTGGCTTGATAAAGGTTTTACCTTTAAAAAACACATTGAAGCTCTCGCTATGAAACTTAAATTCACTCTGGCATTCTTATATAGATTAAAAACTTGCTTTTTTAGGACTATAAGAAAGAGACTGGTTGCAGGACTATTCCTGTCTCAGATAGATTATGGGGATATCATCTATGAATTTGCTTGTCCATCTACTCTGTCTATAGACCCTTTTACAGTTGGTAAACACGGTGACGTATTTGTGTGGGCGGAGCTTAGCTGGAGGCAGAAAGATCCCTCTGGCCGCTTCACTAACGTTAGTTTGCAAGTTTTGTTAGCTTGTTTTTTAACAATGACTGGAGAAAATCCGATTTTGTCTTAATGTGCAAGGTCACTCACTGTCCAGGATGCCGATTGTTATTTGCAAAAGTTAATTTTAACGGACGGAACCAGATGACCGTACACGCTCAGTCAATGGACGAACTGACAGGATTAATGTTAACGCTCCCTCCGGTTGAGTGGCCTGACTTCTACACCTACCCGATAGAGAAACTGAGGGTAAAGAGAAACTGAGGACATATAAATATATTTAGATGCCTATAATAATATAACTATGTGCTGAATGGTCATGTAAAGACTTGTGTGGTTCAATCCGCAGTTCTGCCTAGCCAGCGCCAAGACGACAATGTAAAGAGTGACACTACGGTGCAATTTTAATGATATGAATATTTTCTAGAAATAAAAATTCCAGATACAGCATACTCATTTTTCATTGATTCTTGCACCCAAGAACACAACAAGATGACTTTTAATAATAAAAATAATAATTTAAGCTCCTTATTATGTAGCCGAATCTGTGCTGGTTTGTATTAACCGCCTCCAGTTTTCCGTTTGTTTTGCCTCCAGCTTGCGCCGTGACGTAGGCGCAAAAGGGGTCTATACTTGACCCTCTTTATCATGCGGCTCTCAGGCTCATTACAAATGCTGGCTATCAGACACATCACTGCATCTTATACATATGGTAAATTGGCCGTCAATTAAATCGCGCAGGATGTGATATTGGCATATTTTTATTTATAAAGCGATTTTAGGTATCTTGCCGCCTTATATTTGTTTAAAATTTGTTCGTACTCAAAGTACATATCAATTAAGATCTAGTGATGTACTACTTTTTAAGGTACCAAGAATGAGGACAGAAACAGTAAAGAGGGGTCTGTCTTACTATGGTCCTTCGTCCTTGAATGAACTACAGTCTAGACTTAAGATTGGTGCGCTAATTTCCTTAGCTGCTTTTAAAAAAAGGAGCTGGGCGGGGCTGAGAGACCGGGGCACTGATTTTACCTGCTGAGGAGGTGGTGCCTTCTTTTGGCTCGAAGCAGAGCTGGAACGTTTCGGGAGAAAATGACGCACAGCCTGTGACGCTTTCTGAGCTTCAATGTAGCGCTCCGCGAAACCTTTGACTGCTGGGCTGACCTGTGGTGGAGATAGGGGAGTCTAGAAAAGCTGCCCTGTCTGCATCCTTCATGTCAGTCAAATTCAGCCATAGGTGCCGTTCAAGTTCGCCATGCCTCATCTGATCGCCTGGGCTGTTGACTTTGTGGCTCGCAGGGCCAGGTCTGTGGCGTTGTGCAGGTCCCTGAAAGCTTCCGGTTCAGGCATATGCACGGCCAGCGAGAGCTGAAGTGGCGCGGCAAGGCTTGGACGGATGCAAGCCTTTGGCTTTCCATCCTGTAGTGGTGGGCGGGCAGAGGTGTGTGGCCACCACTTCCTCGAGGGGAGGAATCGCCTCATAACCTTTCTCCAGAGCGCCGTCTACAGTAGAGAGTGTCGAGGAGAAGGAAGGCTTTAAGTGAGCTGAGTGTGGCGCTTTCCCCGACTTCGTCAGCTCGTCATGCACTTCTGGGAAGAAGGGGGCGGCAGTGGTGTAGTCTAGTTTTTTGTAGTGAGTATACTGTAATATCCCCAATCCCCCCCCTCTCACCGCATACTAAAAAAAAAAAAAAGGTGTTATTTTAAAATACATTTTACTGTGCCATTTCTTTCTAATTTATTTGAGTTAGACCGAACTTTTATTTTGGTGGGTTGTAGACATTTGAGTTTCTGTGTGTTTTAATAAACTATTATTATTATTAGGCCTGAAGTATACTTTACTGTGCAATAGTAATATATTTCTGTTATAATTTCTTCAAGTTATACAGAACTTTTATTTTGACAGGTTGTCGTAAAGACATAACAGTTTCTGTGTGCATGAAACGAATGAATGACGATAGTTTTATCAAATGAAATGGTGAAATTCTCGTCACCAGACTAATAGCAGCTCTGCGATGAAATGCACATGTGTAGCCAACATCATGTCTCAATACAGTGAAACGCTGAAAACACCACGAGCGTGAGTCACGCGTGCTTCTGTGTGTGTGTGCGTGTGTGTGTGTGCGTGTGTGTGTGTGTGTAACAGTTAGTGACTCAGAAATTGCTCTTTAAGAAAACTGTGATGCAAAGGCGAGCACACTAAGCGTTTAGGATATGGCGCGCCGGATGGCACAGCAGAACAGCGGGCTGAAGGCGGCGTCCAGTGAAAACCAGGAAACCGGCGCCCTCGGAACTGCAATGCAGATGGCTTGTTCCACTGAAGGCTTTTTGACAGCACAGCTCTCTTCCACTTGTAATCTATTAGAATAATATCACTGTCACATTTAGTGAATTTGATCTTCTGGTCTTAATCTTCTGTGTTTCTCTAGATCTTCATGTTCTTCAGTAGAGGCACGGCTGTGCAGTTGAACGTCACTCTAATGGTTCAGTAATGTTTCTTCAAGGCTCTGATGAATACGCCTATGATGGCCAGACCTTGACCTTTGACCTCTCAATGCACTGGAAGCCTTTAGTCCTCGACCACGACATCATCTGGGACAGAGATTCAGTTTCCAGCCTGGAGAGGAAATGTGTGGAAACATTAACCAGATTCACTGAACTTCAGCGAGAGGGAAAGATCATCATGGAATGTGAGTTTACATCAGAATCTCTAGGGTTGATATTTGAATGCATTCTTTCATGCAGGTTTATTATTTTCATTGTCTGTCCTGCAGCTCGTCCTCGTGTTCACACTCTTGTAAAAGCGTCTGGATCTTCAGTCTCGTCTCTGCTGGTGTGTTTGGCCACAGGCTTCTACCCTAAACATGTGCAGATGGAGATCAGACACGATCAGACGCCGGTCCCTGATGATCAGCTGAACTCAGAGGGAATCAGACCGAACGCTGACGGATCCTTTCAGCTGAAGAAGAGCCTGGAGATCCTGCCGTCTGAAAGATCCCAGTGTCAGTGTGTGGTGAAGCACCAGACTCTGACTGAACCGCTCATCATCCGCTGTGGTAACAGGATCAGTCATCACAGTTAATGTTCACAAGATCACTTCATTATTAGTGTTTTGTTTGCTTCATTAGAACTGAACTAAATCGTGATGAAGGATGTATTTTTTTTTTTTTTTTTGTGACAGATGAAGTGATTGACCGGCTGCCGGTGCTCATTGGATTTATATTTTTTAGATAAAGTAAAAAGTATTTTTTGCCATCATTCTTCTTGTTTTTTATCTGCTGAGAAAATGTGTTAAACGACGAAGTGAGTATTATTCCTGTAAGACCTTTATATAGGATGAATAGAAGGGCAGAATGACTGTTAATATTTATAATTTCAGAATTTAACCAGAAACATCAGAATGAAAGCCTACATTTATCAAAATTACCAGGTGAATCTGACTCTTCTACAAGTCGAAACACTATAATATATTCATACATTCTGCAACACTCTCATGTAATCAGTCTTGTTGTGAATCAGAGAACAGAACTGTGTCATTAAACATTCCTCTCTGTATCTTTTAGACTTATATAGTTGTCTACAACCATCATCAAGTGAGTCCATGTACAGTATATAAAATTTGTATATTTTAGGAAACTATTTGTCAGGTTGATAATTTCAGGTATTTATCTGCTGTTTTTCTAAAAAAAAAGAAAAAGAAAAAAGAATTAGTCTCTCTAAACAATTATAGAATTCAGTTATAGAATAGTATTCTGTGCCAAATATTTGGCACAGAATACTATATATACATATATATACATATATACAGTATATATATGTTTTCTATATATATGTGTGTTGCACAAGCTGTTTATGAGTCAAGATGCATATCTAGCATTAAATCTTTACATCTCATTCTGATGATGACAAACTGAAGTGAAAATAAGAGACTGACTGTATGTGTTAATATTTATGAACACTGTATTATTTACATGAATGTGTTTTGAAATGATAATTCATACTGTACTTTCATCCAGAGTGTTGACATGTTTCTCTCTCTCTCTCTCTCTCTCTCTCTCTCTCTCTCTCTCTCTCTCTCTCTCTCTCAGCTCGCAGGCGAATATGTGAGTTCACATTCACTAATATTTACTTTCTTTAATTGTTCAATTTATTCAGCATAAAAATCTACATATCATTAAGAAGCAAACTAAATTTAAATAGTACTAAATAGTAAACTAAATAACATCATTTTATTAAATCATTCTTCGTACAAAAGTAAATCTTCTGAAATCTTTACTCAGATCTCTCTGATCATGAACTGAAGTGACATGAGATGATATGAGGAAACTGACTGTGTTAATATTCATCATTTTAGGTACAAATGGATTCTTGCAAACATGGGAAATGAAATCAGAACTGTTTGAGGAAATGAGTGAGTCTGAATTGTTAAAAAGTTCCTGTCACTGTACAGCTGATGACTAAATGCATGAACATGTTTAATAACCATAATTTTATTCATTCTGAACTTCATCAGGACCAGAAAGATGTGCAGCTGCTTTAAACACTGATCCAGAAGAAGAAAACCCCACAGATCCCAGTGTGGAGGAGGTTCACAGTAGGTCCTGAACACACACAAGTTTCAAGTTTGTATTTATGTATATAGCACTAAAAAACAGCAAACAGGGCTGATCGAGGATGTTCAGGTTGTTTTGAAGAATCAGATCTAGAGCTTTACTTCCATCATCAAAGCCTAAAGAACATGGAGATCTGAACATCACAGTCATTTATACATGTTCAATTATAAACCCGTGGCCATTAATATGAGGTTTATCACAGCGTTTACAAGAGCTTTAGGAGGTCAAACATCAGATCAGGCATGTGGATATTTGAGCACATCCTCAATGAATCAGCAAAATGACGTTACATTTATTTACATGATTCTCTTTTATTATTTTACTTGCATGATGTTACGACCACTTGGCTCATACAGTGATCGCAACATGAAAGGGGAGACCACACCGATCGCTATATTTAACAAAGAGTGTTTATTTAACAGAAATAAGTGAATCAGTAAGTGTAGTGGTTAACCAAAAGTGTAGTGTTCCTCAGTAGAATGAAACGGGTGTTGGGAGGAGGTAAAAGCGACGAGCGAGGCAGCCACCAGCCACACGGACCGACGGCCCGAAGAGGAAAGAGAGACCGGCGAGCTCCTGGAAGGCCTCTTTTAACAGGTCATCAATTAACCTTCACGGCCAGCCTACAGCTCCACCTGTTGGACTAAGACAGACAGACAGACGGCAACCATAAAACACAGACAACAACAAGCTGCCCAGCAGCACGGCAAAGCCGGTCATGACATCACCCCCCCCTTGATGACAGAGACCCATTTTAATGGGACTCTGAAAAAACCATCAAGCTCCCACAATAGCCATAACCAAATTATACAAAATCAAAAATAAACCAATTTAACTAACACTCACACACAGGAAAGACTAATTCATTCATACCACCTTCACCAAGTGCACCTCATTCCTAACAGGACAACTGGACCAACAGTGACCATTCTCACCCACACCACCTTTACCACATTCTGCAACCAGCAAATCCCGGTACCATGGACAGCTATTTAAGGCAAGCAGAACAGACACAGATTGAGCGGGGAAAAACAGACACCATTAAACTGACTCATCCGGGGCGCGAGAGAGTGCATCAGCTAACACATTCTCCACGCCGCGGATGTGCCGAATAACTAAACGAAAAGGTTGTAAAAATAGTGCCCAACGTAAGAGGCGTTGGTTGGTGGAATTCTTTAATGACTGGAGGAAAGTGAGGGGATTATGGTCCGAGTAAACCACAATTGGATGCAAACCCCCACCCACATAAACCTCGAAGTGTTGAAGTGCCCAAATCAACGCCAAAGCCTCCTTCTCGATTACGGAGTAATTAAACTGGTGCTTGTTGAATTTACGCGAAAAATAACAAACAGGTTTGTCAACCCCATTTTCATCGCTTTGCAAAAGAACGGCACCCGCCCCAACCTGACTCGCGTCAACCTGTAGCTGGAATGGTTGATCCAATTTGGGCGCAGCCAAAACCGGCGCCGAACTCAATAACAGCTTGGCATTTTGAAATGCCTGATGACACTCGGCCGACCAAACAAACTTAGCTGTGCCCTTCAATAAATTGGTCAGCGGGGAAACTACCGTGGAAAAGTTGCAACAAAAACTACGGTAATAACCGATCATGCCCAGAAAGCGCATCAATTCCTTCTTTGTGGCCGGCGAGGGAAAATTCTCTATGGCCACGACCTTCGCATTTACTGGCCGCACCTTACCTTGGCCCACCACCTTACCTAAATAAACGACAGTGGCCTGGGCAAACTCACATTTAGCAAGATTTACAGTTAGAGTTGCTGCCACCAACCTCTGAAACAGTGCACGAATACGTGCCAGATGGTCACCCCACGTATCGGCGTAACAGACCACGTCGTCTAAATAAACGGCACATCCCTCCAACCCAGCAACTACCCTATTCATGAGACGCTGAAAGGTTGAGGGGGCGTTCCGAAGGCCAAAACTCATCCTAGAATAAGAGTACAACCCAGAAGATGTAACAAATGCAGACACTTCCTGCGCTCTCGGTGTTAATGGTACCTGGTAATACCCTTTTAACAAATCAAATTTACTAACGTACCGTGCACTCCCAACCTGGTCCACACAATCCTCAATACGAGGTAATGGAAAGGAATCGGGCTTTGTCAATGCATTAACTTTCCTATAATCTGTACAAAACCTATATGTTTGATCAGATTTTTTAACCAACAAACACGGTGATGCCCAGCTGGAATAAGATGGTTTTGCCAGACCGTTATCGAGAAGATATTGAACACTGGCCTCCATACTTTTACGCTTCTCTAGAGGCAGTCGATAAAACCTCTGCTTAACCGGGCGGGCACCCTGGGTGTCAATATCATGCTCGATTAAACTTGTACAGGTTGGAGTGTCCGAAAATAAAGGCAAAAATTCAGAAATTAAAACCTTTAACTCATCGCGCTGTTTCCCACTTAGATGCCCCAACATACTATCCAGTTCAGCCAGCTTCTGCGTGTTATTCATGCACCCATGTAAAACTGCATCGTCTGGAAACTGCACCCCATCCTCAGCTGCCACCCGAGCGACGTTCGACAGCCCCTCTACAACAGCCAATCCCACAGGACTGTCCGCATGACCACCCACCACCCCCGAAGATGTGGAGTAGTACGGCTTCAGCAAATTAATATGGCAAAGCTGCATTGATCTCCTGCGTTCAGGAGTAGACAACAAATAATTTGTCTCAGAGACTTTACGCATGATCGTAAAAGGGCCTGAGTACTTTGCTGTTAAAGACGAACCTGGGATGGGCAGCAACGCTACCACCTGATCACCCGGCTTAAACACCCTGGCCTCCGCCTTACGATCATACCGCTGTTTCATTTTGTCCTGAGCCGCACTCAGATGTTCACTAGCCAACTTCCAAGACAAAAATAACTTACGGCGGAAACCGTTAACATACTCCACCAAACTGGCAGGGGTTTTTGACTGGTCTAATTCAGTGCTCAAAACAGACAAAGATGTTCGTACTTTGTGACCAAAAACTAGGTCATTAGGACAAAACCCTGTGCTTTCTTGAACAACTCCACGGGCCGCCAACAAAAGCCATGGTAAAGCCTCTTCCCAATCCTTCTTCATTTCAACGCAATATGCACGTAACAAAGATTTCAAGGTTGCATGAAAATGTTCCAGCGCCCCCTGGCTTTGAGCGTGATAGGCACTGCTCAAATTGTGCCTTACACGTAACAGTCTCAGAGCAGCCGCAAACGTCTTGGAGGTGAAATTCGAACCTCGGTCGCTTTGAATTATCTTCGGGATCCCAAAAACTGAAATAAACTGTGACAAACATTTCATAATGGACCTTGTGGTAATTGCCCTTAATGCATATGCAGCCGGATACCGTGTCGCCTGGCACATTACTGTAAACAAATATGTACATCCAGTTTTCGATGGAGTTAAAGGACCTACACAATCAATAATGATGTGTTCAAACGGCGTGCCTACGGACTGAATGGGCTGTAAGGGAGCAGGCTTGATTGTAGTATTTAGCTTCCCAGTCACTTGACAAACATGACAAGTTCTCACAAACCTCCTTACGTCCCGCTTGATCCGTGGCCAATAAAAATGTTTTAGTATATGATTATAGGTCTTCTTAACACCAAAATGTCCAGACTCTATACCATGTGCTGCTTTCAAAACTAAATCGCGATACTTTTCAGGTACCACGACCTGCATCACCTGATCTGCCACATCAGGATCAACACAAGATGACCACTTTCGGAGCAAGAGACCATTTTGCACCAGATAACCTTTACCTGGGTCAGTTGCAGCTAGAGCAAAAAATTTTTCCAGACTCTGATCTTTTCCTTGAGCTTCAACCAGCTCATCATAAGACAACGGCGCGGGTAATTCTGGAATAAACAAACCAGACACAGACATGTTAGACACATCAGATGGTGAACCTATCTGCGCGCGAGCCATTGCACGCGTCACAGCGCAGGCAGTAAAAACCTCTGGAAAATCTTGTAAAAATGTATCTGGCTCCTCCAATGGCAAAGGCGCAACAGTAACCACAGGCGGTGGGGACACTAAACACCCACCCAAATTATTGCCCAAAATGATATCAATGCCATCTACAGGTAAAGAGGGTCTCACGGCAATTGTAATCTCACCATTTACAAATCCTGAAAATAACTGAACTCTGTGCAAAGGCACCGGGAAAGACTGAAGGCCTATTCCACGAATTAAAACAAACTTCCCAGTATCTGATACAGGAGAAAATGGCAAAACAGAAGCACAAATAAAACTCTCTGAGGCTCCTGTGTCCCTCAAGATTTTCACTGGGACCCTGTGCGCATCCCCTACCCACGAAACAAAACCGTCACTAATGAATGGCGCATAGTTCGACACAAACACCTCTGAAGTTTCACGCTCACCCCTAGACACAGCTCCAAGATTTTTCTCCTCACCAGCGTCAGGCTGAACGACATTTTTAACTTCCAAACTAGAGAACTGATCCACTTCAAACGCAACAGGCCCATCTGAACGCGCAACAGAAAACACGCAACCAACAGCTTTTCCATTTGCAGCTCTACCCTTATTTCGCGCACCCAACACTGGACACTCTCGCTTCCAATGTCCTCTTTCCAAACAATAATTGCACTTCTCACCAACAACCTCATTCTCCCGTGTTTTATTCTTCATTAAATGATCAAATTTAACCCGACCCGATCGATATTCCCTATGGTCATATTCATAACGTGGAAAATACTCACGTACTTTACTTTTGTGCGTCAACAAAACCGTCGGCGAGAACAGCAGCCTCCGCAACAGTCTTAACTTCATGCTCATTCACATAAATAGCTATTCTCTCAGGCAAGATATTTTTAAACTGTTCCAGAATCAGCAAATCTCGCAGCGCATCAAATGTCTCCACACCCTCAGCGGCAAGCCAACGATTGAAAAAACTACTCAAATCTCTTGCCACTTCGGTATGGGTTTGTCTCTCACCTTTTTGCCAATTTCTGAAACGTTGCCGATAAGCTTCTGGAACGAGTTCATAACATTTTAAGACTGCCTGTTTTACGCTGTTATATTTCTTTCTCTCGGCAGGTGCCAAAGCCACAAACGCCTCCTGCGCGCGACCCACTAATACAGTTTGCAAAAGTACTGTTTTGTCCTCATCATCCCAATCACGATCAGCGGCTATATTTTCGAATAACGAAAAAAATATATCCGGTTCCCGTTCGTTAAATTTTGGCAGGAACCTTATCATACCAGCTAGATCTGACTTACCGGTAGAATTTCGATCAATTCTCCCCTCAGAAAGTAATCTCAGTCTAGTTCTTTCTACATCTCGTTCCTGTTCTTCACTTCTAAGTTTTTCTAATTCCAACAAACGGTCTTTCTCTTTTTCGCGCACTTCCAAACATTTTTGCTCATTTTCCTGCTCTAAACGCTTCTCCAGCATCTCTTGCTCCTTCGCCAATTTAAATTGCTCAAATTCCAATCTCTTTTGCTCCAAATCTAATTTCTTTTTCTCCAATTCTATATCCATCTCTATCCTCAACAGTTGTTTTTGTTGTTCAAAGGTTAAATCGCTGGACTTAAGCTGCATTTTAGGCTTAACGCTAGACTCAGGAATATCAGCCATCTCGTTAATTTGTATTTCTGGACTAGGACTGATTGGGGTTACATCAGGCAAAACCTGCTTCTCTTTTAAGAACTCGCGAATAAAACCCACAAATTCCTTCTTCTTAGCAGATTTAAGTACGGCCGGCAACTCGATCGCGTAATACTCGGCCACCTTCAACAATTGTTCCCTCGTTAACCCCACCAACAAACGCTCCGACGGAGCTGCTAAAAACTCCTCCAACATGACCATCAATAAAGTTACACTTTCCAATCCACAACAAATCGAGCCAAACCGGTTATAAAGTCGATACAGTTCAGGTAACCAGACAGACTAATGCTGGAGCATCCCCCTAACATTTACCCCCCTACTATTCTAACCTATCTTCACACCAAAGTCCAAGAACAAGGATAATTCACTCACCCATACCGCTGGAGTCGTACTGTCCCGACAAAGTCACTCCAGCCGGTGCTCCACGGCGGTGCCCTCGTTCAGAGCTCAGTGACAGTAAGCTAGACCCACAACGCCGAGGCGTACTAATTGGGGACAAAACATAGCTCCACAAAATTTCCCGTCCAGCCTCCCAAACTGCTACCGAACCTTACTCACCGAACGGCTGAAACAAAAACGCCCCTTATCTTAACTCTCCCTCCTACACACACACACCCACAAAATCAGTGTGGCTCTCCCAAAACAATCCGCGAGCTGATAGTAGACTCAACTTACTACACTCATTCATAAACCGGCTAGATACATAACGCAGCACTACACACGCTAGTAGCCTACTACTAGGAATTAAAGCAGCCTAACGTTACTATCAAACTTAGAGACTAATCGAACGAGCCCCCATATGTTACGACCACTTGGCTCATACAGTGATCGCAACATGAAAGGGGAGACCACACCGATCGCTATATTTAACAAAGAGTGTTTATTTAACAGAAATAAGTGAATCAGTAAGTGTAGTGGTTAACCAAAAGCAGGGGCGTAGTTTGTGGGGGGGTTGGGGGGGAGATAACCCCCCTAATATTTAAATCTATGCATTACAACCCCCCCAATATTTATACCATGATCACATGAAAAATATGCAGACCCAAACTTCAACCCCCCCAATGTTCAAACCAAATCTACACCCTTGACCAAAAGTGTAGTGTTCCTCAGTAGAATGAAACGGGTGGTGGGAGGAGGTAAAAGCGACGAGCGAGGCAGCCACCAGCCACACGGACCGACGGCCCGAAGAGGAAAGAGAGACCGGCGAGCTCCTGGAAGGCCTCTTTTAACAGGTCATCAATTAACCTTCACGGCCAGCCTACAGCTCCACCTGTTGGACTAAGACAGACAGACAGACGGCAACCATAAAACACAGACAACAACAAGCTGCCCAGCAGCACGGCAAAGCCAGTCATGACAATGAAAATCCCAGTGAACTCTCTGGAGGAGTGTTATAAACGCATGAGAGTTATTGTCTATATTCATATTAGAAATGTGTTAATTAATAAAGTACCTTTTGAAATGAATGATCATGAAAGCATGAGTCATTATTTGTATTAGAAATGTATTAATAACCACCTGTTCATAAAATCACTGATTTCAAAAGGTCCTTTGTGAAATTAATGTGTTGATTTGTGTTCAGAAGAGACGCATTGCAGAGTGAAGTTCTTATGCAGTTCCTCTTTCCCTTTAATATTTAATATTTAATATTTAATATTAATATTACTGCTTTACTGCCGCCTCTGAAAAGGCTCTAAAATTAATTGAAAAAATAGACATTGCTAGACACTAAAAATGTCCTCCTTAAAAAGCTGTGCTGATCTATGTCCAGTCAATGACAACTTTAATGTTTGTTACTGTATCATCACTATTGTCAGTGTCAGACTCGACCTTCGTCTCAAGTGTGAATCCTCCTCATCCCTGTACATCAGTAAACACCACTGGTGTAAAGCAGTGCTGATGGGTAAACCTTCCTCACTACCAGGAAAACATGCACATTTTTTACATTTTGTTTTTAGATGTTAATTAAGCATTTAATGCAAATGTATTGAGAACATCACATTATAAACCAGATGTGATTGTTTACTTTCTTACTCTAAATACTTTTTATCCTTTACAGTTTTACACGCTTTTTTTTCTTCTTCGTTGTTGCCTGACTGATGACTATTGACACTGATTTCTGATCGGTTACTGAGAGTGTTTCACAACACGTCCACTCTCCAACTTCACAGTAAAACATGTATAAATAGCTCTCTGCCGTATTTAAATACAGTTTTGGACATTTCAGTAAAGACATTTCTTTTCTATGTAAATTAAGTTCATTATGGATCGCAGCTTATTCATTTGTAAGTTCAGTATTCTAACTCTGATGTTGAATCCTTATTGTTAAATTGTATTGACATCATGCCAGACTCTAAACATCTGACCTTTATCCAGAATGAGGATGGAGGAATTGGAGGAAGACGTTTTTATGAATTGTAATTTTACCCCCTCCTTGAACTGCCACCTTAACGTGGTGGAGGGGTTTGAGTACCCGAATGACCCTAGGAGCTATGTTGTCCGGGGCTATATGCCCCTGGTAGGGTCTCCCAAGGCAAACAGGTCCTAGGCGACGGGTCAGACTAAGAGCGGTTCAAAACCCCTTATGATGAAGAAAAAACAGAGGACCGTGACGTCGCCCGGTATGGCGCAGCCGGGGCCCCACCCTGGAGCCAGGCCCGGGGTTGGGGCTCGTATGCGAGCGCCTGGTGGCCGGGCCTCCCCCCACGGGGTCCGGCCGGGCTCAGCCCGAAGGAGCGACGTGGGGCCGCCTTCCCGTGGGCTCACCACCTACAGGAGGGACCGTAAGGGGCCGGTGCTTAGAGAATCGGGTGGCAGTCGAAGGCGGGGGCCTCGACAGCCCGATCCCTGGACACGGAAACTAGCTCTAGGGACGTGGAACGTCACCTCACTGGCGGGGAAGGAGCCCGAGATTGTGCGTGAGGTTGAGAGGTTCCGACTAGCGATAGTCGGGCTCACCTCTACGCACAGCTTGGGCTCTGGAACCACACTCCTCGAGAGAGGATGGACTCTTCACCACTCTGGAGTTGCCCATGGTGAGAGGCGGTGGGCTGGTGTGGGTTTGCTTATAGCCCCCCAGCTCAGCTGCCATGTGTTGGAGTTCACCCCGGTGAACGAGAGGGTCGCTTCCCTGCGCCTTCGGGTCGGGGATAGGTCTCTTACTGTCGTTTGTGCCTACGGGCCAAACGGCAGTGCAGAGTACCCGGCCTTCTTGGAGTCTCTGGGAGGGGTGCTGGAAAGTGCTCCGACTGGGGACTCCGTCGTTTTACTGGGGGACTTCAACGCCCACGTGGGCAACGACAGTGACACCTGGAGGGGCGTGATTGGGAGGAACGGCCCCCCTGATCTGAACCCGAGCGGTGTTCAGTTATTGGACTTCTGTGCTAGTTACAGCTTGTCCATAACGAACACCATGTTCAAGCATAAGGGTGTCCATCAGTACACGTGGCACCAGGACACCCTTGGTCGTAGGTCGACGATCGACTTTGTGGTCGTTTCATCCGACCTCCGGCCGTATGTCTTGGACACTCGGGTGAAGAGAGGGGCGGAGCTGTCAACTGATCACCACCTGGTGGTGAGTTGGATCCGATGGCGGGGGAGGAAGCTGGACAGACTCGGCAGACCCAAACGTACTGTGAGGGTCTGTTGGGAACGTTTGGCCGAGTCTCCTGTCAGAGAGATCTTCAACTCCCACCTCCGGCAGAGCTTCGACCGGATCCCGAGGGAGGCTGGAGATATTGAGTCCGAGTGGACCATGTTCTCCACCTCCATTGTCGAAGCGGCCGCTCGGAGATGTGGCCGTAAGGTCTCCGGTGCCTGTCGAGGCGGCAATCCCCGAACCCGGTGGTGGACACCGGAAGTGAGGGATGCCGTCAAGCTGAAGAAGGAGTCCTATCGGGCCTGGTTGGCTTGTGGGACTCCTGAGGCAGCTGACAGTACCGGCAGGCCAAGCGGACTGCAGCCCGGGTGGTTGTGGAGGCAAAAACTCGGGTCTGGGAGGAGTTCGGTGAGGCCATGGAGAAGGACTATCGGTCGGCCTCGAAGAGATTCTGGCAAACCGTCCGGCGCCTCAGGAGAGGGAAGCAGTGCCCTACCAACGCTGTTTACAGTAGAGGTGGAGAGCTGTTGACCTCAACTGGGGATGTCGTTGGACGGTGGAAGGAATACTTCGAGGATCTCCTCAATCCCGCTGTCACGTCTTCCATTGAGGAAGCAGAGGCTGAGGGCTCTGATGTGGACTCGTCCATCACCCAAGCTGAAGTCACCGAGGTAGTCAAGAAACTCCTCGGTGGCAAGGCACCGGGGTGGATGAGATCCGCCCTGAGTACCTCAAGTCTCTGGATGTTGTGGGGCTGTCTTGGCTGACACGCCTCTGCAGCATCGCGTGGCAGTCGGGGACGGTGCCTCTGGGGTGGCAGACCGGGGTGGTGGTCCCTCTTTTTAAGAAGGGGGACCGGAGGGTGTGTTCCAACTACAGGGGGATCACACTTCTCAGCCTTCCTGGGAAAGTCTATCCCAGGGTACTGGAGAGGAGAATCCGGCCGATAGTAGAACCTCGGATTCAGGAGGAACAGTGTGGTTTTCGTCCGGGCCGTGGAACACTGGACCAGCTCTATACCCTCTACAGGGTGCTGGAGGTCTCATGGGAGTTTGCCCAACCAGTCCACATGTGCTTTGTGGATTTGGAGAAGACATTCGACTGTGTCCCTCGCAGCGGCCTGTGGAGGGTGCTCCGGGAGTATGGGGTCCGGGGCCCTTTGCTAAGGGCTGTCCGGTCCCTGTACGACAGAAACAGGAGCTTGGTTTACATTGCCGGCAGTAAGTCAGACTTGCTCCCGGTGCATGTTGGACTCCGGCAGGGCTGCCCTTTGTCGCCGGTTCTATTCATAATTTTTATGGACAGAATTTCTAGGCTCAGCCAGGGGCCAGAGGGTGTCAGGTTTGGGGACCACACGATTTCATCTCTGCTCTTTGCGGACGATGTTGTTGTGCTGGCCCCATCAGACCAGGACTTTCAGCATGCACTGGGGCGGTTTGCAGCCGAGTGTGAAGCGGCTGGGATGAGAATCAGCAAATCCAAATCCCAGGCCATGGTCCTCAGTCGGAAAAGGGTGGTTTGCCCGCTTCAGGTTGGTGGAGAGTTCCTGCCTCAAGTGGAGGAGTTCAAGTATCTTGGGGTCTTGTTCACGAGTGAGGGAAGGATGGAACGGGAGATTGACAGACGGATCGGTACAGCTTCTGCAGTAATGCGGTCAATGTACTGGTCTGTCGTGGTGAAGAAAGAGCTGAGCCGCAAGGCGAAGCTCTCGATTTACCGGTCAATCTACGTTCCTACTCTCACCAATGGTCATGAGCTGTGGGTCATGACCGAAAGGACAAGATCCCGGATACAGGTGGCCGGAATTAGCTTTCTCCGCAGGGTGGCTGGGCGATCCCTTAGAGATAGGGCGAGAAGCTCGGTCACTCGGGAGGAGCTCAGAGTAGAGCCACTGCTCCTCCACATCAAGAGGGGCCAGCTGAGGTGGCTCGGGCATCTTTTCCGGATGCCTCCTGGACGCCTTCCCGGGAAGGTCTTCCGGGCATGTCCCACCGGGAGGAGACCCCGGGGAAGACCTAGGACACGCTGGAGGGACTATGTTTCTCGTCTGGCCTGGGAACGCCTCGGTGTCCCCCCAGAAGAGCTGAAGGAAGTGTCTAGGGAGAGGGAAGTCTGGGCATCCCTGCTTAGACTGCTGCCCCCGCGACCCGGCCCTGGATAAGCGGAAGAAGACGGATGGATGGTGAAGTCAGTCTTAACCAAAACAATGCCAATGCACTGTAATATCTCAAACGCTAGATGGCGCTAAACAGACTTTTACAGCCAAGTATGGGACCCTTCTCCTCATGTTTCATATATATATTTAGGTAGATATCTATCTATAAATTACAGGAACGTCTGTCTGTCTGTCTGTCTGTGTGTCTGTCTGTATGTCTGTCTGTCTGTCTGTTAACCGCATATCTCTCGAAACGTTAGTCCGATGGATTTCAGACTTGACAGGTGTCTCGCCACGGGCACGAGTAAGTGCAGTGCCAAGTTTGACGTTGTTTGGATGAGAAATGCTAAAGATATGGTTAAATATATCATTTTTAGAAGGTTGTGGTTTAAAAATAAACATTCTGACACTAGAGAGTTGTATCGGTCAAAGAAGCCCCAAGAAGGTTGTGGTTTAAAAATAAACATTCTAACACTCAGTCAGCTACACTGTTTACTTCTGAATATTATAGTTTGGTTTCAAAATGTGATAAATCCATTTTGATTAATTTGAGTAAAAATGTGTTTTCTTTACCAAGAAACCAAAAATTACTAAAAACACACACAAAAGCTGATTTTGCACGGGCACTTTGCACTGCTCCCTGAATCGACACGCTTATTCATTTGTGGATGTAAACTGAATCTATATGTTAGCTATGCTGTTTACTTCTGAATATTATATTTCATTCTGGTGCACTTAACGTTATCGCTACTGTGTAATAGTAGCCTATGCTATTCACCAACTAAACATATGCTATTCAATGCGTTCACAGTCTCTTTCACGGGCATCAATTGTAGTAGCCTATTCACAAACTGTTTGCTCAAGCATAGCGTTTTCTCAGAGTTCACTGTGTGCTTTCTACCATGCACAAATAAAAATGTCACTGAACTTTTGCTGTGTAATTGTAACAATGAGCATTCAATCACACCAAACCAACAATTACTAAAAACACACACAAAAACTGATTTTGCACGGGCATTTTGCACTAGTTAAATATAATTAGCATGAAAAATTGGGTCACATGGATGTAGAAATATTTTCACCCATATGCTAATTACGATGGATTAGGTGCTTCTGCAGATCTGTAATTCACGCCTTGAATATTTTGCTAATATTAAGTGTTTGTTTATACTTTATCGATAAATAGTGATTGAACAGACTGAGAATGTATATATGACTGTGTGCATGTGTGCGTATCTATAATAATAATAATTATTATTTTCAGAAGTCAATAATTACACTGCAAAAATGATTGTATAGGCTTGACTGTTTAACGTAACACAAAGTTATATTTCCATGTGTAGATTATGCCTATAGTTATAAAAACATCACATAATCAATGCTTCTTTAGCAAAGACTATCTATGAGTTTAATCAATCATACACAATGTATAATCATATAAAAGAAGCCAGTAAATTACAGTAATTCATACAAAGTTGAATAAAGCAATAAATAGTTTACTCAGTAAAATGAATTCTCAATATTATATGTTTGTTTGTTGAGCTGTAGAGATCCCTTGTAAGGTTTAATTTTTTAAATGAACAACACTACACCTGAGAGAAAGTTTAACATTTAGAAGACAGCCTCTTTTTTTTTAATGCATTTATTCAGGAGACATGACTGTCATGATCTGGTAGAAGGAGATCATTCTCTGTCAGACTCGTCTTGTGTCAGTACGGTGTCTCGTAGGGCAGCATACTGTGCCATGTTAGGCAATCCTGATGCTACACAACAGCTCAGAGCACTGCGGGAAATGGCCATTTTATTTGCATCAAACCTGTATAGAAAACAGATGCAATGAAGGAATGCAATGACATATAGGGCCCTATCTTGCACCCAGCGCAATTGACTTTGTACACCGACGCATTCCTATTTTGCACCCGCGCAAAGCGCGCTTTTCCCTCCACAGAAGCACGTCGCTAAGCTAGGGAATGAACTTGCGCTCCCTGGGCGGTTCAGCGCAAAAAAGGAGGCGTGTTCCAGCGCAAACGTTCCTTCATGCTATTTTGCAGGTTTAGAAAACAATTGAGCAACTAACCGGGAAAAAATAGTTTAAAGTCAGTGGCGCGTTGCTTATGTTATTCATATGCTATTTTAAGGGCGCATGCTTGGCCATAATCAATGTAGTGTGTGCACAACGCGCATACACTTTGATTCTCTCATCTACACAGAAGTGGCAGTTTTCATTTTTGCAAATCATACATTATTATGATAGATAGATAGATAGATAGATAGATAGATAGATAGATAGATAGATAGATAGATAGATAGATAGATAGATAGATAGATAGATAGATAGATAGATAGATAGATAGACAATTTAAAAGCATACATCTAGCTTACACATTTACCCAAATTATCATACGCCTTTTTAACCGAAGTTAATTTGGGTGGGTTTCTCCATCCCCAACGTCCCTGACGAGAACGTCTGTCTCCTCGGCTGTGAACCGCTCCTGGCGCGCGCCTGGCAAATCCGCCGTTATAATAGGAAACCGCTTTAGAACAAACGTGCCTGCTCTTAAAGGGAATGTGAGATGACGCTCTGATTGGTTTATTTCACGTTACGCCCAAACCACACCTATGAATAATGAAGCTCTTCAGACCAACCCATTTTAGATTTGCGCCTGGCGCAAGAGTCATTTATCCCGCCGGGAAAATAGCAACAGCGCCGAGACCCGCCCACAAAGTTACTTGCGCTTTGCGCTTTGACACTTGCGTTTCAGATCGTTAAAATAGGGCCCATAGTCTGTATTAGACTTTTAGACTTATATTTATATCTAATGCAGAGTAAAATGATCTGTAAGATTTAGTGTTTTCTGGAAGTTACCATTCATCTGTCTTCTCATCGTAGCGCTCCACATCAGAGATGGTGTCGAATCCATTAAAGCCTCCGACAGCAAACAACTGACCATTAACTACCTGGATTTTGAGGAAAGTAAAAAGGAAAATAAATAATGTTCAGCTAATGTCTTTAACTTTACATTAATAAATCTTATTATAAAAAGTCCCCCATATTAATTATCATCAAATCATTATTTTAATGTTATTTAATAGTTTGACCAGATACAGATATTAACTGTCCACACATCTCACCTCAATGCCAAAGTTGCTGCGTGGGTTGTTCATTGATGCAACATAAGTCCAGATGTTAGTGAGCGGATTATAGGCCTCCGCACACCACAAATCACTGGCACCATCAAAACCACCAACCTTTAAATAAATTCACTTTTTATTTATGTATTCTGTGCATTTGTATATGTACATCCATGCATGTATTTACAGAAGTGCAACCTTTAAACTGGGATTGTTCCATATTTCTGTATTTGTGTCATGGTTATCATAGTTAAAGGTATAGAGGAGGATTTTTTATTAGATCACCTATACTATTGGTCCTCCTAATTGTCAATCATTCTGGTGAATCAATCAAACTTTTCAAAAAGTGGAGAGGGCGGGTCTTATCTAAAATTCGGAAAGATCCTCCGCTATACCTTTAATTAAAACTATAAAACTGTGTTTAATACTCACAGCATACACTCGATCTGCATAAGCGATCACACCAACACCACTGCGGCGGTTACTCATGGGAGCGATGAGAGTCCACTGGTTTGTTTCAGGGTTGAAGCTCTCAGCAGAGGAGAGATACTCGGTCCCAGTAAAACCACCGCAGATATAAATCTGACAAACACAAAATTAACATGCATGATGTTTGTGCACAATCATCACAGACTGATCAGAAAACCACTGTTTAAAACTCTCAGTAAATTTTATGATATTCCTTTCCATTTTAACACTATTCCTTATGCCATATCTCTATTTCACAGTTCCTTCATGCTTTACAGGCATTAAGAGTCTCCGGCAGAAGAGTGTGGGATCATGGGTAAGTGCTCTTACCCTGCCCTGCAGTGAGGTGGCGCTGGCGTCACTCCTCTCATCATTCATGGGTGCCATCATTGTCCACTGATTGGTGTTTGGATCGTAGCGCTCTACTGTTTTTAGCCGTTGTTGTCCATCAAAACCACCAATGGCATAAATGAGCCCGTCCAGAACAGCAACACTAATAAAGCCTCGGCGTTCATACATGGGGGCCACCTACAACACACCAAATACATCAGTGTGTGAACACACACCAATACACCATCTCATTGGTTCTGTCCTATCAGTTGCAAATAAGCACAATAATACTATTATTATTTTTCTTAATGGTATTTTTTTACCATTTTCATCAATCATGATGCTCTGGTGTATTATATTATATTATATCATATTATATTATATTATATTATATTATATTATATTATATTATATTATATTATATTATATTATATTATACAAAGCTTCAACAATTGCTGGAACACAAAAAAAATGTATCATGGTTTTACCACTTTTAGACATGTAATACGGTAATACAGTGGTATTCTTTGAAGTAATGTGGAGTCACTATGGTCTAAGTACAATCCGGTGCCATCACTGTACCACAATACTGTTTTGTGAAGGAAGCGAAATTAAAGTTACATGTTGACCTACAGCATTACTCACCTCATGCCAAGTCTGAGTGATAAGACTGAATTTCCTCACGCTGTTGAAACAATCCACACCATCAAAACCACCAATACAGTAGACAAACTCATCCAGGACCGCTGTACCGTGATAGGCTCTGGGACGCTCATCCTCTTGAGTAACATTGACCCAGCAGTCTGCCTTCACATCGTATGCCTCAATCTCATTGGTGGGACTATCGGCACTCCATCCTCCGATGGCCAATAGGATCGATGAGGGCAGACGTGGGCGTGTCAGTTGATGCATGAGTTCTGAGTTGGTGGGTTCGTCCATGTTGAGGTCAAACAAAGTCTTCATTGCTCTGATGATAACAGGCATGCTGGCTTCATTCTCCATCACTAACGCATTGCACTTTACATTATTGACGAAGTAGTCTGGTGTTATCAACCCCAATCGAACCTGAAGCACAAGGGAGAGTTTAGACTTTCAGAGACTGTTGCAAGACTGTTATATGGTGCTCAAAAATGGAAAATGATTTCCAATGTTAATGCTTGAAACAAGAAAAAAAAATTTGTCAGAAGGGAAAGAAAAATAAACTTGTTTGCCCTTTGAATTAAGTTTATTTTTCTTACACCATGCCAGGATTATTGTAGTTAAAACCCTAAAATAAAAATAAAATTAACTTTAACTGAAATAAAATATTTAAAAACTTAATCTTAAATAGTTGTCAAGGCAAGTTTCTCATTTTCATTTCATTTCAAACTGAAATATAATTAGTAAATTATAGACACATTTAAACAAAAAAGAAACGTAAATGACAAAATAACAAAACAAAATGACAAAAATTTAAATTATAACAGAAAATGTATCTTGATTTAAGACTTTTAAGACATCTCTAATGAAAAACAAGACAAAAATCTCTGTTTTACCTTCGGCAGAAGCACGGCAATGTGTCGCCTCCTGTTTTCTGGTGCATGATTGATCCAGTGGAGGACGGCTTCAAAAACCACCTCCTCCTGTCTGACATTCAGCTCATCCTCACCAATGATCTCCTCCAGCTGTTCCAGGGAGAGCTCCAGGAACTCCTCAGATACGTGCAGAACCTCCTCAAAGTGCTGCAGGATGTAGTGCTGTGCTTTACAGCGGAGCTTTGAGCAGGAGTAAAAGTCCTCTGTAAACTTGCAGATGCCGATGCAGTTCTCTGGGCATAACTGTGACTCCAGGAACTGACAGCAGGAATCTACAAGACCTGAGACTAAGATCATTTCAGCCGCCACCAGGAGCTCCAGCACATTCTCTTGAGTAATGAGCACAGATCTTGTGTACGCATACTGGATAATAAGAGGCATGATGTCTTGGGATATTCCTTGAATTTCACAGAAATGTTGTGCTGGGCTGCTGCAGTTGTTGGTGAAAAGAGCCCTGTGAACAAATTTGACAAAGAAATAGGCATTAATAATAAGCATATATAAAATAAGTTTTTGTTATTTACATTTTAATTTCAGCCAAATATACTTAGAGAAACAGATTCGTTTCCTATATTAAATTTGAAATGCTGGGTAAAACTTCATTCATAGCCACTCCCAGAATTAAATTTCAAGAATGTTTTTTCCTAGATATCATAGTTACAATCTTTTCTCTGGCAATACACTCATTCATTTTCATGCATTTATATATTTGGAATTAGGCAGTTTCAATGTTGGCAGTGGAAATTCTGTATATAATTATAATAATTTCTTGATAATTTGCGCACAATTGCAGTTCAAATGCTTCTTCTCACCTAAAGTAGGAGCTGCAGCCACACATGATGATCTTGTGCACTTGAAATTCTCTGTCATTGGACTTGATGATCATGTCAGTGTGTTCGCCCAGTAAACGTGCTTCATCAAACACGTCGAAGGCTGTTGCTCGTATGTTCTCCATGTTCTCTCGGGACTGTAAATGTATTCAGTCTTCTCTCCTCAAACTCTGATTAAAGTCACCTCAGGATTTTGTCTTTGTGGGACTTTTGCTCAGGAGAGTTCTATAGAATGTCTCTGTGACATCATAGTTGTAGATCTTGAATATGTCTCTCCAGTTTGTGTCTTGGCCACATAATTATTATAGAGTTTTGTTTTATCGATTCCTTTTGAATGAAACATCTTCACAGTAACAAAGATATTAAAATTGATTAAAAAAAAAATGACTTCAGTGACAAATAAAATAAAGCATGGGATAATTAGTCATTTGAATATGCAATCATCCATTTTGATTGCACAACACACACACCCTAGTAAGTTTTTGACAGAAGGACAGATGTTTCTTGTGTGGAATGACTGTGACCCCAAACAAGTTTACCAGAGGCCTGTATGAAGAGGATTGTTCTTCACAGATGTCATATTCCCATTCCATTTCAAGGTCAAGCAGCATTAGGCCACGTCATGAGTGCAATGTCTTGCTTTTATTGGTTAAATCTGTCTATTTAGAATTACTGCCATTATAAGTAAAATTAGATATAAATAACCAAGCTGACTTTTTTTTTTACAATATTTACAACTGGAAATATTCAACAAACAAGACTTTGATCAGCCAATAAGACACTACGGCTGTATCTGAAAGTGTCCCATACTGTACCAGCAGTTCTCAACTGGTTTGGCCATGGGACCCACATTTTCCCTTGGACATTAAGAAGTGACCCAATCATTTTTATTTTATGTTTTTCAGGAATTTGACCTAATATATATGATATTATCACAATATTGAAATAAGCGTTTTCAAACAATAACAGGTTTTTATATATTTTTCTTAAAACAAAAATAACTCTAAATTATATTTAAATCCAACAAAGCAATACACACAAAAACTGCATAAAATAAAGTGTTTCTATAATAAAGAACAATAGTTAACACTTTACAATAAGGTAAAGTCATTTAATGCATTAACCAACATGAACAATGAGCAAAAGCTACATTTGTTACCATAGTTATTCTTTGTCAACATTAGTTTAAAAAAATACAACTGATCATTGTTAGTTCATGTTAGCTCAGGTCCATTAAATCTTTTTGAATTTAATAATTTATTAAATGTTGAAATTAACATAAACCAAGATTAATAACTGCTTTAGAAGTATTGTCCATTGTCAGTTTATGTTAACTAGTGAATTAACTAATAAAGCCTTATTGTAAAGTGTTACCTGTTACAGAATGCAGACCCAGACACAAAGAAATACATTGAAATGTGAGCTTTATTAACAGCACTGAGCAGAATGGAGAATACGGATGAGTATGCAGTTCAAATAGACTTTGAAGAATGAGTAAAGCTCAATAATGAAAACCTTCTTTGTTTTACAGGTGCAGGAGATCATGGATAGCCTGGATGGACGCACACACCTCTTCATGTTTGGTGAGTATGCAGGATGACAGGAGAACACTGGAGAGGGGAGAACAGGAGAAAACACTGGACAGGAGAGAACACTGGAGAAAGTGTTCTCCCCTCTCCAGTGTTCTCTCCTGTCCAGTGTTCTCCCCTCTCCAGTGTTCTCCCCTCTCCAGTGTTCTCTCCTGTCCAGTGTTCTCCCCTCTCCAGTGTTCTCTCCTGTCCAGTGTTCTCCCCTCTCCAGTGTTCTCTCCTGTCCAGTGTTCTCTCCTGTCCAGTGTTCTCCCCTCTCCAATGTTCTCTCCTGTCCAGTGTTCTCTCCTCTCCAATGTTCTCTCCTGTCCAGTGTTCTCTCCTCTCCAGTGTTCTCTCCTCTCCAATGTTCTCTCCTGTCCAGTGTTCTCTCCTGTCCAGTGTTCTCCCCTCTCCAGTGTTCTCTCCTGTCCAGTGTTCTCTCCTGTCCAGTGTTCTCTCCTGTCCAGTGTTCTCCCATCTCCAGTGTTCTCCCCTCTCCAGTGTTCTCTCATGTCCAGTGTTCTCCCCTCTCCAGTGTTCTCTCCTGTCCAGTGTTCTCTCCTGTCCAGTGTTCTCTCCTCTCCAGTGTTCTCCCCTCTCCAATGTTCTCTCCTGTCCAGTGTTCTCTCCTCTCCAATGTTCTCTCCTGTCCAGTGTTCTCCCCTCTCCAGTGTTCTCCCCTCTCCAGTGTTCTCTCCTGTCCAGTGTTCTCTCCTGTCCAGTGTTCTCCCCTCTCCAGTGTTCTCCCCTCTCCAGTGTTCTCTCCTGTCCAGTGTTCTCCCCTCTCCAGTGTTCTCCCCTCTCCAATGTTCTCTCCTGTCCAGTGTTCTCTCCTCTCCAATGTTCTCTCCTGTCCAGTGTTCTCCCCTCTCCAGTGTTCTCCCCTCTCCAATGTTCTCTCCTGTCCAGTGTTCTCTCCTCTCCAATGTTCTCTCCTGTCCAGTGTTCTCTCCTCTCCAGTGTTCTCTCCTGTCCAGTGTTCTCCCATCTCCAGTGTTCTCCCCTCTCCAGTGTTCTCTCCTGTCCAGTGTTCTCCCCTCTCCAGTGTTCTCCCCTCTCCAGTGTTCTCTCCTGTCCAGTGTTCTCCCCTCTCCAGTGTTCTCTCCTGTCCAGTGTTCTCTCCTGTCCAGTGTTCTCTCCTGTCCAGTGTTCTCCCCTCTCCAATGTTCTCTCCTGTCCAGTGTTCTCTCCTCTCCAATGTTCTCTCCTGTCCAGTGTTCTCTCCTCTCCAGTGTTCTCCTCTCCTGTGTTCTCCAGTGTTCTCCTCTCCTGTGTTCTCTCCAGTGTTCTCCTCTCCTGTTCTCTAGTGTTCTCCTCTCCTGTGTTCTCCTCTCCAGTGTTCTTCAGTGTTCTCTTCTCCAGTGTTCTCCTCTCCAGTGTTCTCCTGTGTTCTCCAGTGTTCTCCTGTGTTCTCCTCTCCTGTGTTCTCCAGTGTTCTCCTATCCTGTGTTCTCCAGTGTTCTCCTGTGTTCTCTAGTGTTCTCCTCTCCTGTGTTCTCCAGTGTTCTCCTGTGTTCTCCAATGTTCTCCTCTCCTCTCCTGTGTTCTCCTCTCCTGTGTTCTCCTCTCCAGTGTTCTCCTCTCCAGTGTTCTCCTCTCCTGTGTTCTCCTCTCCAGTGTTCTCCTGTGTTCTCCTCTCATGTATTCTCCTCTCCTGTGTTCTCCTCTCCTGTGTTCTCCTGTGTTCTCCTCTCCAGTGTTCTCCTGTGTTCTCCTCTCCAGTGTTCTCCTGTGTTCTCCTCTCCAGTGTTGTGCTCTGTTCTCCTCTCCTGTGTTCTCCTCTCCTGTGTTCTCCTCTCCTGTGTTCTTCTCTCCAGTGTTCTCCTCTCCAGTGCTCTCATGTGTTCTCCTCTCATGTGTTCTCCTCTCCTGTGTTCTCCTCTCCAGTGTTCTCATGTGTTCTCCTCTCCAGTGTTCTCCTGTGTTCTCCTCTCCAGTGTTCTCCTCTCCAGTGTTCTCCTGTGTTCTCCTCTCCAGTGTTCTCCTCTCCTGTGTTCTCCTCTTCTGTGTTCTCCTGTGTTCTCCTCTTCTGTGTTCTCCTCTTCTGTGTTCTCCTGTGTTCTCCTCTCCAGTGTTCTCCTCTCCTGTGTTCTCCTCTTCTGTGTTCTCCTGTGTTCTCCTCTCCTGTGTTCTTCTCTTCTGTGTTCTCTTCTCCAGTGTTCTCCTCTCCAGTGTTCTCCTGTGTTCTCCTCTCCTGTGTTCTCCTCTCCTGTGTTCTCCTCTCCTGTGTTCTCCTCTCCTGTGTTCTCCTCTCCTGTGTTCTTCTCTCTTGTGTTCTCCTCTCCTGTGTTCTTCTCTCCTGTGTTCTCCTCTCCAGTGTTCTCCTCTCCTGTGTTCTCCTCTCCAGTGTTCTCCTCTCCTGTGTTCTCCTCTCCTGTGTTCTCCTCTCCAGTGTTCTCCTCTCCTGTGTTCTCCTCTCCTGTGTTCTCCTCTCCTGTGTTCTTCTCTCCTGTGTTCTCCTCTCCTGTGTTCTCCTCTCCCGTGTTCTTCTCTCCTGTGTTCTCCTCTCCTGTGTTCTCCTCTCCTGTGTTCTCCTCTCCTGTGTTCTTCTCTCCTGTGTTCTCCTCTCCAGTGTTCTCCTCTGATGTGTTCTTCTCTCCTGTGTTCTCCTCTCCTGTGTTCTCCTCTCCAGTGCTCTCCTCTCCTGTGTTCTCCTCTCCTGTGTTCTCCTCTCCTGTGTTCTTCTCTCCTGTGTTCTCCTCTCCTGTGTTCTCCTCTCCTGTGTTCTCCTCTCCTGTGTTCTTCTCTCCTGTGTTCTCCTCTCCTGTGTTCTCCTCTCCAGTGTTCTCTCCTCTCCAGTGTTCTCCTGTGTTCTCCTCTCCTGTGTTCTCCTCTCCAGTGTTCTCCTCTCCTGTGTTCTCCTCTCCTGTGTTCTCCTCTCCAGTGTTCTCCTCTCCAGTGTTCTCCTCTCCTGTGTTCTTCTCTCCTGTGTTCTCCTCTCCTGTGTTCTCCTCTCCAGTGTTCTTCTCTCCTGTGTTCTCCTCTCCAGTGTTCTCCTCTCCAGTGTTCTCCTCTCCCGTGTTCTTCTCTCCTGTGTTCTCCTCTCCTGTGTTCTCCTCTCCAGTGTTCTCCTCTCCTGTGTTCTTCTCTCCTGTGTTCTCCTCTCCTGTGTTCTCCTCTCCAGTGTTCTCCTCTCCTGTGTTCTCCTCACCTGTGTTCTCCTCTCCTGTGTTCTCCTCTCCTGTGTTCTCCTCTCCAGTGTTCTCCTCTCCTGTGTTCTTCTCTCCTGTTTTCTCCTCTCCTGTGTTCTCCTCTCCAGTGTTCTCCTCTCCTGTGTTCTCCTCTCCTGTGTTCTTCTCTCCAGTGTTCTCCTGTGTTCTCCTCTCCTGTCTTCTCCTCTCCTGTGTTCTCCTCTCCTGTGTTCTCCTCTCCTGTGTTTTTCTCTCCAGTGTTCTCCTCCCCTGTGTTCTCCTCTCCAGTGTTCTCCTCTCCTGTGTTCTCCTCTCCTGTGTTCTCCTCTCCCGTGTTCTTCTCTCCTGTGTTCTCCTCTCCTGTGTTCTCCTCTCCTGTGTTCTCCTCTCCCGTGTTCTTCTCTCCTGTGTTCTCCTCTCCAGTGTTCTCCTCTCCTGTGTTCTCCTCTCCAGTGTTCTCCTCTCCTGTGTTCTCCTCTCCAGTGTTCTCCCGTGTTCTCCTCTCCAGTGTTCTCCTGTGTTCTCCTCTCCCGTGTTCTCCTCTCCAGTGTTCTCCTGTCCAGTGTTCTCCTGTGTTCTCCTCTCCCGTGTTCTCCTCTCCAGTGTTCTCCTGTGTTCTCCTCTCCTGTGTTCTTCTCTCCTGTGTTCTCCTTTCCTGTGTTCTCCTCTCCTGTGTTCTCCTCTCCAGTGTTCTCCTCTCCTGTGTTCTCCTCTCCAGTGTTCTCCTGTGTTCTCCTCTCCAGTGTTCTCCTCTCCAGTGTTCTCCTGTCCAGTGTTCTCCTGTGTTCTCCTCTCCCGTGTTCTCCTCTCCAGTGTTCTCCTCTCCTGTGTTCTCCTCTCCTGTGTTCTCCTCTCCAGTGTTCTCCTGTGTTCTCCTCTCCTGTGTTCTCCTCTCCGGTGTTCTCCTGTGTTCTCCTCTCCTGTGTTCTCCTCTCCTGTGTTTTTCTCTCCAGTGTTCTCCTCTCCTGTGTTCTCCTCTCCCGTGTTCTCCTCTCCTGTGTTCTCCTCTCCTCTCCTGTGTTCTCCTCTCCTGTGTTCTCCTCTCCAGTGTTCTCCTCTCCTGTGTTCTTCTCTCCTGTGTTCTCCTCTCCTGTGTTCTCCTCTCCAGTGTTCTTCTCTCCTGTGTTCTCCTCTCCAGTGTTCTCCTCTCCAGTGTTCTCCTCTCCCGTGTTCTTCTCTCCTGTGTTCTCCTCTCCTGTGTTCTCCTCTCCAGTGTTCTCCTCTCCTGTGTTCTTCTCTCCTGTGTTCTCCTCTCCTGTGTTCTCCTCTCCAGTGTTCTCCTCTCCTGTGTTCTCCTCTCCTGTGTTCTCCTCTCCTGTGTTCTCCTCTCCTGTGTTCTTCTCTCCTGTGTTCTCCTCTCCAGTGTTCTCCTCTCCTGTGTTCTTCTCTCCTGTTTTCTCCTCTCCTGTGTTCTCCTCTCCAGTGTTCTCCTCTCCTGTGTTCTCCTCTCCCGTGTGCTTCTCTCCAGTGTCCTCCTCTCCTGTGTTCCTCCTCTCCTGTGTTCTTTCCTCTCCTGTGTTCTTCTCTCCTGTGTTCTCCTCTCCTGTGTTCTCCTCTCCTGTGTTCTCCTCTCCAGTGTTCTCCTCTCCTGTGTTCTCCTCTCCAGTGTTCTCCTGTGTTCTCCTCTCCAGTGTTCTCCCGTGTTCTCCTCTCCAGTGTTCTCCTGTCCAGTGTTCTCCTGTGTTCTCCTCTCCCGTGTTCTCCTCTCCAGTGTTCTCCTCTCCTGTGTTCTCCTCTCCTGTGTTCTCCTCTCCAGTGTTCTCCTGTGTTCTCCTCTCCTGTCTTCTCCTCTCCTGTGTTCTCCTCTCCTGTGTTCTCCTCTCCTGTGTTTTTCTCTCCAGTGTTCTCCTCCCCTGTTTTCTCCTCTCCAGTGTTCTCCTGTCCTCTGTTCTCCTCTCCCGTGTGCTTCTCTCCAGTGTCCTCCTCTCCTGTGTTCCTCCTCTCCTGTGTTCTTTCCTCTCCTGTGTTCTTCTCTCCTGTGTTCTCCTCTCCTGTGTTCTCCTCTCCTGTGTTCTCCTCTCCAGTGTTCTCCTCTCCTGTGTTCTCCTCTCCAGTGTTCTCCTGTGTTCTCCTCTCCAGTGTTCTCCCGTGTTCTCCTCTCCAGTGTTCTCCTGTCCAGTGTTCTCCTGTGTTCTCCTCTCCCGTGTTCTCCTCTCCAGTGTTCTCCTCTCCTGTGTTCTCCTCTCCAGTGTTCTCCTGTGTTCTCCTCTCCTGTCTTCTCCTCTCCTGTGTTCTCCTCTCCTGTGTTCTCCTCTCCTGTGTTTTTCTCTCCAGTGTTCTCCTCCCCTGTTTTCTCCTCTCCAGTGTTCTCCTCTCCTGTGTTCTCCTCTCCTGTGTTCTCCTCTCCTGTGTTCTCCTCTCCCGTGTTCTTCTCTCCTGTGTTCTCCTCTCCAGTGTTCTCCTCTCCTGTGTTCTCCTCTCCAGTGTTCTCCTGTGTTCTCCTCTCCAGTGTTCTCCCGTGTTCTCCTCTCCAGTGTTCTCCTGTGTTCTCCTCTCCCGTGTTCTCCTCTCCCGTGTTCTCCTGTCCAGTGTTCTCCTGTGTTCTCCTCTCCCGTGTTCTCCTCTCCAGTGTTCTCCTGTGTTCTCCTCTCCTGTGTTCTTCTCTCCTGTGTTCTCCTCTCCTGTGTTCTCCTCTCCTGTGTTCTCCTCTCCAGTGTTCTCCTCTCCTGTGTTCTCCTCTCCAGTGTTCTCCTGTGTTCTCCTCTCCAGTGTTCTCCTCTCCAGTGTTCTCCTGTCCAGTGTTCTCCTGTGTTCTCCTCTCCCGTGTTCTCCTCTCCAGTGTTCTCCTCTCCTGTGTTCTCCTCTCCTGTGTTCTCCTCTTCAGTGTTCTCCTCTCCTGTGTTCTCCTCTCCTGTGTTCTCCTCTCCAGTGTTCTCCTGTGTTCTCCTCTCCTGTGTTCTCCTCTCCAGTGTTCTCCTGTGTTCTCCTCTCCTGTGTTCTCCTCTCCTGTGTTTTTCTCTCCAGTGTTCTCCTCTCCTGTGTTCTCCTCTCCCGTGATCTCCTCTCCTGTGTTCTCCTCTCCTCTCCTGTGTTCTCCTCTCCTGTGTTCTTCTCTCCTATGTTCTCCTCTCCTGTGTTCTCCTCTCCTGTGTTCTCCTGTCCTCTCCTGTGTTCTCCTCTCCTGTGTTCTCCTGTCCTCTCCTATGTTCTCCTCTCCTGTGTTCTCCTGTCCTCTCCTGTGTTCTCCTCTCCTGTGTTCTCCTGTCCTCTCCTATGTTCTCCTCTCCTGTGTTCTCCTCTCCTGTGTTCTCCTCTCATCCTGTATACTCACCAAACATGAAGAGGTGTGTGCGTCCGTCCAGTCATCCGTCCAGCTATCCATGATCTCCTGCACCTGTAAAACAAAGAAGGTCTTCATTACTAAGCTTTACTCATTCTTCAAAGTCTATTTGAACTGCATACTCTTCCTTATTCTCCATTCTGCTCAGTGCTGTTAATAAAGCTCACATTTCAATGTATTTCTTTGTGTCTGGGTCTGCATTCTGTAACAGGTAACACTTTACAATAAGGCTTTATTAGTTAATTCACTAGTTAACATAAACTGACAATGGACAATACTTCTAAAGCAGTTATTAATCTTGGTTTATGTTAATTTCAACATTTAATAAATTATTAAATTCAAAAAGATTTAATGGACCTGAGCTAACATGAACTAACAATGATCAGTTGTATTTTTTAAAACTAATGTTAACAAAGAATAACTATGGTAACAAATGTAGCTTTTGCTCATTGTTCATGTTGGTTAATGCATTAAATGACTTTACCTTATTGTAAATTGTAACTATTGTTCTTTATTATAGAAACACTTTATTTTATGCAGTTTTTGTGTGTATTGCTTTGTTGGATTTAAATATAATTTCGAGTTCTTTTTGTTTTAAGAAAAAAAATATAAAACCTGTTATTGTTTGAAAACGCTTATTTCAATATCGTGATAATATCATATATATTAGGTCAAATTCCTGAAAAACATAAAATAAAAATGATTGGGTCACTTATTAATGTCCAAGGGAAAATGTGGGTCCCATGGCCAAACCAGTTGAGAACTGCTGGTACAGTATGGGACACTTTCAGATACAGCCGTAGTGTCTTATTGGCTGATCAAAGTCTTGTTTGTTGAATATTTCCAGTTGTAAATATTGTAAAAAGATAAAAAAAATAAAAAAATAAAAAAAAGTCAGCTTGGTTATTTATATCTAATTTTACTTATAATGGCATTAATTCTAAATGGACAGATTTAACCAATAAAAGCAAGACATTGCACTCATGACGTGGCCTAATGCTGCTTGACCTTGAAATGGAATGGGAATATGACATCTGTGAAGAACAATCCTCTTCATACAGGCCTCTGGTAAACTTGTTTGGGGTCACAGTCATTCCACACAAGAAACATCTGTCCTTCTGTCAAAAACTCACTAGTGTGTGTGTTGTGCAATCAAAAATGGATGATTGCATATTCAAATGACTAATTATCCCATGCTTTATTTTATTTGTCACTGAGTTCATTTTTTTTATTCAATTTTAATATCTTTGTTACTGTGGAGATGTTTCATTCAAAAGGAATCGATAAAACAAAACTCTATAATAATTATGTGGCCAAGACACAAACTGGAGAGACATATTCAAGATCTACAACTATGATGTCACAGAGACATTCTATAGAACTCTCCTGAGCAAAAGTCCCACAAAGACAAAATCCTGAGGTGACTTTAATCAGAGTTTGAGGAGAGAAGACTGAATACATTTACAGTCCCGAGAGAACATGGAGAACATACGAGCAACAGCCTTCGACGTGTTTGATGAAGCACGTTTACTGGGCGAACACACTGACATGATCATCAAGTCCAATGACAGAGAATTTCAAGTGCACAAGATCATCATGTGTGGCTGCAGCTCCTACTTTAGGTGAGAAGAAGCATTTGAACTGCAATTGTGTGCAAATTACCAAGAAATGATTGCCAACATCATACTGTTGACACTGCCTAATTCCAAATATATAAATGCATGAAAATGAATGAGTGTATTGCCAGAGAAAAGAATGTAACTATGATATCTAGGAAAAAACATTCTTGAAATTTAATTCTGGGAGTGGCTATGAATGAAGTTTTACCCATTTCAAATTTAATATAGGAAACTAATCTGTTTCTCTAAGTATATTTGGCTGAAATTAAAATGTAAATAACGAAAACTTATTTTATATATGCTCATAATTGATGCCTATTTCTTTGTCAAATTTGTTCACAGGGCTCTTTTCACCAACAACTGCAGCAGCCCAGCACAACATTTCTGTGAAATTCAAGGAATATCCCAAGACATCATGCCTCTTATTATCCAGTATGCGTACACAAGATCTGTGCTCATTACTCAAGAGAATGTGCTGGAGCTCCTGGTGGCGGCTGAGATGATCTTAGTCTCAGGTCTTGTAGATTCCTGCTGTCAGTTCCTGGAGTCACAGTTATGCCCAGAGAACTGCATCGGCATCTGCAAGTTTACAGAGGACTTTTACTCCTGCTCAAAGCTCCGCTGTAAAGCACAGCACTACATCCTGCAGCACTTTGAGGAGGTTCTGCACGTATCTGAGGAGTTCCTGGAGCTCTCCCTGGAACAGCTGGAGGAGATCATTGGTGAGGATGAGCTGAATGTCAGACAGGAGGAGGTGGTTTTTGAAGCCGTCCTCCACTGGATCAATCATGCACCAGAAAACAGGAGGCGACACATTGCCGTGCTTCTGCCGAAGGTAAAACAGAGATTTTTGTCTTGTTTTTCATTAGAGATGTCTTAAAAGTCTTAAATCAAGATACATTTTCTGCTATAATTTAAATCTTTGTCATTTTGTTTTGTTATTTTGTCATTTACATTTCTTTTTTGTTTAAATGTGTCTATAATTTATTAATTTTATTTCAGTTTGAAATGAAATAAAAATGAAAATGATAAACTTGCCTTGACAACTATTTAATATTAAGTTTTTAAATATTTAATTTCAATGAAAGTTTATTTTTCTATTTTATTTTTAGTTCAGGGTTTTAGTTATAGTTTAACTACAATAATCCTGGCATGCAGTAAGAAAAATAATCTTAATTCAAATGCCAAACAAGTTTAGTTTTTTCCCCTTCTGACAAATTTATGTTTTTGTTTTAAGCATTAACTCACTTCATTTTGATACATTTTTCAGAAAACAAGACAATATCTTGAGTAATTTTGGAAATCATTTTCCATTTTTGAGCACCATATAACAGTCTTGCAACAGTCTCTGAAAGTCTAAACTCTCCCTTGTGCTTCAGGTTCGATTGGGGTTGATAACACCAGACTACTTCGTCAATAATGTAAAGTGCAATGCGTTAGTGATGGAGAATGAAGCCAGCATGCCTGTTATCATCAGTGCAATGAAGACTTTGTTTGACCTCAACATGGACGAACCCACCAACTCAGAACTCATGCATCAACTGACACGCCCACGTCTGCCCTCATCGATCCTATTGGCCATCGGAGGATGGAGTGCCGATAGTCCCACCAGTGAGATTGAGGCATACGATGTGAAGGCAGACTGCTGGGTCAATGTTACTCAAGAGGATGAGCGTCCCAGAGCCTATCACGGTACAGCGGTCCTGGATGAGTTTGTCTACTGTATTGGTGGTCTTGACCATGCGGAGTATTTCAACAGCGTGAGGAAATTCAGTCTTATCACTCAGACTTGGCATGAGGTGAGTAATGCTGTAGGTCAACATGTAACTTTAATTTCGCTTCCTTCACAAAACAGTATTGTGGTACAGTGATGGTACCGGATTGTACTTTGATATGGACCATAGTGATGAATGATGTGCTGTACTCCACATTACTTCAAAGAATACCACTGTATTACTGTATTACATGTCTAAAAGTGGTAAAACCATGATACATTTTTTTTGTGTTCCAGCAATTGTTTTAGCTTTATATAATATAATGTACTTATTTGCAACTGATAGGACAGAACCAAAGAGATGGTGTATTGGTGTGTGTTCACACACTGATGTATTTGTTGTGTTGTAGGTGGCCCCCATGTATGAACGCCGAGGTTATCTTAGTGTTGCTGTTCTGGACGGGCTCATTTATACCATTGGTGGTTTTGATGGACAACAACGGCTAAAAACAGTAGAGCGCTACGATCCAAACACCAATCAGTGGACAATGATGGCACCCATGAATGATGAGAGGAGTGACGCCAGCGCCACCTCACTGCAGGGCAGGGTAAGAGCACTTACCCATGATCCCACACTCTTCTGCTGGAGACTCTTAATGCCTGTAAAGCATGAAGGAAATGTGAAATAGAGATATGGCATAAGGAATAGTGTTGAAATGGAAAGGAATATCATAAAATTTCTGAGAGTTTTAAACACTGCTTTTCTGATCAGTCTGTGATGATTGTGCACAAACATCATGCATGTTATGTTTGTGTTTGTCAGATTTATATCTGCGGTGGTTCGACTGGGACCGAGTATCTCTCCTCTGCTGAGAGCTTCAACCCTGAAACAAACCAGTGGACTCTCATCGCTCCCATGAGTAACCGCCGCAGTGGTGTTGGTGTGATCGCTTATGCAGATCGAGTGTATGCTGTGAGTATTAAACACAGTTTTATAGTTTTAAGTAACTATGATAACCATGACACAAATACAGAAATATGGAACAATCCCAGTTTAAAGGTTGCACTTCTGTAAATACATGCATGGATGTACATATACAAATGCACAGAATACATAAATAAAGTGTATTTATTTAAAGGTTGGTGGTTTTGATGGTGCCAGTCGTTTGCGGTGTGCGGAGGCCTATAATCCGCTCACTAACATCTGGACTGATGTTGCATCAATGAACAACCCACGCAGCAACTTTGGCATTGAGGTGAGATGTGTGGACAGTTAATATCTGTATCTGGTCAAACTATTAAATAACATTACAAAAATTTATTTTAATTTTTACTTTCCTCAAAATCCAGGTAGTTAATGGTCAGTTGTTTGCTGTCGGAGGCTATAATGGATTCAGCACCATCTCTGATGTGGAGCGCTACGATGAGAAGACAGATGAATGGTAACTTCCAGAAACACTAAATCTTACAGATCATTTTACTCTGCATTAGATATAAATATAATTCTAAAAATCTAATACAGACTATACTTCATTGCATTCCTTCATTGCATCTTTTTTCTATACAGGTTTGATGCAAATAAAATGGCCATTTCCCGCAGTGCTCTGAGCTGTTGTGTAGCATCAGGATTGCCTAACATGGCACAGTATGCTGCCCTACGAGACACCGTACAGACACAAGACGAGTCTGACAGAGAATGATCTCCTTCTACCAGATCATGACAGTCATGTCTCCTGAATAAATGCATTAAAAAAAAAGAGGCTGTCTTCTAAATGTTAAACTTTCTCTCAGGTGTAATGTTGTTCATTTAAAAAAATTAAACCATGCAAGGGATCTCTACAGCTCAACAAACAAACATATAATGTAGAGAATTATTGTTACTGAGTAAACTATTTATTGCTTTATTAAAACAAGACCAAACTTAGGTCTATATTCCAAAGCATTCTTCAATTACAACCATTTCAGTTTGAATAGTGCATTTTGACGTCCATTCTCAAAAGGGGGGGGGGGTGACAGTTAAATTTGCTGATAACTTCTGGATTTGAAATACAAATGGTGAATATGTGTTTGTGGTACAGACGCGGATCAGTTACACACTGCAAACGCAGCATATGTGAAAGCACTATAGCGCTGCTGCTCCTGCACTGCACTGCAACACGTACCGCGTATTTTTTTCCCGTACCCATTTTAACAGGTTAGTGCTTTCACACTGCACGCGGATGCGGTCCGGCGATCCGTTCCAGGTGCGGTGCGTATACAGCAGTGCAGCGATCATTTCTGCATCGAGTCTATTTTTGCTGTGCTACACGTGCTGAATTAAAGTGAACAGCGCATGTTTCGTGGTCAAAATGAACACATATTGACCTGAAAATGTAGTAATTTCACCATAAATGTATTTAAAGGGATACTTCACCTCTGGAAAGATGAATGTGTATTTAAATTGGGTAATTTATGTAGTAGAAATGTGAAATTATTTTTGAATTTGAAGCCTTCTAGAATGAGAGAACGGCACGAGGCGTGTTTACTGATGAGCGACACCTGTGAGTCGCACCGGTCTCGTATCTCTCACGGAGGAGCGGGAATTTTCTTAGCTATGGTAAAACGCACATCAACCGATCACTTGTTTAGCGTTCATGTAAACACTACATTTAGATTCACCAATCGGAATGAATTCAGTTAGATTGAAACAAAAGGTGTGCATGTAAACAATGAATGGCAACCGCAGAAAGCAAAAGCCGAATCCCGGACATTTTGGACGATCTCCATGGCAGGACATGTACGGGAAAAAGAGGATGTATGGTAACCCCTACTACTCAGCTTTCTCCACAGAATAAGAACCCGTTAGCTTAGCTTCCAAATAAAAGATGGCTGGCACTATTTGTACATTCTGTGAGAGAGATCCCACCCTCTATGGGCGGGTTGAAAACATGCGGGACAGCCCCTACTGGCTGTAGTCTCCCACCTCTGGCCAAAAAATCCTCAGATGACGCAAAATGACGATTTTTGCGTCATCGGAGGATTTTTTCCAGACATAAAATACAGAAATCTCTCATCTCAGGGGGACAAGAGGGAGGAAAGCATGGTAATTCGAAAATACTACAGGTTTTCTACTGATACAAAGCTTAATGCTAAATCCTGAAGTATCTCTTTAGATTTCATGACTCGATTGTGTGAGGAATCTGAGAGACTCTTTAATGAAAGATGATCTGCATTATAAACAACAGTGGCTTCAGATCAACATTAAAACACTGATGGACAAGACTGATGGACAAGACAAGACTGACAAGTACATGATGTGAGTTGTTTTCAAGGAAATCTCAATGGTTCATCCGTCCCGCGTTAATATCATCACGGCTCTCCCCTAGACCTACTAGACTACATAGCCTATAATAAAATATATTTTTATTCAAAGATCAAGTCTGTCATTAGTCTTTAGTCTGCCACAAAAAAAACAACAACATTAAAATCATGAACTCAAATGTCATTGTGAAAAGAAAAAAAACAATGATTGTTGTAACAGTGCATAAATTAGACCTTTCAGGCTATAGCCTAACGCTAATAAGCCGTATGCCAAAATTATTGAAACAACTAAATTGTCGGTCATTAAATAAGAAAACTAAATAATTGTGTATGATTTGCTTTGTGTAACCCGACATCACACATTAGTATTTTTTTGTGGCTGCTGCATAACTCGCTCCTTTTTGTTTTATAGAGTAGGCCTAAGAGAGCGTAATTGCTGCAGCCGCAAGGACAGTGAATGTGCAAAGTCGTAAAGGAGTGACTGATTGGTAGTGGCACTGTGTGCAAAAATAAATAAATCCCTGGCAAGGACTGGCTGCAGGACAACTCCACCTCCACGGACAGTTTTTTATGTTTTATCGAGCCCGATCTCACGGGAAAACGTACAAATTCTACGAGGTGGCTTATTCGTACGAATTCATACGACCTGGCTCGTACGAATTAGTACGATTTTTGCAAAATCGTACATATTTTACAAATTGGCCAATTCGTGTGAATTCATACGAATGACCTACCCCTGACCCCGCCCCTAAACCTGCCCATCACGTGGGTTTAGACAAATCGTACAAATTCGTACGAGCTAGGTCATACGAATTAGTACGAATTAGCCAACTTTTTATCATTCGTACGAATTCGTACGAATTGGTCGTGAGATAGCGTTGGTTTTATCAGACAATAACTACTCAAGATTTTGCTTTAGTATAATTTCCGGGACAATTAGGGCCGGATTCAGGATTCGGGACAACAGCTTAGATTTCGGGACTGTCCCGAATTTTTCAAAAAACAAAAAAGCAGAAGCTTTGGACCTGGACACACGAATGATTTTGTGGATGGAAGGCCAATCGTGGATGGACGATTCCACCAAATGGACATCAGGTGACGGTAACTAGGGAACGTTTTGAAAAAGTGTGTCAATGCAATATTAAATATTGCTGTATAGAATAGCTTCTATATTGAATGTGCATTAACATGTTATGTGAGTATATGCATTTAAATCAGTAGTTCCCATTCCCAATCCTGGTCCTGAGCTCTGTCAACACTGCACATTTTGGACATCTCCCTAATCAAACACCATTCAGCTCATTAGAAGAAACTCTAAGATCTAATTATCTGAGTTTCAGATTAAGGAGACATAAAAACGATCCAGGGCCAGTGTTGAAAACAATGTAGTAAATGTTTATTTAGCTTGTTTTCTAACCATTGGGTTTCTATCTTAGCAAACTGCAGGATTACCTGTAAACAGCCAGAAATAAACAGCTCCTGTAGCAGCTTCTTCAGCTCCCGACTTTATGGGACAGATCGTGTATTTTAGCACAAGCCATGTCTAACATCACAGTAATCATGATGACCCATCATTACAGGTACGGGTTCAACATTCGATAACTTCGACAGGTCTCTCTCTCTCCTCTCCCACACACTGAGCCACGCTGGTTTAATTGTATATTCATTCCAGGTAAAGTGTTCTGGCACTGCACTGGTTCCTAACCTCCTATATCCCTCAGTTCTCTGTGGTTTAGTGAGCTGGTCACTGGTTAAATGTCTGATACAGAGCTTCTTGCAACTGGAAGCAGAAAAACGGTCTCGGTGTGTGTTCATGAGTCAGCGTTTTCTCGGTCGACAAAAACTTAAAGTTCAGTTGAACTTTGAAGAAGCTGTATATAGTGGGACACAACAGCAATCATATGTTTTCTTCTGCTGTCTCTGAAATTTAAAAACACACATTATTAATCGGCTCGTCTGGCTCGAGAAAACAATGACGGAAATAAGTGAGTTGTACTATTTCAAAACAGAAGTGCACATCGTCTAGGTTGTCAGGTTTGCTGTGGGTTAATTCGAGTTCAGCATTGATATTACCCCCCCCCCCCCACCCATATGTTTCACATATTGCACAAACTGTAGCTGAAATGCTTGTATTGACATTTAACATTCTACCAGTGATAAAACTGTGCTAGATGATGTGTTTTGTGAGTGATAGATTATTATAAATATTCTCAGCCCTCTTTAATCAAAAATGCACATCTGTGGGAAGAAATGATCAAGCTTCTTCAAAGATTATCATTCAGGTTTCATGACATTTGTTGCTCTCATACATGATGTTTCCACATCTGAAAACCACTGCTCGTCACTGTGATAAAAACAAACTGGTGTAGACTGGATAAAGTTCCTGTTTATTTCTTGAACTTAATATGACTCTTGACACTTTTCTCTTTTCATTTCTCTTTTCCTGTGTGTGATGAATTGTCACGTTTCATTGGGTACATGGTGATTAATAAAATTGTGTAAGTACAATGCAGTGACTGTAAAACATTATAGCTATGTTGAGTTTTGATATTTGCATATGGTCGTTGGACTGGTTTTAGTCTATTTCTGATTGGCCTTTGGGCTGGTTCTTCTTACACAGACATGGGAACCCTGCACAGCATCATTTTTATTTTCACATTTGTTCGTCTGTGATTCTGTAGTTTTTTACAGTTTCACGCTGAAACCCAGAGATCAGGAATGGCCTCGATCACAGTTCTCCTCCTGATTTCAGCTTTATCTTCCTCTCAGAGTGGTAAGGACTCATATTCTTACATGCACATGTGTCTGTAGACTGTAAAGATTATTTATTCACAAGGTTCAAAATGATCTGTGCTGAGAGAATGCTGAGAAGTTTGGTACTGTTTAATGTTCAGTGTGTTTGATTTTACCTTTAAATTGATCAAAATTAGGGGTAAAACTTCACATTAATGTCTTACAAGTGTGTCTCACACTAGGCGATCTGTTACCAGGTGTTGTGCCTATTTCAACTCCCTGTCAAACTATCACCTCTTGTTGAAACCACTACCTGATAACAAAAAGAGAATTGTGAGTTTAGGATCAGTTGGGAAAGTGCATGATATTATAGGGTAGTCTATCCTGAGCATGATTGCTCTGTGAGCCTATTATATGTTTACTGCGGTAATAGTTTAATAAGTCAATATTAACGTATTTATTCATCTTTGTTTCTGTAAGTAAAAATATAACTATTTATAATATGCTAAGTAACATTAACAGATGGAACTTTTGATTCTAATAATGTATTAGCAATGTTTAAATTAACATTAACTACAATTAATGAATTCTTCAGAAGTATTTTTATTAAAAACATTTTTAGGAACATTTTTAAAGTATCTTTTAAATTATTTCGGTTAATGTGAGTAGTATAATCCACAGAGAAAGATGCGTGACACTGAATGAAATAAACAAGTAAACTTTAATAAACATTCAGGAAGTTCAGAACTAACTACACAACAGACAGAGACCATAAGAACTAGAAACTAAACAGAAAGAGAAATTAAACATGACTTGATTGTGATACTAGTTATCTAACATTAACAAATGAAACCTCATTTTAAAGTGTTACCGAGTTAGGTTAAACTTTGGACATGTGTCTGCAACAAATGATGCATGACAGTTTTACTTGTTTGAACAAGCTTGTTTTTTCTTATTAATCCAGAGATGCACTCTCTATACTACACATACAGCGCCGTATCTAAACCTCTGATGTCTGGAGAAGAGTATGAATTCTACACCTCTGTTGAACTGGATGACACACAGATGAGTTTGTGTAACAGTGTGAATAAAGCAGATTTCATGACTCGATTGTGTGAGGAATCTGAGAGACTCTTTAATGAAAGTGATGATCTGCATTATAAACAACAGTGGCTTCAGATCAACATTAAAACACTGATGGACAAGAGGAATGAGAACAGCACACGGGACACGGGTAATGATGTTTATGGGACAGTGGGGTCAGTTGGGGTAAGCTGTGCCATAATAATTCTGTCAAGTAATTGGGATAATTGAGGAATGCAAGAGTGGTTTTCACTTCCAATAAAAATGAACAGAGAGCAAACAAATCACTCATGCACTGATTCGAAAGTCTAATTTGGTTGCATATTATTAATATTTTCTTAAACCATTTAAACAACAAATTCAGTTTTTGAATGTGTTCAGTTTTCAACATTTTAAATATTTACAAAGGAATGCAAACATAATTGAATACATCCTTGGCAAATCTTTAGACAAATATTTTATATATTTTTTCATGCAATTAACAATCTATTAGAACTTGATAAGTTTACACTGACATGCAAAATCCATTTCTCTTGTGAATCTATCACAGGCAAATGTGATGGACCGTTTCAAAATATTTGGGTACATTACCAAAATTACACTCTATTTCCTAGACAGCACAGATCTCCTCCACTTAATATCCACTTAATAATATCACCATCAGATTTGATGAATCTTATCTTCAGGTCTTAATCTTCTGTGTTTCTCTAGATCTTCATGTTCTTCAGTGGAGGCACGGCTGTGCAGTTGAACGTCACTCTAATGGTTCAGTAATGTTTCTTCAAGGCTCTGATGAATATGCCTATGATGGCCAGACCTTGACCTTTGACCTCTCAATGCACTGGAAGCCTTTAGTCCTCGACCACGACATCATCTGGGACAGAGAATCAGTTTCCAGCCTGGAGAGGAAATGTGTGGAAACATTAACCAGATTCACTGAACTTCAGCGAGAGGGAAAGATCATCATGGAATGTGAGTTTACATCAGAATCTCTAGGGTTGATATTTGAATGCATTCTTTCATGCAGGTTTATTATTTTCATTGTCTGTCCTGCAGCTCGTCCTCGTGTTCACACTCTTGTAAAAGCGTCTGGATCTTCAGTCTCGTCTCTGCTGGTGTGTTTGGCCACAGGCTTCTACCCTAAACATGTGCAGATGGAGATCAGACACGATCAGACGCCGGTCCTTGATGATCAGCTGAACTCAGAGGGAATCAGACCGAACGCTGACGGATCCTTTCAGCTGAAGAAGAGCCTGGAGATCCTGCCGTCTGAAACATCCCAGTATCAGTGTGTGGTGAAGCACCAGACTGGCATAATAGAAGATTACATGGATTATTTTGATTATGACTATTCTGACTATTTTGGTACTGCTGTTTTGCTGACCTTTTTTTTGCTTTATGGTTTCATATGAACACTTCATTGGTTGTGCTACATTTGATTTTGCACCAGTATAACTAAACTAGGGATGCACTGATACCAGTATCAGTATCAGGCTCGATACTGAGCTCATGCACTCGTACTCATACTCATAAAACTGCTCCGATACCAACAACCGATATCAGGCAGTGTTTGTAAACTTGTGTCCAGACAAACACTGACAACAGAGAGTATAATGGGGATATAAAAGAAGGCTGTCTATGAAGTAAATGTATCTAATTAGTGGAATATTAAACTAAATATAGTAATGCCTATATAGCTGTGGTGCATAAGCTTCTCAAGCGCATCCCTTTTTAACAGACATTAGTGGAAAGTTTGTAGTTCAGTCGGATGTCAATGGCAAATAAAACTTGTAGGCATGTAGATTATTATTAAAGGGGTGATATAATGCACTTTCACAAGATGTACAGTAAGTCTCTGATGTCCCCAGAGTGTGTATGTGAAGTTTTAGCTCAAAATACCCCACAGATATTGATATTTAGCATTTTAAAATTGTCACTTTTTGAGGATTAGCAAAAACGCACCGTTTTGTGCCTGTTCCTTTAAATACAAATGAGCTGCTGCTCCTGGCACAAGGGGCGGAGCTTCAACAGCTTGTGTCCTTTTACCTCACACACGCATGCACTGAAAATTCAAAAACTTTTAGCCTTTTATGTTCAAACCGGAGTCAGACAAAAATGTAGAGGCTTCACACCGGGACGAATTTCGCGCACGATATTCGCCAACGTTTGTGACTAAAATGTGAGTGTGCAGACCGACGCGAAAAACGGCACGCGTAAAAGCATAATTTTTTAAAAAACGCCTCGGGTTCGTTTTTTTGGTTTGACGCGCATTTGACATTTCTGAATAGTTAGTTGATGAATTTATGTAGTTTATGTGTTTTTATCTTCTAGTAATTGATTAGCATATTCTGTCATGATAATCTATAAATCGTTTTCTGGGGTTTATGTACATTTTAGGGTTTGTGATGTCACTAACCCGGGAGGAATGTCGTGTAGTCCCTACCAGCCGTTTGTTGCAACAAATTTTGTTTATGCTCAATTACACAGCTCATTACACACTAATTATAATCAACCACCCCTGGTTGAAATGTTGAATGATCTTGATTGCTGATCGTTCACTCAGCACACGTCATTTAGATTAAGTTCAATTGTATATGAATGTAAAACATGAACTGTTACTTGATTTATGAGGTTGCTCACTGCAGAGCAAAATGGGTGGAGCTTAAGTCTAGCTCCTCCTCGCTAGAGGTCAAGCGAGGAGGAGCCAATGTAATTTGGGCCTAGTGAGTGGAGCTAGAATATCCAGCCACACCCTAACCCCACCCACAACTCTATCCCTCCAGAGAGGAGGAGCTGGTCATCGTTTGACTCTGCAGTGAGAACCACTTGGATTTATGTATAACGAGTGGTTCCCTACATTATTACAGGACGTTTGCAAGTCGAGCAGTTTCATGAACACAAACCCGTGTCAGACAGCGTGCGAATACTGAATTGAATTATCTTTCACGTCTTGCGTTTGTACGGGCGAATTCACACAAAATTATGTAAAACGTCCGTCTTGGCGAATATATTAGTGAACATAGTCAGTTATATCTCAAGTGAACGTAGACAGTATATTCAAATTTGTGCATTCGCTCTTAAAGGGACAGCAGCCTAATAAACCTGATGCGGTGTTTTAATGTTAATCAAACAAAGGACAAAAAAATCACTCACTGTTCTCGACTAAATAACTTTTGTAACTTTATAAAGATCCATCTATATTTAATTTATACAGTAATGATTTATATTATTTTGGTTTCTCTACCCAATACATTTAAAAATGACATATGGAGTGAAAATACTGGTATCGGTACTCTGTATCTGCAATACCAAAACGAAGGTATCGGTGCTAAACTAAACTAATACTTGATGGATCATGGATCATAATCATCAGAATAAAATTACCTAGAATATGACAAACAAATAAAATGGTCAAAGTACTGAAGAGCTGCAAACTGAGGCCGATATCAGCGACAACATCCTAATAAACATCATCAGTTATGTGTGATTTTACACTAAAATGTGACAAATAATGGATTTTTTTTGTTCTGTGACAGATCTAACAGAAGAAGCCGACTTAGATTTAATTGTTCCAGCAAGAGGATCCAGCTCACTGTTGCTGTTGCTGTTGGATGCATTCAATGGATTTCTATCTTGTATTTTTGTTGTTTTCCTCATTTTCCTCACATTTTATCTATTTAGAAATTATGGTAAATATCCAAGTACCATTTAAATCCCCTAAAGTCATAAATACAGATAGAAGAGGAGAATGACTGTTCTAATGTTTAATATTTCAGGAGAGCCGGACACACTGAAGACACCATCACTAGTGCAACTATCAGGCGAGTCTGACTCTTCTAGAAGTTATTAAAGCACAACACACGTCCGTACGTCTCTTAATGTTTTCATGCATAAATGTGAACGAGATGAGGAGACTGAGCATCTGTGTTATTTATTATTTCATGTGATTCTGCAGATCTTCATAAAACACAGATGAAGCCAGAACTGCTGGAGGACAAAAGTGAGTCAGAATTGATAAAAGGCCCGTAAATTAAAACTCTCTGCATGTAATGTTTGGTTTACTGTCACTGTACAGCTGATGACTAAATGCATGAACATGTTTAATAGCCATCATTTTATTTATTCTGTGCAGGTTTGGCAACTGCTTTAAACACTGATTCAGATGATGAAAACCCCACAGATCCCAGTGTGGAGGACGTTCACAGTAGGTCCTGAACACACACACACACACACACACACACACACACACACACAGACACACACACAGACACACACACTGTTTCATTAATGGCTTCTCTCGTTCTCTTTCAGCTGAGGAGGTTCACAGTAGGTCCTGAACACACACACACACACACACACACACACACACACACACACACACACACACACACACACACACACTGTTTCATTAATGGCTCCTCTCGTTCTCTTTCAGCTGAGGAGGTTCACAGTAGGTCCTGAACACACACGCACACACACACACACACACACACACACACACACACACACACACACACACACACACACACACACACACACACACACACACACACACACACACACTGTTTCATTAATGGCTCCTCTCGTTCTCTTTCAGCTGAGGAGGTTCACAGTAGTTCCTGAACACACACACACACACACACACACACACACACACACACACACACACACACACACACACACACACACACACACACACACACACACTGTTTCATTAATGGTTCCTCTCGTTCTCTTTCAGCTGAGGAGGTTCACAGTAGGTCCCGAACACACACACACACACACACACGCACACACACACACACACACACACACACACACACACACACACACACACACACACACTGTTTCATTAATGGCTCGTTCTCTTTCAGCTGAGGAGGTTCATGACACTCAAAGTCTGTGTGAAACTGAAGCGACTCCAGCAGCGGCTCGAGGTCAGAACATCTGAATTCATCTCTTATCTGACGCTGATTCTTCATCTCACTCACTCAACGTGTCCTTCATCACTTTTATAGGTGCGATGGGCTCCAGGAACTTCTCTCTGCCTGACCTTGGTGAGTTAAGATGGGTTTAATAGATTGTATTTATAGTCAGACAGACACTGGATCTGAAATTATTTTTTTCCAGCCATGGAGAGAGAAGACACTGATCAGAACACCATTACCCAGAATGCCCTGCTTTTGCCACCGCCAAGTAAGATCAGCTTCTCTTCAAATAATTTGTGTTTATACATACTATATATATATATATATAATGCTTTTATTCTGTGTTTCAGGACGCTGCAGATCCAAGGACATTTCACTGCCAAACCTCAGTAATTTTTTAGTTCATTTCAACAAAATATAAATAACAATAATAGTCTGTCAGTAATTTATATTTTAATAGTTTTCTATTTGATATTTTCAGTTTTTAATGAATGCAAATTAGCAGTTTGTCTGTTTTTCAGTTTAAGACAGAAAAGACACCAGTGACTCCAGTCAGAAGATCAAGCAGTTGCTCACGAGTTTGTTCTGGTTGAATCAGATGTTACATCATCATCATCATCATCATCATCATCATCAGTGCCAAGAGTATGTGGACACCTAACATCAGTCATAGGAGGTTTCCACACCGTCAACACAGCTTTCGCAACTTTCATCAGACACTGTGTTATGAGGATATGTGGTCAGGAAACATGAAGGCCATATTACGTAACATACACGCGTCTACACCAACACACTCCTGCTCTCCGTTTCCTTGTAATTCAACTTTTTCTGAGCAGCTTTTTGAAGCCTTTTTTTAATTCGTGTGCATCTCTTCTCTTTTCTGTAGAGAAGAGAAGAATATCTCAACTTCCGTTTCATGTCGACTTTGTGGAAACTAGACATTAAATTTAGTCAACACACTGCAGGCTGTTACTTTAATGTTATTCTTTTATTATTTTACTGAGTCATGGAAACCATGTAGGCCTACATACCAGGGAATAAAGTGTTTTCTAGTCCAGGAAAAGTCATTAGAGTAATATATAAACGATTGCATTTTATAGTGAAATTTGTAAAGGCAACGTTTCTAGGTTTGATTAGCTCTAAAATAGGCTACTTTATCGGCACATTGCACTCTTTTTGTATGACATGTTGCCTGACATGTTTTTTTTGCGGGTTTCTTTTTGTGCTAAACACTATGTAAAAATAGTAATTGTGCTATGTAAAAATATCGTCTTTTTCTAGTTCCGCCTAAAAGTATTTTTTACAGTATAGCCTACAGTAGAATTATCTTTCTGCTGTCATGTAGCTTACAGCCACCTTTTCATAAGCGGTTTAAAGGATTGTACTGTAGATGTAATGTTTTCTTTCAATCAGAGCAGAGATGAACCGAACCAGACTGTATTAAGTGAGAAGTTTCTTTCTTTGTCTCGTGTCATTCAAGAGCTTTTATCAATGGGACATACTGAGACTGCTTGACTTCTTATTGTAACCAGCAGAGGGCAGCATGAACCCGAGAGACACACACTTTTAAAGACTTCATAAGTTAAAGGTTTGCTTTTATTCCGTGAAATCATCTATATTGTGTATTGAGAGTCCTACTAAAAGTAACCAACTGTAGCATCATGTAGCCTATACAGTACTGTATTTACAGTCGCTCATGTGAGCAGTAAATGTTTCACAGTGTTTACAGGAATCGTATTAATAAATATAGATTAATAAATAAGATCTCCTTGGTGTGTCTTAGAGTTGCTAATATAACTCTTAATATATGCAGATCTCAGTTAGAATGGCCAGTGTTTATTATGTTTGTGGGCTTCAGGTTTATTGTGTGATTTGGGTGTTTTGGACCAGCTGGAAACTGATGATCGACATTTACTAAAAGATGTATAGTAATATTAGTAATAGTAATATTTTTTGAATATTATAAAAAACAAACAAAACAAAAAACACGTATGTCCCGCAAGCGGAAGTGCTGTCGCGGACTGGGAGGGGCTTGTGACTGGCATCACGTCACGTCCGCGCCAGAGCGTGAAACAGGAGTGTACGCGCAGTGAGTGCGAGCGCGAGAGGATGGAGGCCGCAGAGCAGCAGCGGAGCTCGAGTGACGGCGCGACCGCCAGAGGAGCGGGTGTCCCGGGCAGCGGAGGCGGAGCAGGGCCCGGAGGAAGCGCGGAAGGCGAGCGGGACAGAGAACGAGCCACTTTCGAGTGTAACATCTGCCTGGACACCGCCCGAGACGCGGTCATCAGCCTCTGCGGACACCTGTTCTGGTACAGCTGATCGATAATCGATCACATCAATATCATAACAGTAGGAGTCTAAACAACACTCACAGCGTGACAGTGAGAAAATGATTGACAGCGAGACCCTTTACCATAGCAACCAGACCTACTTGTACTGATAATACCTGTTATTGTTATTAACTCAGGTAAAACTGCAGCAACACAAACACAACATGTCAGACAGTGAGTGATTGACAGGGAAGAATGTCTTATCATTAATTCACAATGGTAATCAATCACTTACTTCAGTTAATGTTATCATGTAGAAACGGTTTATCTGCCTTCACTGGCATAGACTTATACATCAGATACACTGAATTTTCTTTAAAGTACATTACAACATCACTTAAATACCATGGTATACCAGTACAGTACCATAGTATTACTGAACCATGGTAGCACCACAGTAAGGACATAATTACTGGAGTTGTTGTTACTGTAGTAAAATTGTGGTAAACATGACTCAAATATTCAGAATGAGCACCTGCTGTATTATGCTATGATTTTGCCGTAGTAAAATCCCAGTATTTCTTGTTCTTCTAGGGTGTTTTGGTGCAATTGCTGGTTATTTGTTTGATTTGATTGACAGGGTTTTGTTTAAGAGTGGCTTTGCTGTGTGAAGCTCCTCATGACACACTCCTATCTGAGAGTTTATAACATTGTAATGCCTGACATATGACATATTAGTCAGACAAATGAATTAATGAATCAATTGATTGATTGATTGATTTTTAAATGGGACAGTTTACTGAACCTTTAGATGACATCTGAAGAAACTTTGCATGTGTTTCATGCTTTTATGGCTCATATAGTGAGAATATGGAGGAAAAAACTGCTTAATTTTATTCAGCGCCCCAATTTTTTGCAGATGTTGATATTTATATGACCAAAAAGCAACATATTAATATCAATATGTACCAATAATCTCTTGATGAAATGCTCAGTTTTATAATCAAAGCTTTATAGTTTTGAAATACATAATGCAATGCAATACATTTGAGAGATGAACTAATAAACCTTCCTCAAAAGCCTGATGATCATATTTGATACTCTTATAATAAATGATGATGATAATCAAGTAAACCTGCTTCAGTCCAGTTGAAATATTACTGACAATATCAGTTATTCTTGCTATTCCTTGATAAATCAGCTCAGATTTGACACAGAAAGAAACTGTACATTTGTACAGTTATATACTGAGAGACTTTTACTGGATAAAAGAGTCTGAACTATCAGTCAGAGACAGAAGAACTGAGAGATTGAGTGCGACAGCAAAGATTTGATCATTTACAGGCCTTAGATATTGATGTATTAAATATGATTCAGTAGGGCTAATGAAACATGACGTGTGTGTTTCAGCCGGTGTGTCAGTCATAAACCACAGATAAACATCAGAACAAACAAACACACGTCACTCTATTATGCAAAGGCTTGATGAGTTAATGTGATTAAAGCGTGTTGTGTTCTGCTGAACTCTTCATGTGTGACCGCGAGTGTGTTCTGGAGCCTCGTTCGGACGAGATGTGTGTTTAGTGCCGTTAACGTGAGATTATCAGGTTAATGAGAGATTAGACTCCACAGGAGGATTGAGGAGGAGTAAGAATAGATGCACACGTAACGCTGACCCCTGACCCCTGTTTGCGGGATTACGACCCTTCGTTCGGTGTGTTTGCGTTGTGGATTTGCAGATGTTGTGGATCGTGTTTGTGATTGTGTGTGCATGACAAACGTCTCTTAGTCATTCAATATTTAGGCAACAAACAAACCCATCAGTGCTGCTGGTTCTGGAAGTGTTTTTTTCCATTCATTTCTCCCATAGGGATTTTAAAATAGTCTTTGTTAAAGTGTTATAAGCCATGAGGAGAATCATAAGACTACAAACTTATAAAAAAATATTCGAAAATCTGACAAAAATACAAAGACTGTGAACTTAATGGCTTTACTGAGGGAAAGAACTACAATCCCATGAAACATTGCGATGGAGGAATATAAAACTACTCATTTACAGATGTTGCTTATATTTGCATAAAAACAAGATATTTTAAGTTTATTGCAAAATATTCATATCTATTCAAATATTCAAGTATTTTGAGAGTGTAAAGAGATCTCATTGGGAGTGGGCGGAGCTAAAGAGCTCTTTTGTCTCGACGACTCTGATTGGTGGAATCTTCTGGGTCATCATGGGTAATGTAGTTTTTCTCCAGGAGTTCCACTGTTAAACTCAATTGGGTTAAATAAAGCGGGCCGACGGCTTCAGCAGAAGCAAACAGCATCGATTAACAACACAGCAAGTTTGACTTCAAAGGTTTATAAGTTATCGTTCAAAATCAGTTTTGCTATGGAGAAAATAAGAGTTTTTACTTCGGGATTCGGACTGTTGCGCTCTAGTGAGCGAGTCATGGCACATTTCACCTCAATGAGGAATACATACAATGTTGTTACAATTATTTAAATTAACTTCTATTTTGATATAGTTTTCATGGCAATTGACAACCCTAAATTTATCCCCTAAAATCTCATGACTATAATTCTCTTTTTTTTTACTGTGATAATTTGCCAATTTTTTTTTCACGTTATTGTAATAAGAAATGTTTATTTAATTGTAAACTAAATACATTTTCATAGAAAAATTATCACGGTGCATGAAATATTATTAGTTCTAAAAATACATGTTTTTATGTATTTTCTGTCTTGTGATATATTTCCTAGACAGGTTATCAACAGGTTTCATGAGACTCACCATATTTTATTTGCACAACTTACAGTAGCTTTTAATTTTCATGCCAAATAAATTCTAAGAAATAGGGAAATATGCAAACAGATGTGATTTAAGCAGATATTACAGATAATAATAGACGATTTACTCCTGAACGAGTATAATTTTGTATAGCACAGATTACATGAACTATGAGATTTTACATTTATGCATTTGGCAGACGCTTTTGTCTGAAGCGACATGCATTGCATTTGATCGGATAATGCATTCCCTGGGATTCGAACCCATGACCATGTGTTGCTAGCATCATGCTTCACTGTTTGAGCTACAGGAATACTATTGGCTATTAAAACAATGTAAACGTATCAACTAATTTTTGACTTCTCTCTCTCTCTGTCTCTCCTGTTTGGCGTCTCGTGCAGTTGGCCTTGTCTTCATCAGGTGAGTGTGTGTGTGTGTGTGTTAAATTGACACGCTGGCGTTCAGTAGCACTTCACAGAAAGCGAATGAACGCTTGTACAGTATAGCAGATAACTAATGTAATGGCTGACATTATACAGTATATTACAGCTGTTCACTCTGAGTGGGATTACATGCTTACGAATAATGAGATTATAGGAGTTTATAATGTACAGTAGAAACTGTTTAACACTTTTATAATCTGTCATAAGGAATAATGTACAGCCAGTCACTATCTTATTTTATATATGTATATTTTTACTTAAGTGATACTTTTATTTATCAAAGGTGCATTAAATTGATCAAAAGTTACAGTAAATCTATTTCAAACAAATGCTTTCTTGTGTCTTGATCATCAAATCCTCATATTAGAATGATTTCTGAAGGATCATGTGACACTGAAGACTGGAGTAATGATGCTGAAAATTCAGCTTTGATCACAAGAATAAATTACACTTTACTATATATTCACATAGAACACAGTTACTTTACATTAGAATAATATTTCAGATTTTTACTGTATCTGTGATCAAATAAACGCAGCCCTGCTGAGCAGAAGACACTCTCTGTGGTGTGTGTTTCAGTGGCTGGAGACGCGTCCCAGCAGGCAGCAGTGTCCCGTGTGTAAAGCAGGGATCAGTCGAGATAAAGTCATTCCTCTGTACGGCCGCGGCAGCACCAGCCAAGAAGACCCCAGGTACACTCACTAGTGCACTAACTAGTGCACTCACTCCCACTGCACACTGACTTACTGACTGTTATACAGGCATCAGCAGGGATTAGCATCTCAAACTGTAGTATGCTACAATGTCACATGACCTTATTAAGTCGCATGGTTAATCAGTGAGTGCAGTAGTTGTCATCTCAGAAATAAAAATATTAATTTCGCATTTTTAATCCAGTTTTGTGTGAAGTGATCTTGGTTCTCTGATCAAATAATGAATCAAGTAGATATGGAAGGTCAAGTCGAGAGCATTGCATTGTGGGTCTCTAACAGCACGTTATTCTGGCAAACGTACGTACAGGAGCTCATCCAGTTATTCCATGAGCGCAGAAAGTTCACACACTGCAGAAATATTATGACATTCAGAACATAAACTGATGCAGAGCTTTGGGTCACATGAAGGACTGAGAAATTAATGAATTATTAATGTTAATAAATAACCATCAAACCCAGGTTTGTTATTGTAGTTCACTACAACTATTAAAACATTTGTGTAATCATTTAAATAAATCTGAAATGAAATGGAGAAGCGGAGTCAGTTGAGACTGTAGGTAATATTAATAATATTTCATTAATATTTTTTGTTTGAAACCCTGTTTCTGCTATAAAGGGATTCGTTACACTGTTTATTTCTGTGTTCTACTTTTATTGTAATGTGTATTTGCTTGCATGTGTTTATAATTTGAATAACAGCTGTCAGCGAGAAGAAATGATTTATTTATTTATTTATTTATTTGCATTGTGCTTGAGAGAGAGTCAGTGTGTGTTTGTTGTGATTGTATCTTCAGGCTGATGGTTTTACTCATTTGAATATTGTGTGTGTGTGTGTGTGTGTGTTACAGATTGAAAACGCCACCCCGACCCCAGGGTCAAAGGACAGAGCCCGAGAGCAGAGGGGTGAGCGTCCTGACATCATTATGGTGTGGTTATGAATGTATTAATAATGTGATCATGTGATCTCTCTCGCTCAACAGTTTCAGGGGTTTGGCGACACAGGGTTTCACATGTCGTTTGGAATCGGTGCTTTTCCGTTCGGTTTCTTCACCACAGTCTTTAACGCCAACGACCCCTTTCACAGACCAGGCCAGTGTTGCGGTTTCTTCATGAGACGCTCCTGTTACAGGGGTCACGACATGACGACATGACACTGACGTAGAAGAGTTGTTGTACCAGTAAAACATCCTGCCAGTGTCAGAGCTGAACACATCCGCATTATAATAAAGCATTTATTTAATCAGGCTCCAAAAACTGCTCGTTTGGATGTCGCGGGATGTGTGAAGTAACACAGGTACACACATTTGCATATGAGCCTCCAGTCATCACACCATAGGCTCCGCCCACTGCAAAGTGAACCTCGAGGAGCATTACAATATCAATGAAAATCCATGTCATGACCCCTTTAAGGTTTTAATATTAGAGTTGATATCAGGATTCATGTATGGTCTCAGTCAAAGGTGTGTGTGTGGTTTCTAAAGCTTGTCTTCATCTGTGTGTGTGTGTTCAGATCCTCATTATGATCATCAAGGCAACGGCAATCCCAACAACGGCAACAACTGGCAGGACTCGCTCTTCCTCTTCCTGGCCATCTTCTTCTTCTTCTGGATGCTGAGTGTGTGAGTGTGTGAGTGTGTGAGTGTGTGAGTGTGTGAGTGTGTGAGTGTGTGAGTGTGTGAGTGCTTCAGATGATGGACGAGGACACTGTCTCGTGTGCGCTTTCAGAAGATGAACTCACTACCTGTCTGTCTGTGTCTCATATCCATATATACACACACACACACACTCACTCTCACACACACACACACACACTCACTCTACTCACTCACTCACACTCACACTCACTCAAACTCTCACTCACACACTCACTCACTCACTCTACTCACACACTCACTCACACTCACTCTCTCTCTCTCACTCACACTCTCACTCACTCACTCACTCACACTCACTCTCTCTCTCACACACTCTCTCTCACATTCTTTCTCACACTCTCACTCACACACACACTCTCTCTCACACTCTCTCACTCTCTCTCACTCACACACACACACTCACTCACTCTCTCTCACACACACACTCACTCTCTCTCTCACTCACTGACTCACACTCTCACTCACTCACACTTACTCTCTCACTCACACACACTCTCTCACACTTTCTCACACTCTCTCTCACACACACACACTCTCACACTCACACACATTCTTACTCACACACTCGCATACACACACACTCGCTCGCTCGCTCACTCACTCACATCAGTGTTGAGCGACAGTATTAATGGCCGCCGTCAGTAGATGAAACACTACATGAGTTGCTGAATCTCTCATAAACTCTCATGTTTCACCTCAGATCGCGGAGAGAAACTACACTGAGCGTAAAGAAGCGCATCTCAGTAACCCTGCAGACTTAAACATTATTTTCATGATGATTAAACACACTCATCCCCAAATTCTCATTACTTTAAAGTGTTGTTTTTACTGTAGTGATGTATAAAGAGAATTCCATTATGGTCCTAAGAAGAGTCTTAACTTATTGTTGAGTGATTGATCTTCATGAAAATGCATACGGTCATTCTCATGATGTATTTTCTTTCTTGTGATGTTTGGGGTGAAAGATGACCCAGACTCGTTCACCATGTTCACCACTTTCTGTAGCTTTTCATTCTCATGCCAAAGAAGTCCTGACAGGAGAGAAACATGAAGGCCGACGTGTGATTTACGTCTCCAGGCCGTTGCACTGTGTGTTTGAACCGCACGTATTACAGGACTGAGAATTTCACAATTTAGGAGTTAAATATTTTTAATTCTCCTTAAAATCATAAAACAATTTATTTTGGAGTGAAATATGACCTGCACATGCTTTTGTGAGATTCACCCATTGTGTTCAATGTTCAGGTTAGGGAGGATTTAGCTTTAGCCTCTAAGACACACACTAGCCATAAGCTAATGTAGAGCAGACTCTGACGCGAGTTCCGGTTGAGATGCGGTTCAGACCCGGGTGGAGCTTCAGGTCCGTTCAGGAAGTGTTTCCACAACAGGCGTGTGTTTGTTGTGTAAAGCAGACATGACCTAACACACAGCGCACATCATAACTGTTATTAATCACCTTATTATGAGTTAACACACATTCAGTGATGATTGACAGGCTGAATGAGTGCTTTATGCATTGAGTTAATATATTATTGTAATTGATAAGAAACTTATGAAAATGAAAAGTGAATTTAATTTTCATCCTGCTAATGTGGTATGCGAGTGTTGGGGAGTGTTAGCTGCTCGTGTGTGTGTGTGTGTGTGTGTATATATGGATATTGTACATGATGTTTTTAAACGTCTCTCTGTCATTGGCTGTGACGTTGATTGACAGCCGAGAGGTGATGGTTTGTAATCTTGTTGGTTTAACAGTTTTGTCAGTGTAACACATCCTGTGAAAAAGAACATTCGTGTTTATTTCCTCTCGTTGCAGTGATTGGCCGGTTCGAACTTTATAGACTGGCCACGCCCACTTTTATGATGTCACAATGCAGGCCGTGTTGATTGGCTGCTCGGCAGTAAAAGTGGGCGGGGTTTACGGTCAGAATCCGTTGATTCTTACTGGATGACTTTGGGTGACTTTAGTTAAAATTGCTCTTGTTTGTCTTTACTTTTTTTTGCATATCACTGGTTAATTATGTTTGTAACAAGCCTTTTTTGCCATAAAAAGTCTTTTGGTAGCTAAATTGCATATAATTATTGTTCATATGGGCCAGAAACTAAAGTGGGTGTGGGCACTTGATAAATAAACATTTAATACAACTGATGTGGTTATTTTTTATAGTAAAGTAGATTATATTTTATGTGTGTATGTATATGTTATATGTATTTGAGTGCTTTATATAATATACATGAAACTGATGGCAAATATATAAAAGAAAACAAGCACCTGTTAATATGCAACATTTTTATTAGATTTGTCTATGTATATATATATATATATATATCTTTAAATAAATATTCTGTTTATTTCCAGTTTACACTAAATCAAACAACCAAATACAAATGATATAAAAACGAGCATGAACTACAGTAACTATAAAAACATTCAAAACCAATGCTTTCTCTCCTTCATGCTTATAAAGTTTCTGATATTATGACTGTTTGTGTTTTATCTTCTATTACAAAGTTAAAAAAAATTTGGCTTTAAAAACTACAGTAGTTTTGGAAGAACAGTTAGTTATTAATCTGCATCTAAAACAGTCGATTAAACGTGCAATATAGTGTCACTGTGCATATCTTTCTAAAATAAAAGGCTAATAATGAATTCTTTGGCTCACAGACGTAATTCAAACGCACTGAAAGATCCTCAGTTTGGTTTCTCGAACAAAGTGTGTCAAGGGAAAAATAAAATCACACAAATTCACAGGCACTTTTTCAGTAAAATCAGTTAAACGAACTCGAGATGGTGAGTCTCGGTAACATGTCTTAAAAAAAACGAAAAGAAAGGGGAATAACGATGTTTAAAAGTGTCTGTACATGATTCGCTGGGATCTTGAAAGTGACGGTGCTTGAGACCTTCATCATCTTCATCATCATCAGCCCGTCTTGGGCTGTTTGTTCTTCTTGTTGAGGATCTTCATCAGGTTCTTGGACATGAAATAGGGTTTCTCTGGACTGCCGTCGTTACGCTCCAGATCCTCCACTACACACACACACACACACACACACACGACAGGTGTTATTATAGTCGATTGAGCTGCTGAATGAAGGGTGATCATGTAAACGAGGCACTCACAGAAGCACAGGAACAGTGTGTCCACACCCATGTTGTAGACGCTGAAGAAGCCGTGAGCGATCAGATACGCACCGAACACCACCGTCTGTTAGCACACACACACACACACACACACACGTCATTTCTCAAAACAATCTCTGTACAGACACACACACACACGTCACTTCTCAAAACAATCTCTGTACATCTCATTTTACAGCTAAATCAAAGTACATTTCATCATTTTTATCACTTTTTATGTTGTGATTATGACAAAAGGTCACTTAGTATGTGATAAGTTTATCTTTTTATGTCAATTTTGTCAATATGTGAATTTTAACTGGTCATAAATGTGACTTTTTGACAGTCAGAATGATGACAAGTCGAAATTATGACATACTAAGTTGAAATTGATGTCAAAATTTAAGTCAAAATGACAATTTTGGATTATTAAAATTTTAACTTATGTCGATTTCAACTTAGTATGCACATTGAGGCTCATGTCAAATTTTGTGACAAAAAATGGTTTAAAAAAAGTCATAATTATGACTTAGTATGTCAATTTCAATTTATGTTGTATTGAGTCAAAATTTACATAAAAAGGTAAAATGATCAGATACTAAGTCAAAATTATGCTCAATTTCAATTTAAGTTCAAATTTACATGTAAAATTCGACTTTAATCACTAGTCATAATCTTTAATTAATATGTACATTTCAACTAGTGCCAATTTATGACTTATTTAAATAAAAAATGGCTAAAAATATCAAAATTATGACTCGGCATGTGATAATTGTACCTTGTAATTTGACATTTTGATTGAATTATTTTAAGTTCTTGTCACATCTTAAAAACACAAGTCGAAATTATGACTAAAAAATTGATGACAAAATGAAAAAAAAAAAATGAATTTCGACTTAGTATGTCTGTTTAGACTATAGGCGTTTTGTCATTATTAACTTATTTAAATAAAACATTTTTGTTTCATAAAAGTGCATTTGTATTTCCTGAAAGAGTTTCAAAGTTTTTTTTATTTATTTTTTAGAAACAATACATTTTGCATCAAAATTAAGGCTATTTTGCATGCAAATGTTTTACTTTTTTGTAAAACAAAACTACTGTAATGCAAAGACTTTGTTTAAATCCACAACATTAAATTCATGACATCAAATAAACTTCACTGCTGATTTCCCTGAGAGAGAGAACAGGACTAATCATCCAATAATGTCAAAGCAAAAAAAGCCTATTTTAGGACCAATAAGCAAAATATAATTTCTTATTTCTTTCTTTTGGTTTTTCGGGCTGAAACGGTTGTCAGGTTTAGTGAGAAATTTATTCCACATTAAATACATGTAAGAAAAGACCAATCAGAATTCAGTATGCAAATTTGATCAAATTATAATGTCAGAGACTGAATGCTGGTTGAATTTCTAACTCAAATCTTTTTAAAGTGTAATGTAGAGAGCGACTAAACAAGGTTTGGGTGCATGAAGCGATGCGGTCGGTACTGAGGTGTGTGTGTGTGTGTGTGTGTGTGTGTGTATCTCACTATGATGGGCATCCAGTAGTAGTTGAGAGCTGCTGTCTGAAACGTGGTTCCTGTATTGGGAATCCTGCCGGAGAAGAAGAAGAAGGCCAGCACACCTGAGAAGAGACGAGAGGTCAGGTGACGCTCACGTGTGTGTGTGTGTGTGTGTGTGTGTGTGTGTGTGTGTGTGTGTGTGTGTCTTACTCACCCACTCCACCGACCACCAGCAGCTTCCCGAAGAACAGCAGCAGATCCGTGACTTTATCCAGCACCACCACCCTGAGGAACATCAACATCGTTTTTACTTATGTCAATGTCTGCTTTTAATGTCAGTACAACTTATGTCATAAGTCATAAGACTGTCATAATTGTGACTTTTTATGTCAATTTAGCATTTTTGTGATAAACAAGCCATTTTATGTCAGTTTTTATTAGTATGTCATAACATTTTGAAATTGATATAAAGTCTGAATTGTCATTTGACAAAAAAAGTAAAAAAAATTGGCAGTCGAAATTATGACATACTATAATTATGACATAAAAAGAGTAAAAGACTTTTTCCTTAGTACGTCATAATTTCAACTGTAAATTTTTGACTTTTTGTCAATTTTACCATCATGATTATCTTTTTATTAATAAGTCATCATTTTGATTTTTCATCACGTAAATATGACTCAGTATGTCATAATTTCGACTTGTGTCGATTTGATTTGTCATAATTATTATTCCTTTGTGTTATAATTATGACATTTTATGTCAGTTTTTACTTGGTATTTACCAAAGCATGATTTTTATTTCTACGTGGGAGAAATAGACTTTCATAAGTTGCGATAAAATTTCAGAGACAAGCAATTTGTCTGTTCACAACATACAGTTATATTATATTATTGTATTTGACAATATTACTGTACTGATTAATTTATTTTAATCTAATGTATTCATTTATTTATTTACTTACTAAAAAATTCATCCTTCATTTGAATGATTTTTTATTTGAATGAAATTGATTGATAATTTTTGTAATTTGAATCTTGTTTTTCTTTATTGATTGTGTATTATTCGCCAGCGCTCAGCGAAGCGTCTCACCGTATGATGTTCCTCATGAGCAGAGAGAAGGCGTTCTTCGCCGACACACAGAAGTTCTTCCCGTAGACGGCGATCTATAACACACACACACACACACACACACACACACACACACACACACACACACAGTTACTCGTTTCATCCAGCTGATGGTTGTGTGTATGTGTGTGTGTGTGTGTGTGTGTGTGTGTGTGTGTGTGTGTGTGTGTGTGTGTGTGTGTGTGTGTGTGTGTGTGTGAGAGAGAGAGAGTTCACTTACCATGATGTAAGCGTTCCTGTTGATGAACTTGATGAATTTCTCCAGACACCAGAAGCAGCATTTGAGACAACACATGAGGAACCGTGCGCACGGGTTCTGAGCCGCTACACACACACACACACACACACACACACACACACACACACACAATTTACGTTTACAACAACAATTAACAACAAGTCAATCTAGAAAAACGCATTTTTACATCTTACAGTGTTTGAAAAGCCATTGTGTAGAGCAGGGTTATTATTTTTATCTAAAACTATTGAAGGCATTTTTTGTTAACTGAAATAAAGTTTTAATAAAATAAAATATAAATATTAGATGAAAAATTTGAGCAATGTTCCCTCAATAACCAACTGAAATAAGATTAAGTCGAGGCACTGAAATACTAACTGGAATACTAACTAACTGGAAAAAAATAAAAATTAAAACTAAATTTTTAGAAAATTATTAAATTATTAAAAAAAAACTTTTAAAGCAATTAATTCAAATTAAATTAAATATTAAATTAAATTGAAAGTAAACAAACATTAAATTAAAACTAAACTTTAAATTAGATTAATTAATAAATTAAATTACAAAATTAACCTTAATTATTTAAAAATAATAAAAGCATATAACAAAAGTATAATATATAAATAATAATCCTAAAATTAAAGTAATTTTGTCAAGTCACAGCTAAATGAATATTAAACACTCAAAACACTTCAACATTAGAGACACACATCAGATCTGATGCTCTGAATCTGAACCATCTGTTTAAACACTGCAAAACTGATGCTCTTTATTAAAACATATCTCTCCTTTGGATGAATGAAAGGGTTTGCGGTGTCTGACCTTTGAACTTGTGGTCCAGATACTCCAGGATGATGCGGACGAGCTGAACCAGTGTGAGGATCAGAGCGCCGAACGCCAGAGAGCCCACGTGATACCTGAGCAAAATTAATGATCAATAAATCAATAAGACATCAGAGAGCCCACGTGATACCTGAGCAAAATTAATAATCAATAAATCAATAAGACATCAGAGAGCCCACGTGATACCTGAGCAAAATTAATAATCAATAAATCAATAAGACATCAGAGAGCCCACGTGATACCTGAGCAAAATTAATAAAACGATAAGACACAAGACTCATCCAGTAAAGAAAACGCTTTTATACATTACACCAATACAGCAGGTCTAGTATTTTTCCCTTATTAATATTCACATATTCCAGACAAACATGATCCATCAGCTGTAAGTCAGAGCGCCATCTAGTGTCTCAAACCACTGTGACATCAGTGTTTATTAATCCATATTTCTGCTTTCTCTAAATGATTTATTACTGCACTTTATAAAAAAAAAAAATATATATATATATATATATATATATATATATATATATATATATATATTTAAAACTCATGAAACTATAAGAACTTAATAATAACTTATTAAATGGCATATTTATTATTATTATTAATTAATAATAATAATAAATATGAAATATTTGAAGATGCATTGGCCACTGTATTGAATTTTATTAGATATAATACATTATATTATATTAAACTGCATTAATACTACTAATGATAATAATACCTGCAGATTAAATCCTGATGGATAAATATGAAAAACTATTTTAAGTCACTGTATTGAATTATTAGTATGAATAAAAGGCTGAATTAAGATAACACTTGAAAGGATGATGATTAAGATGATCTGGAGTGTGTGTGTGTGTGTGTGTGTGTGTGTGTGTGTGTGTGCTCTGACCGCAGGGCTCTGATGAAGGACTGGCTCAGTGGGAATGTTGGGATGTCCGCTGGTTTCCTGA
>NC_138230.1:6766889-6809389 GCF_964197995.2 Scardinius erythrophthalmus | reverse complement strand
CAATTAAATTCTATTTCATTTAAATTTAATGTAGTATAAATTTAATTAAAAAAAGTTATTATGTGAAAGAAGCACATTAAAATGAAAAGAGAAATTAAACTGAGAGATGAAGTTCCAATATTTCACTTACATTTATGAAACCATCATTGCTTTGATTTCTCTTGTTTGTATAAAGCATGTGTTAAAGTGTGTAAAAGCGTGTATAAGTGTGTATAAGTGTGTAAAAGTGTGTAAAAGTGTGTTTAAGTGTGTAAAAGTGTGTAAAAGTGTGTTTAAGTGTGTAAAAGTGTGTAAAGTGTGTATAAGTGTGTGTAAGTGTGTAAAAGCATGTGTAAAAGTGTGTATAAGTGTGTAAAAGTGTGTAAAAGTGTGTAAAAGCATGTGTAAAAGTGTGTAAAAGTGTGTATACGTGTGTATACGTGTGTATAAGTCTGTATAAGTGTGTAAAAGCATGTGTAAAAGTGTGTATACGTGTGTAAAAGTGTGTACAAGTGTGTAAAAGTGTGTTTAAGTGTGTAAAAGTGTGTATAAGTGTGTAAAAGTGTGTTTAAGTGTGTAAAAGTGTGTAAAAGTGTGTATAAGTGTGTAAAAGCATGTGTAAGTGTGTATAAGTGTGTAAAAGTGTATAAAAGCATGTGTAAAAGTGTGTATAAGTGTGTAAAAGTGTGTAAAAGTGTGTATACGTGTGTATAAGTGTGTATAAGTGTGTAAAAGCATGTGTAAAAGTGTGTATACGTGTGTAAAAGTGTGTACAAGTGTGTATACGTGTATACGTGTGTATAAGTGTGTAAAAGCATGTGTAAAAGCATGTGTAAAACTGTGTATATGTGTGTAAAAGTGTGTAAAAGTGTGTGAAAGTGTGTAAAAGTGTGTAAAAGTGTGTAAAAGTGTGTACAAGTGTGTATACGTGTGTATAAGTGTGTATAAGTGTGTGTATAAGTGTGTATAAGTGTGTAAAAGCATGTGTAAAAGTGTGTGAAAGTGTGTGTAAGTGTGTGTAAGTGTGTAAAAGTGTGTGTATAAGTGTGTGTAAGACTCACAGAAGGCCAGCCAGGTGTCCCGCACCTGCAGATACACCTGCACATTGGTGGTGAAGCCCACGTTATTGAAGGTGGTGCTGGAGTTGGCCAGAGACATGTACTCATTATAACAGTACCAGATCCCTGACGGAGAATCACATAATCATTATCAGACACTTTATTAATATCAGTCATCAAAAACATCATCAGCTTCTTTCACCGGCCCGGAGTGCTTATATCAGCACATCTCAATCTGACTGACAGTATTCATTAACCCTTCATTAATCTTCAATTAAATCATGTGCAACCTTGTCATGATTCAACATCACAGTCAGAATAAACCAGATGTTTCATAGCAGCATTTTGTGCCGTGAGATTTTATGACAGAAAATATGCACGATTACACATATCTGGATATCGGGACAAAGGCTCAGATGAACAGCTCAGATATGGGATTTATCACTTGATGATGTCATAGTGGTTTAGAACACAATGTAACGAGTAGAAAGAAGCGATTAGAGTTTAGAGTAGAGTTTAGAAACACGCAGGGGATTTACCGAAGGCTCCGACCGCCAGAACGCCGACGATGAGGATCCAGATCAGGATCGGTGCGGTGAAGCGTAACAGCAGGAGGAAGAGGACGCTGACCACCATCGCGATCACCAGACCCCTGACACACACACACACACACACATTTAATTATTAATATTAATTTAGATTTTCATTATACTGTATGAGGGTTAGAGACTAAAAAATAACAAATAAACTAAACTAAAATATATTATAATATACATATAGTTTAAATGTACTAAAATAACTAAATATAAAATAAAAAAATATTAATATAATTTATTTAAATAAATTATATATATTTTTTTATATTTATATAATTTATTATATATATATATATATAAATAATTAAAATATTATTAAGAATAATAATTAAATTATCTAATAAAATTATGCATCTGCATGGAGTTGAAACTCAAAAGTCATTTTTTGAAAATGATTCAAATAAATATAAAAGTACGAATTTCAGTGCATAAAAAACTAAATATCAATATTTTTCCTCTGAGAAGATTTGTTGAAAGCTGTGAATGTTTCACTCGATCACGAGTGTGAGACGAGTGTGAGACGAGTGTGAGACACTACAGATGTGGACTCACGCGACGATCCACTGCCACGACTTGGCGAAGTCCTCGAAGATCCGCAGCCCGACGTCTTTGATGTTGAAGCCGTTGGTGATGTCGCTGTGGACGCAGAATCACGTCAGAACAAACGCTGAGCAGAAGCAGAGTCACACACACACACACACACACACACACACGCGCGCCCCATGGGAGAGTTGCTCTCTCCTTTGTAAAGCTGAGAAGACTTTACAAAACATTTGTTGAAGCTCACAAATGAAGCTCTGAGAAGCAGACAGACACACACACACACACACACACACACACACACACACACACACACACACACACACACACACAGACTAGAAGCTCTAAACGACTACAGCTACTCGTCCTTCACCCTGCAGAGAGAGAGAGTGACACTGATTCGACACAGACAGACAGATGATCAGGACGACACACACACACACACACACACACACACACACACACACACACACACACACACACACACACACACACACACACGTGTCTACTTCTACACATGGACACTATCTGTCAGTGACTCACTTGGACGCTCCTCCAGCACTGGACAAGAGAGACATGCGTCAGTAAACACACACACACACACACACCAGCATATTCAACTAAACTCCTCAGTAAAATGAGAAATGAGCTCAATTTGACAAAAACCTCCATCCTCACTAAAACAACATATACATAAAGCAAATCACACACTGTGACTGTAAGACAGGTTTAGTAGCAGGACTAGTGTGTGTTGTGACTCAGTCTATAGTTTTATCTGGCTGTATATAAACTGACACACGTCTACAGTCCATACACACTAATCTTTAATATACTGGACAGATCTAGTGCTCATGATGAGCAGAAGCTGAACAACACACACCACATGCAGACTTTAATGAGATGCACAGAAAATTAATTAGAAATAATGTGTGTAAACTCTTGATAAAAAAATGTATGTGTCATTTTAGTATTATTAATATATAATATTTTATAATATTTGTATTAGTATTGATATGTATAATGAATTAGTGTGTGTGTGTGTGTGTGTGTGTGTGTGTGTGTGTGTGTGTGTGTGTGTGTGTGTTGTGTGTGTGTGTGTGTGTGTGTGTGTGTGTGTGTGCGAGTGGGAGTGGGAGTGAGTGAGTGAGTGAGTGAGTGAGTGAGTGTGTGTGTGTGTGTGTGTGTGTGTGTGTGTGTGTGTGTGTGTGTGAGTGGGTGTGTGTGTGCGAGTGAGTGAGTGAGTGAGTGAGTGAGTGAGTGAGTGTGTGTGTGTGTGTATTTACCCTGTAGCATTCACGATCGCTGCCACAGACTGGTTTTGAGTCAATCCTGGAAGACTGAAGTTTCCAAGATTACCGGGATTAAACGCATCTCCTCCCAAACTGGGCAAACACCGTCCCAACACTAGAGAGACGGACGGACAGACAGACAGACGATGGTGAGGATATCAACGAGAGGAAGGAATAATGTGGTGTTCAGTGTCTTCATCTTCTGTCACTCACCAGAGGATGTCGGTGTGAAGTAATAAGGACACAACTCTTTATTTATGATGTCCATAGTCGACTGAAAGAGAGAGAGAGAGAGAGAGAGAGAGAGAGAGAGAGAGAGAGAGAGAGAGAGAGAGAGAGAGAGAGAGAGAGAGAGAGAGAGAGAGAGAGAGAGAGAGAGAGAGAGAGAGAGAGAGAGAGAGAGAGAGAGAGAGAGATCACACACTGTCAGAAAACCACAACACTGATCGCACTCATCTTTATTAGAGAGGATATTTATTCCTTTATTAAAGGTATAGATCATCAAAACACACACACTTCCTCACACACACACACACTCTCACACACTCACTCTCACACACACACTCTCACACACACACTCTCTCACACTCTCACACACACACTCTCACACACACACTCTCACACACACACTCTCTCACACACACACACTCTCACACACACACACTCTCACACACACACACACACTCTCTCACACTCACACACACTCTCACACACACACTCTCACACACACACTTACTAAAGTAGTGTCTTGCAGCTGGAAGGAAGGGACGCAGAACTCCTGTTTGAAATAATTGGCTGGTTTCGCGTTCGGTAAGTAGGCGAGAGGAGACAGAGCCCAGAACTCTGACGGACACGACTGCACACACACCTACAGCAGCAAACACACATCTACTGTCACACACAGATATCACCACTCATGGAAGGTTATTATTCAGATGTTGCTCTTTCAAACATCAGCATGTATATAAGAGTTTCCAGATAGTAAGTTTCAGCTTTGTCTCAGATGTTTCTCCTTGGGAGAAGTAAAGCAGACACACATGAGAACATTAATGTGGAGGAATGACTGTTTTTCCTCAAGAGAAAGCAGGAGCGGGAGACTTCGGCCGGTCCTTGATGAACCAGTGTTATTTTAGGATCATTGAGATACTATTATAGTTCTTTCTTATATTTTGAGTTCATGTTTATCTTTGTATTTTGTATTTTCATTTTATTTTTGTATTCAAGTTTTAGTAATTTTGTTGTGTTTTTGTCTTTTTTTATTACCGTAGTTTTAGTTTTTTTTTTTATATGTATAATTTTTATTTCAGTTTTAGTGATTTATTTATTTTAGTAAAAGACGTTTAACTAAATAAAAAATAGAAATGTTTCATACATATATATATATATGCAAACATAGTCAAAGTATATTATAGTATTTACACAGTCACTGCCTGGCAGAAACCTTGTATCTCCATATTTGGTCATTTTACATTACCATAGAGAGCCTAAGTCCCGCCCCTCCGCTTCCGGCTCATGGGACCTTAGTTCGGAAAAAATATGTATGGAAGTCAATGTCGAGAGACAACTTATCTTTTTATTCCGTCTGAACTGTGCCCTGAACTACACATATGATGTTTGTCAATTTAAAAGATAATTATGAAAGTCAAGAAAGTCGCAGTTTGTCATAAAACAGAAGAGTAACATTTAGTTTTATGTGAAAATCGCTCAATAAACTACATCTCTCGTCTCGCACTATGTACGTCACAAGATCCGTTGCTCGTATGTGTGTATTCTGGCTCAAAACACTCAGGCATGACGGCGTTACGTTACGATTATAATGTAAGACTACAGAAAAAATGTCAGACGTTAGCTTCAGTAAAGTTAGCTTCATTCATTGAGAGAAAAGGTATGACGTCGCATGTGCGCCTTCTGGGTTTGTAGTCTTTCTAATTACGTATTTTCACAGTCTTATACCTCAACAGTTTTACATCAAGCTGCGACTTTCTTGACTTTAAAATGTATCTTTTAAATTGACAAACATCATATGTGTAAATCAGGGCACAATTCAAACGAGATCAAAATATTTGTTGTCTCTCGCCATTGACTACTATACAAAATTTTTCCGAAATAAGGTCCCATGGTGGTCGACCGGAAGGGGAGGGACTTAGGCTCTCTATTGATCTCCCTTTATGTCTGTCTGTGGGTTTTGCAAACAGTTAACCAATGAAAAGCATTAAAAGAGCTTGTGACTAAACCTCATAACTCCATTGGCTCCTCAAACTGTCAGTCAAAGCTCGTAGCTCCGCCCACCTCTATTGTGAATGAAGTGCCACACACGGTTTGGAGCGTCTCTGCGCGTTTGCAAGGCAAAGGTAAATAAAGAACTGGTTCTTTGAACAAGTACAACATTTTCTTTAGTAAACGCAAATATTTAATGTATTTGAGGAGCGGAGAAGAGTGTCTCAGTCTAGCATTTGTCATTGAGTCATAGCTAGTTCCTAAATAGCCTGTAGCACTTCATCTTTAATAACATGAGATTTTGGACAAGTGATAGAGAAAACTGAGCGCACACATCGCTACAATACACTTTATAACCTGTACGTTGATGAATTGTAATGTGATGCACTTAATGCCTGTTCTAATGACGGACAAAACAAGTCTGATATTCACTGCTCATAAACCTCCAAACTCCATTCGAGCTTGACTTTGGTAAAATGTTAATAATATAATGACACATGCTGACCACATATAAAGCCACAATATCAACTCTGACAGTGCAGTTTAATTATTTACATGTTTCCATTCCCTGTGGTTTCTGCCCGACAGCAACAACAGTTAAATGTGATAGGCTAAATGTAAACATTATATTGTAATGCACACTTTACATCATTGACAGCAACTCAAATCCTAATCGCGTTTTAACAGTTCCACATGTATAATGCTTATTTAATATGCAAATATGCCACCCAATCACAGCAGAGGGCGTGTACACAGAAGTCTTAAAGGAGTCACGCCCCTTTTAAACGGAGCGTTCAAACCAAAAGCTCAAAAACAGAGTAGAAAATGACCAAGTTATGAGTGTTTGAGATGTAAAAGTGTCATGGACATCAGAAAACTTTATCAACCAGTAACAAACGCAGGTGATTTTGGATGGATCTGGCTTGTACCTGTGTGGTGGGACACTGGAGGCCCTGCAGAGCCGCTGCCATGATGTTGGTCGCTGTGGCGCATTTGAGGATGTCAAAATACAGGACACTGGGTTTATCCCTGAGAGACAGACAGACATGAGCATCCAAGAAACACAGACCAAGCCCAGAAGATCCCAGAACGACTGACGGCAAATCTCACTTGTTCTGTCCGATTCCGCAGAACATTCCCGTGGAGTTTCTGGGATAAAGCACGTGTCGAGGGTCTCCGTACAGCCAGGCTACAGGAATCAAACCATTTCACAGCAAATACACACATGTTAATTGCAGAAGAGCCAATAAATGCCTGTTCATTCAATCAGATTTCTGTGGCCACTCATGTTCTTAAAGGCAGTTCAATCCATCAGATTATGATCAATATTCAGAAATATTATCTTATCTGTCTGCACTGACACTATCAGATGAGAACCAAACATGACTCTCCACTTCATGTTGTCCATAACTACAGCCCTGAACCGTGGTAAGATCACTGTGACTGTAATTAGTTATGGTAAAGTCCTTAGACTCTAATTAGTGTTTGGCTTGATCTTCATTAGCTGTAGTTTGATCTCAGTTTAATGAGCTTTCACACACACAAACACACAGATGTCAAGAGGAAATGATGAAGATTTAGATGATAGACGTCTGTGATCAGACACACATGCCAAAACTCCAGATTATCAGGATATCAAAGCAAGTGCATTAAATAGCAGTTTAATGTAATGCAACATTTAAAGTGGAACCTTTTGTATTGATATTTTGTTTCTTTTTTTAATTTGTCTTAGTGTGAATTAAACTGGCCACATCAAAAAGGAAGTTGAGTGGCAGTTGTAAGAATGCATTCTGGGAAATTAAAGGTCACTTCCTAACATTCAAATTCAAACCGCAATTCTGCATTCGGTTTAAAAATGTCAAAATCAGGAAAAATTAAAAATGATGTTTTATGAAAATATGCTTTTAAGATTTGTTTTTGTGTACACCAATTCTAATCAGTTTTATATACAGATTATATATAGAGAGAGCTCAATAAACTTGTGTTGTGTTTACTCTGCAGAAATAATCACATTATGTTACCCATAACCCCCTGCTCTCTCCAGCATTTACATACAGAGGTCTATTTCCATAATGCTTTCGGGTCAGGGTAAACATGGCGTCAATCCATGACAGAGAAACAGGAGCTTACCCAGAATTCCCACCACCATGTACCCGACGATGACCAGCATGAACAGAATGCAGCATATGATGTCAGTACAGCTCCTACACACACACACACACACACACACACACACACACACACACACACACACACACACACACACACACACACACACACACACACACATAACATATAACAGAATGAACATATTATGCATCAAGAACAGTATTATTTATAGAATTTCATTAAGATTTTTTGTTGTTGTTGCATTGTTTGGCATAATTTTCATGACAATTACACATTAAATGATCATTACTGTAATAATGTATGACAAAAATAATAATGTATATTAGCTAATTTGAAAAGTGTTTTACATAATTTCATTGCTGCCTATTTTATTATGAAAACAATTTAATGTAAAAAAAACTAATGAAAATTATTATAATTAAAGCTGCAAGCAGCGATGGAAAGGGCCCTCGCACCCCTGCCACCGCCACCCGGCACCTTTAGGAAAGGCCTTAAGATTACACTCACCAAATTTGAAGAGGATCAGATCAAAACTGTAGGAGGAGTTTGTTAAAGTACAACATCAGGAAATGGCAAAAACTGCCCAAAATCTGAGAGGAAGTTCAAAATAGCTGACTTCCTGTTGTGTTTAGGGCTACGCTCCAAGAGACTTTTTTGTAGGTATTGGGTCATTACATGTATGTACCAAATTTCATACCTGTACGTGAAACGTCGAGCCGGGGCAAAATGTAGGGGCAATAATTAAGCCATTTTGCCCCACCCAATTTTGAAAACCATATCACACGTAAATTTTCACCACTTCTGAAGCGTGTGCAAAGTTTCATGATTTTTCGAGCACGTTTTGTATTTGCCACACTTCCTGCTACCAGCAGGTGGCGCTATTGCTATAACCAAATATGAGCATGGTCATGTGTTCAGGACAGGACTCTTATCAAACATGTGAAGTTTGGGGCAGATTGGAAATTGTATGCCTAAGTTACTGCAGGCTGTCTGTGGTTGCCTAGCAACATCAGAACTGCAAGCAACATTAATATTGAACTTATCTGATCATGCATATATCACCAAAAGGCCGAAATTGGGTGAACTAGTGCAAAAAATGCCCGTGCAAAATCAGTTTTTGTGTGTGTTTTTAGTAATTGTTGGTTTGGTGTGTGCTCATTGTTACAATTACACAGCAAAAGTTCAGTGACATTTTTATTTGTGCATGGTAAAAAGCACACAGTGAACTCCGAGAAAACGCTATGCTTGAGCAAACAGTTTGTGAATAGGCAACTACAAATGATGCCCGTGAAAGAGACTGTGAACGCATTGAATAGGATATGTTTAGTTGGTGAATAGCATAGGCTACTATTACACAGTAGCGACAACGTTAAGCGCACCAGAATGAAATATAATATTCAGAAGTAAACACTAACAGCATAGCTGACTTACAGATTCAGTTTACATCCACAAATGAATAAGCACCTCGATTCAGGGAGCAGTGCAAAGTGCCCGTGCAAAATCAGTTTTTGTGAGCTGATCGCCGTCAAAAAAGTTCAGGAGATATTTCTTGCGATGGCAATATGATCAAAAATAACTTTATATTGATTCAATGGATTAATAGCATTTTGAAAAAAAAAAAAGTCATGAATTTATTGCATTTTTGGGAAAAAATAATCCGTTTTTATAATAAATCTTAAAAAATTCAAATCCAGATTTTGATTTTCAATGTTGTTATAACCTAAAGATGCTATGTGAAAGTTTGAAACAGAAAATAGTGGTTTTCACACATTTAGTGGTTATCTCACATTCGAGAGATATGCGAATAACACACAGACAGACAGACGGACGTTTCTGTAATTTATAGATAGATGGATTTATCACGTTCGGGAACCAAACTATAATATTCAGAAGTAAACAGTGTAGCTGACTGAGTGTTTATGTCAGAATGTTTATTTTTAAACCACAGCCTTCTTGGGGCTTCTTTGACCGATACAACTCTCTAATGTCAGAATGTTTATTTTTAAACCACAACCTTCTAAAAATGATATATTTGATATCTTTTGCATTTCTCATCCAAACAATGTCAAACTTGGCACTGCACTTACTCGTGCCCGTGGCGAGACACCTGTCGAGTTTGAAATCAATCGGACTAACAGTTCGAGAGATATGCGAGGAACAGACACACACACACACAGACAGACAGACAGACAGACGTTCCTGTAATTTATAGATAGATGTTTGTCAGGCCGCCGAGGGCACACCCTTCGACGAAAACTCTAGATCTTCGCAATTTAACGTCACAAAGGCCTTAAGATTACACTCACCAAATTTGAAGAGTATCAGATCAAATCTGTAGGAGGAGTTCGTTAAAGTACAACATCAGGAAATTACGAAAAATGCCCAAAATCCAGGAGGAAGTTCAAAATAGCTCACTTCCTGTTGTGTTTAGGGCTATGCTCCAAGAGACTTTTCTGTAGGTATTGGGTCATTACATGTATGTACCAAATTTCATACCTGTACGTGAAACCAGGAGCCGGGGCAAAATGTGGGGGCAATAATTTACCGAATTTGCCCCCCCCAATTCTGAAAACCATATCACACGTAAATTTTCACCACTTCTGAAGCGTGTGCAAAGTTTCATGAGTTTTCGAGCATGTTTAGGCCCTCTAAAAAGCGATTCACTTTGGAGAAGAAGAATAATAATAAACGGAGCAAAAACAATAGGGTCCTCTCACCATCGGTGCTCGGGCCCTAAATATATTACAAAATGTAATTATAAAAAAAATGTCAATGTAAAAAAATCTAATGAAATTACAAATATAGAATTATAAAATGTAATTATTCTTTGTTTGCTGCCTAATTTATTCCAAAGAAATATAAAAAATATATAAATCATAATGAGAATTGTAATGGAATGGAATTATTCTATTTATACAAAATGGAATTATAAAAAAGTTTTAAACAATTATTTAACAATTATTCTGTATTGTTTGCTGCCTAATTTATTCTAATTATATATGTGTGTGTGTGTGTGTGTGTATTAGAATAAATTAGGCAGCAAACAATACAGAATAATTGTTAAAAACCTTTTTATAATTACATGTCAAGTCAACTTTATTTATATAGCGCTTTTCACAATACAGATTGTATCAAAGCAGCTTCACAGTATTAAATAAAATAGTACATCAGTGTTTGTTTCTGGTGTAAAACATCCACATATATATATATATATTTATTACATGGCTTGGCTGAATTCCAATGTAGAATGCGGTCTGTTATTTCTTGATAACAGACCGCTGCGAGCTATAACAGACCGTTGCCATGCAAAACAGCGCGTTGCTATGGACGCGGAACGGACTATTTTCTTTGGCGGAAGCAATACAATCGTTTTTAAAACAATAAACTCCTTTTTGAATCAATAATTTGTGTCAAATTATTTATTTATTTTGTAGGTAGCCATGTAATAAGCGGGATAATGTATAGAGAGGCGGTCGTTATAGCGAATAACAAGCCCTTCAGGCTGTCAAGACCCCTCCGCTTCGCGTCGGGTTCTCGTTCAGCCTGTCGGGGTTGTTATTCGCTATAACGACCGCCTCTCTATACATTATCCCTTACACATATACATATACATATATATATATATATATATATATATATATATATATATATATATATATATATATATATATATATATATATATATATATATATATATATATATATATATATATATATATATATATAATATACACACACATATATATATATATATATTAGTAAAAAAGAGATTGATAATAAATCTAGAATAATTACAAAATGTAATTAATCTGTATTTGTTTGCAGCCTAATTTATATATATTGTTTATAAAAGTAAATAATAACAAGATGATTCTGTATTTATCCACTTCCTTATTTATTCCAAGAAAATATCGATGTAAAAAAACATTATAAAAAAATTATAAATATAGAATAATTCCATCCGGATGTGTTGCTGTAATGAGAATCGTCATGAAACTAACGCCACGATGTAAAAACTATATGTGTGTGTTCTGTTAGGAATGAGGATGTGTGTGCTGACCTGTTGTGGATGGGGCCGCTGAACGAGGGGTCGTGCTTCACCGGGGCTCCTGGAAGACAGAGCGATCGCGTTACACTCATCGTGAGCGCTCTAATGAAGGAGAAGTGTCTGGCTTCCTCTCATTAAACCATTATAATGCGGCAGCACAAACACCAGTGTTGCTTCACTCACACACTTCAGTTCAAATCAACACAAGCTGAAGCCCAAGAGCTCAATAATGCATCAATAATAACACACAAATGTAAAGGTAACACTCAATAAGGTGTTGGTTGACATTAGTTAAGGCACTGTGAACTAACATGAACACACAATGAACAGCTGGATTTTTATTAACTAACATTAACAAAGATTAATAAATACAGTGCAGTATTGCTCATGTTTAGTTCATGTTAGTAATACATTAACTAATGAACTTTATTGTAAAGTGTAACCATTGAAAATTTACACCCTCAGACAACTGAAGACTGTTTCAGTGAATGTACAAGGCAAAGTGTGTATTTTATGTGCCGCAACTCCTGATTTGTTTGTATTTTAACACCATGTTTAATTATCTTTAGCGCTGGCGGTGTGACGAGTTCATCTGTGCTTTCCATGACGAAATATTTAATAGATGAAGCTCAGAATTCTTTCAGAAGGAGTGTCATGTAATCGACCCACATCACTGTATGTGTGTGTGTGTGTGTGTGTGTGTGTGTGTGTGTGTGTGTGTGTGTGTGTGTGTTTGTGTGTGTGTGTGTGAGAGTGTGTGTGTGTGTTTGTGAGTGTGTGTGTGTGTGTGTGTGTGTGTGTGTGTGTGTGTGTGTGTGCGAGTGGGAGTGGGAGTGGGAGTGAGTGAGTGAGTGAGTGAGTGAGTGAGTGTGTGTGTGTGTGTGTGTGTGTGTGTGTGTGTGTGTGAGTGTGAGTGTGTGTTGGTGTGAGTGTTTGTATGTGTTTGTGTGTGTGAGTGTGTGTTAGTGTGAGTATGTGTGTTAGTGTGAGTGTGTATGTGTGTGTGAGAGTGTGAGTGTGTGTGTGTGTGAGAGAGAGTGTGTGTGAGAGAGAGAGAGTGTGTGTGTGTGAGTGTGTGTGTGTGTGTGTGAGCGAGTGTGTGTGAGCGAGTGTGTGTGAGCGAGTGTGTGTGAGCGAGTGTGTGTGTGTGTGTGTGTGTGTGTGTGTGTGTGTGTGTGTGTGTGTGTGTGCATGTGAGAGTGTGTGAGCGAGTGTGTGTGTGTGTGTGTGTGTGTGTGTGAGAGAGAGTGTGTGAGCGAGTGTGTGTGTGTGTGTGTGTGTGTGTGTGTGTGTGTGTGTGTGTGTGTGCATGTGAGAGTGTGTGAGCGAGTGTGTGTGTGTGTGTGTGTGAGAGAGAGTGTGTGAGCGAGTGTGTGTGTGTGTGTGTGTGTGTGTGTGTGTGTGTGTGTGTGTGTGTGCGTGCGTGTGCATGTGAGAGTGTGTGAGCGAGTGTGTGTGTGTGTGTGAGAGAGAGTGTGTGAGCGAGTGTGTGTGTGTGTGTGTGTGTGTGTGTGTGTGTGTGTTGTCTGTGAGGGTTCGTCTCCTGCCGTCTGCAGTGTTTCATGTTAGTTTCACTCATAATGCTGAAGCTCTTCTACCTCCACAGTTCACATCATATATAAACAAGAGGAGATAATTTGAATATCATTTGAATTCAAAGATGGAGTCGAACTACAGCGAGCGCTTCTGCTCTGTTCCTCTGAAACCTGTTGATCAGGATCTCCTGCGAGCGGATCCTTCATCACACAGACTCGGATCGGCTCCTGCACTGGGGAACATTTGGTGCAGGGTTTGCTTTCAAACTATTTTCACTCAGAAATTGTTAGTAAATTTCACAGATAATTATGAAGAAACAGGAAGTTGATATAAAACACTCCAATAATCTAATTTACAACTTTGAAAAAAAGTTTTTTTACAGTGTGTTTATTTCTGTATGTTAATCCACATACATCTCAGATCATTTACTAGAGCTGCTTGTTTAATGCATTCACACTATGATTTGGGACTAATTCTAATTTTGAACACTATTTAGGACAGATAGTTTGTGAATTGGGATGCAACATCTCTTCTCTTCACTGATGATGTGGGCGGAGCAACCTGTCACTCACATGAGATCAGCCAATAGCAAACCACAACCATCCAATCAATTCCTCACAGCAAAATCAAGCCCCGCCCACATGTGTTCTCGTTCCAGAAGCGCTTCACTCGGATATACGTCACAATAGAGAAGAGAAGACGAGCCTGTTTCACGTTGACTTCAATCCCGATTCTAAACGTAACGCAACATGTTCAAAACGTTGAGGAAGAAAAAAAGGATCTGATCCGAATCCGTTTTAATCTTTGATCTTAAATGCTAATAACCTCCAGAACTCTGTACGGTGTAAAACATTAACTTTCTTCATAAACTTAAGGTACACGGGAAATGTGAAGCTGTAAATGAGTGGAGGAAGTCACAAGAGAATACAGGAAAGTGTTTCTTCAAAGCTCCTGACCACATGATTCATGAGCCACAGAATATACAACCACAACACACACTCCATTACAGCACAGATTCATTACATTTCAGTCTCTTCTGCTCAGCAAAGCTGCGTTTATTTGATCAAAAATACAGTAAAAATCTGAAATATTATTGCAATGTAAAACAGCTGTTCTCTATGTGAATATACAGTAAAGTGTAATTTATTCCTGTGATCAAAAATGAATTTCCAGCATCATTACTCCAGTCTTCAGTGTCACATGACCCTTCAGAAATCACTCTAATATGATGATTTGATGATCAAAACACATTTATGATTATTATCAATGTTGAAAACAGCTTCATATTTGTGTGGAAACTGATACATGTTATTTTTCAGAATTCTCTGATGAATAGAAAGTTCAAAAGAACAGCATTTATGTGAAAGTAAGATTATAAATGTCTTTACTGTCACTTTTGATCATTTTAATGTGTCCTTGATGAATTAAAGCATTAATCAACTCTCACTGAGACCAATCTCTTATAAGACACACACACACTGAGTTCTTGCCATGACAACATATTTCTGTCAGACCAACCAGTTTCTCAAGCTTTTTATGTACAATCCAGGATCGTGTTACACTAAACACACACACACACACTCTCTCAGTTATTTACCTTCAGGACAGAGAACATTATGAGAAGTTTATAGCATCGCGTAAAAGAAAGGGTGTGTTGTAGATTTTATATGTGGTTTTATCATGTGGTGTTCATTGTGTGAAGCATTACAGAGGTTCACACACACACACACACACACCCTGATCAGAGATCACACACAGATGCTTACAAGCATGCGTGGAACACAACGAGAAACCTGAATTTAATTAGCAAAAAACTGTGAACTGTAATTGGCCTGAGATGCGTGTGCGAAACCTGACAAACCTCAAAGTCAAAAATGATCCATTACTAATGTTCTGTTAGTCTGTAGTTACTATAATGAACTTAAAGTCATGATGAAAAAGATCTTCCGTATTGTAGCGCACATCTCAGTTAAACTGATCATTGGAAAAGATAGAATGTGGGGCGGAGACTTGGTTATATTCGGAGGTTGTTGATTGGATCGTGAGATGTGGGCGGGGCATTAAAAAATGTAGGCGGGTCTGAATTGTGAGTCTGCAGTGGGTTTTAAGAAAGGGGCGGGGCTTAAGTGAACTAAACGATTGGCGAAGTGAAGTATGTCGTTTTACAGGATAATCTTAATAACATTTTGATCAAAAATTGAGATTAAAAACCATGTATTCATGGAAGAATCATTCACAGTTAGATCAATAACATCCATTTAGAAAATAGGATGGATTTCATTTCACGCCAACTTTAAAACAACTCTGACAAATTAAATCTGACAAAACTTCCCTTTGAGGACATTTGGGATCTAATTTGAAAGTCGATTCATAAATCAAGCAATTTTTATTTTTATTTTAACACGCAGAACAGTTCCAGGGTTCAGGTGTGGGGGTGTGTACAGAAATGATAGCTTTATATATAAACAATAAAAGTGTTGGTATGTCCCTATTTAACTACAGGTTCAGCAGGTGTAAAACTGAGTCAGCCTATCTTTCAGGAAACTATTTCAAATTATGTGCACAATCCAACACAACCAGCTAATTAAGTGCTAAAATGAGGTCAATGCCTTCCTTGTCTGAAACACAAGGGCAATGTGAGTGTGTGTTTATGATTATGTGATTCTTCCTGGTTTAAATGTTGACCAACAGGCTTGTTACCCAGTAACTGAACCTCCAGAGAAATGTCTTATCTCCAGCGTTCTCCGACTGAAGCGTGCCGAGTGACCAGGAAGAACAAATACCCGTGATCATCTGGCACAAACAGCTTTCTATGCTGGCCTGTGTACTAAGACACACACGGTTCACATTTTTGCTGTTGCTCAAAGACACACAGGAAGAAGAGCATTGAGTAATTTGTAACAGAAACACGAGAACTCGTGCTCTGCCGTTCCTCAAGAATGATGAAGACGTGCTTATCTATCATAGCATCATAAAGCATGAATATGAGCTCTTTCCCATCATGGCATCATAAAGAAACACACATGCGCTCAGGATCAGCTGTAACTTCACAGTGAACGCAGATATTCACAGATCGTCCCGTCAGAAGAAAGGCTTTAGTGGATGACCGGCTGGTTTCGAGTGTTCAGGTCTGTTTAACCGAAGGGCTGGACCATCTTTTGCACAAGCTCAACTTTTACAAAACAAATTTGCAAGAGTCACTGTGAATACATATACATGTTTACTTTACTTAACTAAATGAGGACATGCCAGAGTATCTATAAATGATATTATTAATTACAAAAGACAATCAAATAATTCTATTTCTATGACTTCTGTTACAGTACAATATATATATATATATATATATATATATATATATATATATATATATATATATATATATATTCCACAAAAACACGACATATCCAACAATTGTGTTTTTTAAGCCTAGAAATAAATACAATAAAAATATTAAATTAAAAATAAAGTCTTACAAATTCTTGGAAAATTCTATAGTTAGTTAGTTAGTTAGTTATTATACATATACAAAATATTTCAGAATATATATATATATATATATATATATATATATATATATATATATATATATATATATATATATATATATATTCTGAAATATTTTGGAGCTCAGGAAAACTAGAAAAAAATACTATGGATTCACTACAGAATTTTCTAAGACTTTTAAAGATTTTAATTTATTATTATTGTTGTTTAATTTTATATTTTAATTTGCTTAATTTCCAGGCTTTAAAACACAACTGTTGAATTCCCTGATATTCCACGATCTTGTAAACTTTGTTTACTATGAATCAGTTTTCAACTTGAGGACGACCCCAGATCGAGGGAAACAATGAAAGATAACACATCATCACGGCTGTCTATGATATATTGATTATAGGGCACATATCGAAACACTCAAACACACATGACATGGTCAGCCTGTTGCATTATAGCATTCTTCTCCTGAGAAATGCTCCAACTGTAGGACTCAGAAATACACCCATAGTTACAGCTGGCAAATTCAGAAACTGTCTTACCATACTCCGAGTTGTTTTGTTGCGCTTCTTCTGTTTCCTCTCGTTTCTTTCCGCCCATATTTTCACTTTACGGTCATGTGTTTTAAATAACAAGCGTGTGAATGATCTCGAGCTGTTTCACTGCACGGCCGCGTTCATCTGAGGCGATAAAGCCCAGTCTCAGCGCGCGCGGGGGTTAGTTTCAGAGCTGCTGTATTGTCTGTAAATCTTTAGAGTAACTAAGCACTGTAATGACGTCACACACGGCACCTGCCACTGCGCGCACCTCTGGCTCACCTGGATGCGCGCTCACGCTCCCATGCACGTCCTTCGCACACGCGCGCGTCCTCTACCGGCGGTGGCTGTTTATATCACAGCGGGAGTTATCAGAAACTTGTGGAGAAAAGAAAGTCATCAGGTTTCTCTGTTAAACTGTGTTTTTGTCAACTATTAACGACGTTTTAAACAAATCTCTAACATTTTTTCAGGGTTCTCTGTTAAACTGTATTTTGTCAACTATTAACAATGTTTTTAAAACAAAACGCGGATATTTGTTGTGATGGATCTTTAATAAAATGACACATTCATAATCAAATAATAATACAACGTACATAATACAAAATAAATAAAATAATGAAGTGTTGTGTCGATGTGTTTTCCTGTATAAAGGTGCGGTCACGTTTACTGTTGTTCGTTCGGCGAATATTCGATCGTGAATCTCGCGTGAAGTGAACCCGAGAGATTTCACATCTTCTTCAGTCGGTCTCCTGAAATAGAAAAGCTGCTTGGTTTGGAAGTTTCGAAATTTTCAAAACAACGAAAACGCTGTTTAAATTATTCACATTTAACATTTATGTGTAAATATAGGCTACTCTATATTTACATTTATATATTTTTTAACTCGTAAAGTTTAAACAAAATAATTATAAAATATAACTGGCACAGTTTCTGTTTATAATATTATTTTCATCATTAGCCTCATATCAACATAATAGACTGATGACCTTGAGTTGTTGATTTCTCTGTACAGTAATGCTTACTCTTATCAGTCATTACCGTCATGACTCATGTATTACAGTCTGTACAGTGAAATGAGTAATACAAATCACTTAATGACACACTTAAAGACTGAAAATGTAGGTCAGCGCATGGAGAAATAATGTAGGAAATATCTAACACCATCTACAATTCCATATATATTTTTTTTTTAAACTGTTAACTGTCACCCCCCTTTTTTTGAGAAGACATGAAAATGCACATTTCGAACTTAAATGGTTGTAATTAAAGAATGCTTTGGAGTATAGACATACAATTGGCCTTGTTTTAAAGAAGACATTTGGCAGATTTTTGTAGAAGTGAAATAAATTAAGAAAGTGAAACAGAAAAAAAGTTATAGCAGTTTGAGTTTATGGAAATGTAAAATGTAAAAAAAATAATTATTCATATTTTATATAAAATATATATTTTTAAAACCTGGATGACTCTAAAACTGCAAAGAAATCAAAGTCAAAAATCTGAACAAGTTGTGTTTCAAAATTTAGGTTGATATCTCAAAAAATGAGCTTTCAGTAAGATTTTGTTTGGGCGCAGTACCAAACATTTTCACTAGGTGACAACTAGACTCCATTACTGCCCATATAAGGACGCCTCTATTTCCATATGTGGTTTGAGTGATCATCTGAACCATTATTTCCACAATTTTCATACAATTTATGAAGTAGACATTCTATTCAGAAGTAATATGGGAAGTTTGGCAGATTTTGATATGAATTCAACCTCTAAGAATCACATAAAAATGTTCCTTGCTATTTCAAAATAAAGGTCTGAACACGCCTTAGGAATATGAAAATTGTCTTGTTGCAAATTGATAAATTACGGCTCCTCTGTAATTTATTTTGAAAATCAGTCACCAAATATGAAAACTAGAGATTGTAAGCTTTCAAATGATATATAGTATGTCAAGATTAGTTTAGGTTTAGTATAGGATATTACTGTTTTAAATATGTAATGAATTTGGGCCCACCAGTGGGCCCGTGACAGTTAACAGGTTGGCATCAGTTATTTACAAGAAGATAAGTGCATATAGCAATAGCTTCCTTATATTTACACAAAGTCCACTTAGCAAAAACTTCCTTCTATTTACACAGTCCACATAGCAATAGCTTCCTTCTATTTACACAGAGAGAAAATAGAAGTATTTTCTTAGTGATATGCTATCTACACCAAGTGAAAATAGCGACAGATTGTTATATTTACGTTATTTCATATTTAGATCTTAATATAGTCTATTTATAAACGGTTTGTATCTACCACAACAATCACGACCAAAACGAAAAAAAGTGTTTAATCTTCATTTTTCCATCTTCCTCTGTTTCTTTGAAACGGGCCTCTGAATAGCAAAGGCCGCTCAGGAGTTTGTGATGTTTCTTAACAGAAAGAGAGATAAACTTGTTGATCCTGATTTGCTTTCCTTCTATGTTCCACTTCTTCTGTAAGTAGTTTGTTTGCACAGTATCTTTATTTCTTTATGGCTTGGGCAGTGTAGGGTGAGGATGCAGTTTAGTTTTTAATCCTGATTTTCTCCTGTTAATTGTTAGACAGGGAGAGAGGGAAGAGTTTAGTGATTTATTAATCTTGTTTTTGGGAATATAAAGAAGTTTCTCAGTTAGTTAATTGCTTTGATTATTATTTTGGCCATGCCCTCTCCTGAAGCTATTTCCCCCTATTTCTATTATTAGGTCTGTTATACTTATTGCTACTTTTGTGATTGATGCCATTCTTTATAACTTCAAAAGAAGAGTCATTTTCATTGTTGATTCTGGGACAGGTTTCTTTTCTTCTTTACTTTGTTACTGGCCTAACCAATTAAAAAAAAAAAAACATTTATAGCATTCAGAAAGAACGTTTTCATGACGCAATTGGAACGTTAACAAAACGTTCTTAGAACATACGTTTGTTAGCCGGGATGGTTCCACTTCAAATGATAATTTATGATTTTACAGTAGTAAAAGTCCAGCAATAAAACTGAACTATTGCATTTGATTACTATGGTTAATTGTTGAAAGTGATTTCACATTGCTGGAGGAATCTTATTGTGACGAGAGCAACAAAGGGAAAAGACATTTCTGTATCAAACAGTATTTATTAAAACAATTACACATACAAAAAAAGCTCATGGTATTTAATGAAAAACAGAGTATTAGTGATCAGATGACAGCCGGCATAAAATCAAAGTTTTTTCGTGTCATTTCCCCTCCTGATCCGAGCAGGAATTACAGCTGTGTATTTGAATGCTTCTTCCTGGTGGCATTTTGTGTTGTCATTTGGCATTTGCGTGTGCTGAACTTTTATTGTTATGAATTTTATTGTTTCCTGGGACCCGTCAGATGGAAGAAATGAATCATTTGAAGATGCAAACACAAGTGTTAGTGTGACAAGCACACGTCTCTGTTTGAGAGCTGTTCATCTGTCATTACGAGTGTCCTAACCCCGGGAGAACGGCTTCAGCGCCCGGATCCGCACAGATCTCCAGACGGGACAGTCGGCTCTGCTCCAGCGCGATGGCCTCTGCCGAATGTTTGCATTTCTCGGAGCCGCACTGACAGGTGAAGTACTTGCTCTTGATGTCCCAGAAACGATCGCCGTAATCAAACCTGTTAGAGAGAGCAGACGCTCAGAAAACACATCGGTAACACTTCACAATAAGGCACATTAGTTAACTACCTTAGTAAAGGATTAGTTCACTTAAAAAAAAAAAATCCTGATAATTTACCCTCCCCATGTCATCCAAGATGTCCATGTCTTTCTTTTTTCAGTTGTAAAGAAATTTAGGTTTTTGAGGAAAACATTCCAGGATTTTTCTCCATATAATGGGCTTCAATGGCAACCAACGGTTTGAAGGTTCAAATGTCCGTCTCAATGCAGCTTCAAAGTCTCTACACAATCCCAGTCGAGGAGACGAGTCTTATCTAGCGAAACGATCGTCCATTTTCTAAAAAAACTAAATTATATACTTTTTAACCACAAATGCCCGTCTTGTACCATCTCTGAGATGCGACACAGACAAATAACTTAGATGACGTGACGCGTGACCTTTCCAACATGATGACGCAATGCGTGGCGCATTTCAGAGATGGTACACGACGGGCATTTGTGGTTAAAAAGTATATCATTTAAATTTTTTTTTTTGAAAATGGCCGATCGTTTCGCTAGATAAGACCCCTGTTTCTCGGCTGGGATCGTGTAGAGACTTTGAAGCTGCACTGAAACTCACATTTGAACCTTCAAACTGTTGGTTGCCATTGAAGTCCATTATATGGAGAAAAATCCTGGAATGTTTTCCTCAAAAACCTAAATTTCTTTTGGGAGTGAGAAAATTATCAGGAACATTTTTATTTGAAAGTGAATTAATCCTTTAACATGAGCTAAGAATGAACAATACTTCCCCATTTATTAATCTTAGTTAATATTAATTTCAACGTTTACTAATATGTTAATAAAATCATAGGTTGTATTTGTTAACATTAGTTAATGCACTGTGAACTAACATGAACACACAATGAACAGCTGGATTTTTATTAACTAATATTAACAGAGATTAATAAATACTGTAAGAAATGTATTGCTCATGGTTAGTTCATGTTAGTTAATACAAATAACTACTATTAACTAATGAACTTTATTGTAAAGTGTTAGCAGAATATCAACAGGAACACGATGCAAACACGGCCAAAAACTCCTTGGGATCAAAGAAAGCACATATTGAGCCCACACACACACACTCTCACCCCAGTTCCTGTCCTGTGAAGATGTCCCTGGAGCTGAAGAAGGCTATGCGGGGGAAGCGCAGGTCCTGGTGAAGCATGAACACGCGGACAGGGATGATGTTGGGGTCGCACAGGTGGTTTATAAAGCGGCTGATGTTACCGTAGTATCGGGCATCAATACAGTACACTTCACCGTCCTGCGAAAGACAGGGTATTACAGTTAACTAAGCTATTACAGACATCGTTTAAATGAAGCTAAAATTAATAGTGATGCATCGATATGAAAAATTCGGCCCATATTGATAACCGATAATTCTTTATATTTTAAAAGCCGATAACCGATATATTGGCCGATAAATCTAAATCCAAATTTTTATATAATTTTTGAGAGCCTGATTACACAAATAAAAGTCTCATTATGAAAAGACATGTCCCAAACACTACAACATAAATCACTGCAGTAGTCTAGTTTGAGCCAGTGTAAGATTTAAAATTAATTTTACACTCCCATGGCAAACTTTCCTTACTAAAAAATAAATAAAACATATTTCAAGCAATTCAAAAGCCTCGTGTTGAACAGTGCACATCTGAAGTGTCTCAGCTGAAGGAAATAATACATTATTTATCGGCTTTAATATATCAGCTACATTTTCTTATCGGACCGATAACGATATTATTAAAAACGAAACATCTTACGATACCGATATGGTTGCTGATATATCATGCATACCTAAATATTAAATTAATATTAGATGAAAAACAAACTAAATGAAAATTGGAAATGTTTAAGTTGAAGCACTAACATTACTAACTGGAAATGAAAACTAAAATAAAACAAACAAAAAACCCTAAATAGTCAGATTTTAAATAGGGTAACATGAGTAGACTGACTGTCTATATTTCATATAGAGAGCGGTGCGATGATATAGTTATATTTTGGGACAGTATACAGAAGCTTGGGAGTATCAATGCAAATTTGTGTCAGTGAATTTGTGTCACTCCTCTAGTAAACAGGCCTTCAGAATGGACTGAAATCAGTGTCACGAAACCTTGTTGTCCAGATCAAACAGGTACGAATCATCCTCCCGCACGTCTGCTTCTGCGTCAGAGATCAGCTCGCCAACATACCTGCAGAAACACAGCATTATTACAGCTGGAAACGGAAACAGACGAGGAGGAGAGCAAGCCACATAGACCAGGTTTACGCTCTTAAAAAGACACTTTGAAGGCATTGCATGAATCCACTCACTCGCAGATGAAACTTCCTTGAGGAATATCTTGAAGCGCTCTGACGCCCCATCCCATCTTCTCCGTGCGGTAGAGCTGCAAACGCACCCTGAAACACACAAACAGACCAGGGCTTTTAAAGGGAGATTGAAGAACGAACTGACCAGCCGCCATTTACAACAAAATGAGGCCAGAGCGGTTCGTTTTGGGGGTTTGAAACAGTTTGCCAAAGTGAGCTTTCCGGGTAAAAGTTCGCTCTGGCTGGTAAATGCCTTCGAACTACCATTGGTCCGTGGTAATGATGTCATTGGTGGGCGTGGCCCCCGAGGCTCCCCGCCTTATTTCGTGTGTAAATCTTTTTCGGGTCATTTCTTCTGTTTAGTCCATGAAGTCAGACATTCACGAGTTAAAACATGAACAATGAAGAGCCGCTTTATAGTGGAAAATCAAGTTGTGATGGTTGAAAGAGACACTGACACTGTTTTTCATGTTTAATAATGTGTTTTATAAATAAATGTGACGTGACTTTATTGGGAGTGCTAAACATGTGTATATATATATATATATATATATATATATATATATATATATATATATATATATATATATATATATATATATATATATATATATATAAAATAAACTAATGTGCATTTGAAAAATCAAACAATTAGGATAAGAATATATGAAACTTATTTATATATATAAGAATATATATATATATATATATATATATAAGAATATATATATATATATATATATATATATATATATATATATATATATATATATATACACACACAGTGAGGAAAATAAGTATTTGAACACCCAGCTATTTTGCAAGTTCTCCCACTTGGAAATCATGGAGAGGTCTGAAATTGTCATCGTAGGTGCATGTCCACTGTGAGAGACATAATCTAAAAAAAAAAATCCAAAAATCACAATGTATGATTTTTTAACTATTTATTTGTATGATACAGCTGCAAATAAGTATTTGAACACCTGTCTATCAGCTAGAATTCTGACCCTCAAAGACCTGTAAGTCTGCCTTTAAAATGTCCACCTCCACTCCATTTATTATCCTAAATTAGATGCACCTGTTTGAGGTCGTTAGCTGCATAAAGACACCTGTCCACCCCATACAATCAGTAAGAATCCAACTACTAACATGGCCAAGACCAAAGAGCTGTCCAAAGACACTAGAGACAAAATTGTACACCTCCACAAGGCTGGAAAGGGCTATGGGGAAATTGCCAAGCAGCTTGGTGAAAAAAGGTCCACTGTTGGAGCAATCATTAGAAAATGGAAGAAGCTAAACATGACTGTCAATCTCCCTCGGACTGGGGCTCCATGCAAGATCTCACCTCGTGGGGTCTCAATGATCCTAAGAAAGGTGAGAAATCAGCCCAGAACTACACGGGAGGAGCTGGTCAATGACCTGAAAAGAGCTGGGACCACCGTTTCCAAGGTTACTGTTGGTAATACACTAAGACGTCATGGTTTGAAATCATGCATGGCACGGAAGGTTCCCCTGCTTAAACCAGCACATGTCAAGGCCCGACTTTAGTTTGCCAATGACCATTTGGATGATCCAGAGGAGTCATGGGAGAAAGTCATGTGGTCAGATGAGATAAAATAGAACTTTTTGGTCATAATTCCACTAAACGTGTTTGGAGGAAGAAGAATGATGAGTACCATCCCAAGAACACCATCCCTACTGTGAAGCATGGGGGTGGTAGCATCATGCTTTGGGGGTGTTTTTCTGCACATGGGACAGGGCGACTGCACTGTATTAAGGAGAGGATGACCGGGGCCATGTATTGCGAGATTTTGGGGAACAACCTCCTTCCCTCAGTTAGAGCATTGAAGATGGGTCGAGGTTGGGTCTTCCAACATGACAACGACCCGAAGCACACAGCCAGGATAACCCAGGAGTGGCTCTGTAAGAAGCATATCAAGGTTCTGGTGTGGCCTGACCAGTCTCCAGACCTAAACCCAATAGAGAATCTTTGGAGGGAGCTCAAACTCCGTGTTTCTCAGAGACAGCCCAGAAACCTGACTGATCTAGAGAAGATCTGTGTGGAGGAGTGGGTCAAAATCCCTCCTGCAGTGTGTGCAAACCTGGTGAAAAACTACAGGAAACGTTTGACCTCTGTAATTGCAAACAAAGGCTACTGTACCAAATATTAACATTGATTTTCTCAGGTGTTCAAATACTTATTTGCAGCTGTATCATACAAATAAATAGTTAAAAAATCATACATTGTGATTTCTGGATTTTCATTTTTTTTTGATTATGTCTCTCACAGTGGACATGCACCTACGATGACAATTTCAGACCCCTTCATGATTTCTAAGTGGGAGAACTTGCAAAATTGCAGGGTGTTCAAATACTTATTTTCCTCACTGTATATATAAGAATATATATATATATATATATATATATATATATATATATATATATATATATATATATATATATATATATATATAAAATTTTTATCCTAATTGTTTAGATTTTTCAAATGCACATCAGCTTCTTTTCAATTAGGGATGTTAACCGATGACCATTTGAACGATGGTTGACCGTATCAACGTTAACCGATCAAAGTTGTCGGTAGTCGGTTAAAAAAAAAAGTGATCTCTAAATTTGGCTATTATAGACAGTGGACTAAACGCTACTACAGTTAGCCATCTCATTCCAAGATCTTTTCGTGTGAAGTCAACAAATCCCTCACACCGGTTTCAACCGGCTAATGAGGATCGGTGGTCAGTCAAGAAAATTTTTAGTTTTCACCATCCCTATTTTCAATCCACCGGCTGAATGAAAATGCAATTTCAATTTCTGCCAGTAGGTGGTGCTTATAGAAGAGCAGAAATATAGTGGTTAACACCTGTAAACAACGCAACTGCATATTAGAAATGCCACGAGTTTGCACGTTTGACTCAAACACTGTTTATGATCCACTGTAGATGAATTATGACAATCATTCACCATAAATGCGCAGTATTCATTGATTGCAAACTGCTCTGGACGTGCAACTCTCAAACTTAATTAAAACATTGATTTGGGTTTAATCTCATTCCTGATTCCTGGTTTTTGTTTTTTAAAATGAAGACCTCTTGAAATGATAATCTTATAGCGTTTAAGACTTTTTATAGCCTTAAACTTGATCAAACTTGACCCGCAGGTGTTTCTCACGACCAGCTTATGCAAAAGCGTCTTCCTTAGGTTCATTTGACATGCGAATCATTTCAATACAGCAAATCTATTCTGAAAATAACTTACTTGATGCCAGCTTGAACCACTCGGTTCTTGCAGGTTTTGTGGCAGGAACAGGCCATGTTACACTCGAAGATCAGAGGCGGCTCGATTTTATTAAACTCCTGGAGAAGACGCTGATCCTACAGGACACATGCGTGATGTTATACAGGATCAGATCTGAGCTTTAGAGCTTCTCGTGGAGACGGGATGATGTGTTACCTTGTCGTACCAGCAGCGGATGCTGAGCTGCCCACAGAGACAGTTACTGGAGGAACAATCATCTGTGCAGCTGCAGTGCTGAAACACACACACACAAACACACACACACACACACACACACACACACACACACACACACACACACACACACACACACACACACACACACACACACACACACACACACACACACACACACACACACACACACACACACACACACACACACACACACACACACACACACACACACACACACACACACACACACACACATCAAACATCTAGAAAACCAGCTGTCAACACACAGGACAATTAGAGCTGAGTGTAGGGCTGGGCGATAAAACGATAACGATATGTATCGCGATAGACACTTAATCAATATCAATAAAAAATGCGTTCGATAAAACGTTCGATAATTTATTTATTTTTTTCGTTGGAAGAAACCAGCAAAGCAAGTTTGATTGCATGAACAAAGGCACTCACTCTCTAGTAACTAGATAAAATATACTATGGAAGTCACTGGGGTACATCAACTGTTGGTCATTCTTCCAAATAACTTTTATTTTCAACAGAAGAAAGAAACTTATTCGAGTTTAAAACAACGTGAGAGAGTAAATTATGAAAATTAGAATTTTTAGGAGAACTATCCCTTTAATGTTAATAAAACAACAAAATGTAAAGAGAAAATCACTCACTGCTCTTGACTAATAACTTTATTAATAGCTTTTATAAGTATCAATGTATAATTTATAAAAAATAGAAAGAAATAGATTTATAGAAAGAAATCGTAATATTATATTTTTGCCATATCGCCCACCCCTTTATAAAGCATTTCTTACGTATTCTTTAATTTTGCACCTTAAATGTTAAGAGATAATTGTTAAGTGTTCATTGTGATTTTAGACTTTTGAGTTTTCCATGGTCGTGTTGACATTTCTGCCTTTATAACTGATGGGATTTTTTTTAACAGTTTTCAGCCATATCGCCCAGCCCTAGCTGAGTGATACTCAATATTGTCAATGCCTTTGTTGGTCATTTAAGTAACACTTAAAAAATTATCAAGCTTTTTATCTGGTCACTAAAGGTTTTCACGTTCTTTTATTCATTAATGTGAGTAACTTTTTGAGAACAAATTATTATTTTTGGTTGGTTCAGTCATTAAAGGAGTCTGAAATGATTTGAGAAACAGTCCGAATCATAATTACATTTGAGAGGAAAGCAAATTCTTTGAACAGACATAACAATGAATCAGTTCATCATCACAACGATTCAATGATTCATTTGCATCATCAATTTAAAACTGGTCATAGAAAAAGGATCCCTGTGTGGGAAAATCATTTTACATGATTTCAAATGCTGATTATTGTTTATTTTTATTGTTTGGGGTCAGGAAGAATTTTAATGTTTCTGAAAGAAGTCTCTTCTGCTCATCAAAGCTGCATTTATTGGATCAAAAATATAACAAAATGTGAAATATTATTACAATTTAAAATATTGGTTTTCTATGTGAATATATAGTAAAGTGTAATTTATTCCTGTGATCAAATCTGAATTTTCAGCATCATTACTCCAGTCTTCAGTGTCACATGATCCTTCAGAAATCACTCTAATATGATGATTTGATGCTCAAGAAACATTTATGATCATTATCAGTGTTTAAATCAGTTGTGCTTTTTCATATTTGTGTGGAAACTGTGATACATTTTATTTTTCGGGATTCTTTGATGAATAGAAAGTTCAAAAGAACAGCATTTATTTGAAATATAATCTTTTGTAACATTATAAATGTCTTTACGGTCCCTTTTGATGAATTTAATGCATCCTTAATGAGTCAAAGTATTAATTTATTTATTTTTTTAAATAATAATAATGGTATTTTATATTGGTAAATATATTAATCCTATATACTGTTATATAGGTACATATAAATCAATCAAATAATTCTTTTATTCTTTGGTGTGTCTGTTGTGTGTGTGTCTGTGTGTGTTTCTGTGTCTGTGTGTCTGTCTGTCTGTGTGTGTGTGTGTGTGTGTGTGTGTGTGTGTGTGTGTGTGTGTGTGTGTGTGTGTGTGTTTCTGTGTCTGTGTGTCTGTCTGTCTGTCTGTGTGTGTGTGTGTGTGTGTGTGTGTGTGTGTCTGTGTGTGTGTGTGTGTGTGTGTGTGTGTCTGTGTGTGTTTCTGTGTCTGTGTGTCTGTCTGTCTGTCTGTCTGTGTGTGTGTGTGTGTGTGTGTGTGTGTGTGTGTCTGTGTGTGTGTGTGTGTGTGTGTGTGTGTGTGTGTTTTGTGAGTGTTTCTGTGTCTGTGTCTGTCTGTGTGTGTGTGTCTGTGTGTGTGTGTGTGTGTGTGTGTGTGTGTGTGTGTTGTGTATTTACTGTAGTGCTGAGTGGCACCTGCAGGTGTGTGATGTTGCGGTCGATGTTCATGGTGGATGTTTCACAGTTTTCTGCGATGTATTTGTAGTCGGACGGACAGCCTTCGTCGTCCACACCGTTAACACACGGGATAGGAACGTTCTCATAACCCTGAGCCACATCACTACACACACACACACACACACACACACACACACACACACACACACACACACACACACACACACACACACACACACACACACACACACACACACACACACACACACACAACACACACACAACACACACACACACACAAACGTGATGTTAGTGGGCACTAAAACTATAGAAAATAGCTTTCAATAATTAAAACTAAATATCATTAATAAAATAAAGTAATATTAACAATAATATTAGATGAAAAACTAATGAAAATAAGGAATGCTGCCTTGGAAACTAAAATAAATTTTAACTTGAAGTACTACAATGACTAAAATTGAAATAAAAACAAATTAAAGATAAATTAAATGTAAGTTAAATAAAAAAAAATGAAAAAAATTATATGTATTATTATGTAATTTATAATAACCATTTTTAAACTAATAAAAACAACAAAAACAAATAACAAAATTAATAAAATAAATAAAAAGCTAATTCAAAACTTTAAAAAATATACTATAATGGTATATAAATGATACCAAAATTAGACATTTTTCTTTGGCAACTAACTGAATGAAATAAATAATTTTAAGTACTAAAGTAACTAAAACATAAATAAATTAAATATAATTAACTTTAACTATTTATAATAAAAATAACAAAAGCACATAACAACTTTACCTAAAACCAAATATGAAAGCTGAAAACAATAAAAGTAAAAGCTACTTCAGAATAACAATAAATACTACACAGGCATATAAATAACACACACACACAGAAAGAAATGAAAATCACACATGTATTTCACACATGGCTCTCAGTATTGGAGACACACACTGACCTGCATATGATCCTCTCGGTGCGAACGCCGCGGTTGGCGATCCCGCGGCGCAGCTTGCGGTTGATCTGCAGCGCCACCCAGACGGCCGTGTCACTGCGCGCGAGCGAGAGCGGCGTGTCGCCCTCCTTGTTCACGACGTCGATGTCAGCGCCGCGAGAGAGAAACAGCCTGAAACACAGACACAGAGTGTGTGTTAGAGGAGTGTGTGACGCCAGTTCTATGAATATGTGGAGAAGTGCCAGCTTAGGACCCCAGTATTATGCCTGATCTAAAGCTGTTCTCAAGATTCTCATCACTCCGCTGGGACTCGGTGTGTGTGACGGTGTGTGACGTACGTGACGCAGTCAGTGAAGCTCTCGCGCGCGGCGATGTGTAGCGGCGTGTCTCCGTGAATGTTCACACAGGACAGAGGACAGCCGGCGTTCAGAACCAGCTCTGCGATCTCAGCGCTGCCCGCGAACGAGGCCCAGTGCAGACACACGTTCATCTCCTGTGCAGAGGGACACACACACCATATCATGAGCAGTGTCGGGGGAACTCATTACAAGCAACTTGAGTTACGTAACCAGATTACTTTTAAAAGTAACTAGTGAAGTTACACATTCCTTTTAATGATAACAAAAATATCTAAGTTACTTTTTCAAATAAGTAACGCTAGTTACTTTTCACATGTATTGACTGACAGCTCTCCTTTCCCGATGTTTAGAGAAATAAAGTGAGGAGGTGGTGTGTGTGTGTGTGTGTGTGTGTGTGTAAACATGATGGTTATTTTAGTTCTAGACTAAATGTGAACATGCATTTACTCATCTCACAGCCATGAAAACACTGAATAAAACAAAATGATTAAAAACAGTAAAACGCAATCTCAGAATTTTACGCAATACTTTTAGAATTAACTATATTAAATTAAATTATATTACACAAATATACTTTATGTATTTAATCTCACTTTATTAACCAATGTCTGATTATGACAAAATAAATCTGTTTTGATTTTTTTTTTAAATCTGTTAATAAGTCTGTTTTGTCCTATTAAATGAGTTAAATGAAGTCTTAAAGTCCCCCTGTGGTGAAAATCCAGCTTTTAATGTTGTTTATGTGTCTATGTGGTGTTTTTAATAATGCTTTAAGACACATCATGTGTAAATTCATAAGTCGACAGCATTGCTGAGTATTTCCTCCTTAAAACTGCAGTGAACCAAAGACAGTCTCAGAAACACGCTTTGAAATCGCTGGTGTTTCTGACGTCACACACTACCTTGTAACTAGGGATGTTGCGGTGACGGATTTTTTCCACCGGTTAATCGACGTGTAAAAAAACCGGTAATCCCGGTGTCACCGGGGTTGCGTGTCGGGGATTTCGGGTGGCCGAAAATGCGCACGTGCACACGTCTCAATTTACTTTCACTTTAATTAGCGGCAATTCAGTAGCATTTGTTTGAATTAATCATGGGTTAATTTATTTTATTCTTAATAAAAATACACAAAACAATAAGACACTCGCTTGTATTACACACATCTTTATTGCAAAATGAATAATAACTTAACACACCATGTAAAAACTAAACAAAAGCACTAATGAAACACCTTTAAAGTGCATTTATTAACAAAACGAACCACTGCACACATCGTGCAAGTATCAAACAAGAAATTATATATAAAAAATCACTATTCGTTAAATAAAGTGCCTGCCTTTTTCAGCTAAAAAAAAAAAAAAAAAAAAAAACACCGCACAACCATCGAATATGAAACGAACGAACATCAAAAACTTCGTTAAATAAGGTAGCCTACCCGAATAATCACTGGACACTTAAGTGCAAAAAAAAAAGCTAATATAAAAATTAAACTCACGTTTGCATTTCTCTTTGAAACCAGATCTTCCGCCATCCTTTGCCAGTTAGCTCGCCTCACTCTCCTCAAATGATAAATGAAATCGGACACCTGCTGCTTTACTGCGGCGCTCGTTCCGCTTACGCTAAATTAAGAAGGCACATAGTCACTAACTGAATTAAGTGCTTTATTACTATAGGCTAAAACTTCAACACGATGGGGACGGTGACGGTGGTCAAGTGCTATGACCGGTAGGTGGGTTAAACACCGTGTATCACCGGTAACACCGACTATCGCAACAAGCCTACTTGTAACCAATCAGATCAACGTGTGATCGTCAACCAGTGGATCTCTGAGCTGAGGGAGTGAGTGGAGGCGGGGCTCATTTGCATATTCATAGAACCGCATATACTAAATGAGGCGAGGGTGTCGAGTTACACTCAAGATATTTTAAGGCATGAAGAATTTTAAGGAGAAAACGTTTAAATATGTTATTTTGGTGATCAGAGATCAGTTTAAAGGTGTCTTCACCTTTTTAAGTGTCAGTAATTTAGTGATATGTGTTTGTCACTTTTGTTTATTAGCCATCTGTATTTGATAAATATGTGTGTGTGTGTGTGTGTGTGTGTGTGTGTGTCAGAGACTGGCCTTGTCCCGGAGTGTGACGTCGGCTCCTCTGTTGAGCAGAGCTCGGATCACGTCTATGTGTCGATGTTCTGCGGCCCAGATGACGGGCGTCCAGCCGCCGCTGTCCTGAAACACACACAGCTGATGTCACACACACACCTCACCTGCAGCACGAGACGGGCTAAAGCGCTCAGAAACACACCTGTGCGTTCAGATCCACCTGTCCTGTGCTCAGTAACAGCAGCACCACCTCCAGGTTCCCCAGTTTAGCAGCGTGATGGAGGCCTGTGGAGCCGTCCTCTTCCTGGACACCAAACACACATCAACACCTCTGATTCACCTGTGTGTGTGTGTGTGTGTGTGTGTGTGTGTGTGTGTGTGTGTGAGAGAGAGTTTAGCAGCGTGATGGAGGCCTGTGGAGCCGTCCTCTTCCTGGACACCAAACACACATCAACACCTCTGATTCACCTGTGTGTGTGTGTGTGTGTGTGTGTGTGTGTGTGTGTGTGTGTGTGAGAGAGAGTTTAGCAGCGTGATGGAGGCCCGTGGAGCCGTCCTCTTCCTGGACACCAAACACACATCAACACCTCTGATTCACCTGTGTGTGTGTGTGTGTGTGTGTGTGTGTGTGTGTGTGTGTGTGTGTGTGTGTGTGTGTGTGTTGCTCACTGCGTGATAGACACAGGCTCCGCTCTGGATCAGAAGTGTGTGTGTGTGTGTGTGTGTGTGTGTGTTGCTCACTGCATGATAGACAGGCTCCGCTCTAGATCAGAAGTGTGTGTGTGTGTGTGTGTGTGTGTGTGTGTGTGTGTGTGTGTGTGTTGCTCACAGCGTGATAGACACAGGCTCCGCTCTGGATCAGGTATTTCACCACCTCCACATGATTGTTCACTATGGCCTCTAGCAGAGGGGTCCGCAGGGTCTTGTCTTGGGCGTCCACCTTAGCGCCTGCCTAAAGTCCATCACAAAAGCAGGAGTTTTAATGAAAAATTCCCTCAGTTACAAACCCAGACAAGTCCAACAATACAACAAGTCTTAATATTTCAATAATTTAACAACACACTTACATGATCATGGTTCTCTGATGTCGTCTAATCAAATTTATTTTAAGTTTACATTTTATGGTTTAATGTTTAGAAAGGCTTGTATTTCACTTGTTATTTAAAAAATATAAAATTTTCTATTTTCATGATTTACTTATTTTATCTTGATTGTTTTTATTTTAAAATTACATATTTTAATTTAGCATTTTTAAAGATTCAATAAATTTTTTCTAAGCATTGCTTTCATTTTAAAATTATGGATTTTAATTTGCCATTTTTATGATTTAATTTTTGGTAAGGGTTTTATTTTGATTGCTCTTATTTAAAGGTGCAGTGTGCGATTTGTAGCAGCATCTAGGGGCGAGGTTGCAAATTGCAACCAACAGAAGTTATGGTGGTCAACAGGAAGTGATGTCGTCGTCTGAGACAGCAGAGAGTAGCCAGTTAAGCAATGCGGTTTCTTTACAAAGATAAAGAAATGATGCATACTTAATTATTCTGTTAAACGATGTTAGTGTGAATATTATCGTCACTTGTTCATCATTGTGTCAGTGTTTTATTCGCCTCTTTGCACGAAGAACAACATAGTGACGAAACGCATTTGTCCGCTCAGGGCCACTGTAGAAACATGTCGGTGTAAGCGGACCCGCGGTGTGTGTAGAGAGAAATGCTCATTCTAAGCTAATAAACACATAACAGTTCATTATGTAAGGTCTTTATACACCACTGAAAACATAGTTATGTATATTATATTGCATTTCTGTCAACAGATCCTCCTAAATATCACACACTGCACCTTTAAGTAATGATTAGCTTTTTATTAATTTTATTAAACCCTGATTTACAGAATCATCCCCATCTGATGACTATAACGTCCATGAGCAGTGGATGTTCAGGAGTCACTGAAGCGAGTGCAGACCTCACCTGTACGAGCAGGTAACAGACCTCCAGAAGTCCTCTCTGAGCGGCAGCATGAAGAGCACAGCGCCGGTTCTGAGAGTCCGACTGATACGACGGGTCGATGCCCTCCACTGACAGAGACACAGAGACAACATCAGCGCTGATGCAGCAAAGCTGAACAGGTGTGTGTGAGACACGAGTTCACAGGTGTGTGAGAGACACAGGTTCACAGGTGTGTGAGAGACACAGGTTCACAGGTGTGTGTGAGACATGGACACGGGTTCACAGGTACGTACTGAGCATGAGCAGAACTCGCTGAGCTTCACCCTGTTTGGCTGCGGGATAGAGCTGACGGGGATGAAACCGCAGCTTCTTCCTCCTGACCAACCAGAAAGAGCCAAACAGATCACATGACAATGACATTTAGCCCGAGTATGTTAAAAGTGGCATCCATTCTGCACAGTATATTTTAATTATAATAATTATAATATTATAATTTTGCATATTTATAATTTAATTACAAAATGTTTTAATTTTTTATTTATTTTATTCTAAAATGATGTATTTTAATTGTTTATTTTTATGATTTAATTAATTATTAATAAGTATTTTATTTCAAAATGATGTATTGTAATTTTGCATTTTTATGATTTAAATAATTATTACGAAGTATTTTATTTCAATTGTTTTTATTTTAAAATTATATATTTAATTTTTGCATGTTTATAATTTAATTATTACAATGCATTTTGTTTTGATTTATTTTATTTTATTTTAAAATTATACATTAATTTAGCATTTTTTTAGCATTTTTATTTAGCATTAATTTAGCATTTTTATGATTTAATTCATTATTTCCAAGTATTTTCTTTTTATTGTTTTTATATTAAAATTATGTTTTTTAATTTAAATTTTTTTCAGTACAAAGCAGATTTAGCATTTTTATGGTTTAATCGTTTTGATAAGTATTGTTTTTATTTTAAAATTACGTATTTTAATTTTGCATTTTTATAATTTAATTATTACAAAGTGTTTTATTTTGATTTCTTTTATTTCAAATTTATATTTTAATTTAGCATTTTATTATTTAATTAATTATTACTAAGCATTTTAATTGGATTGTATTTATTTAAAAAAAAATATTTAAATTAAAAATTTTGTAAAATTATGTATTTGAATTCCTAAATATGCTCAGACTGATATAATTATATAAACATTATACTGAAATGTAAATAAATAAAATACATATTCATTGTGAAATATATATATTTAATAACTTTTTATTTTAAATATAATATAATATAATACACATTTAATGTATGAATGTGGTCACCTCTCTGTGTCCTGTGTGAGAATGGCTCTCTGTAGCGCCGCCCTCTTGTCTCCAGGCGGAAGTGCGCTGGGACAGACTGGCTTCCCATTGGGTAAGACGAGCGACGGTCCCACACTGTCAACACCCCCATCGCCGAGGGCAACCACATCCTCCTCCCCGCCCCCTCCTGGAGTCTCATTGGTCGGCTGAGGTTGAAGCTCCGCCCCATTTCTTACATCTCCACGACAGCGCATCCGTGCACTGAGTAAAACAGACACCAAAGACAGTTTTCAATCCAATATTTGTTCATGTTATTTGCAAAACTTAATTTTCAATCAAAGAACAAAAAAGTGGGAGAACACAGAGGAAAATAAGGAGATCATCTGATTACACATTAATATGTACAAACTCTTTGGCGATGCGTATACTCACTTGATGGGCTCTCCGCTCTTCTTGTCGTTGAGCGCGCGTGCCGTGGCCTCGAGAGCTGACGGGAGCAGGGAGGGTGTGGTGGTGGTGGACGACGCGCTTGCAGTGACCACACTGGAGCCTGTAGAGGGCGCTGCAGGAGGAATGGTGACCTCGCGCGCCTCTGAAGCATCTTCTCCACAGTGAGGACAGAACAACAGGCCGACGCCCACTCCTCCTCGGCTCCGCCCACTTCCCAGCACCGACACACAGCCTCGGTGGAACCGGTGAGCGATGCGGACATCGGGACAACATTCCAGAAACGTTCCCTGTGCCGAGAAAAGAGTGTGAGGAGGAGGAGCTTTGAGACTTTTTCCTTAAAGGTGCCTTGGGAATACAGGAAATATGCTAATATGGTGGGCGGAGCATGAGCAATATGACATCATATTGTTCAGAAATTTTGCATCCGATGACCCCTTTAAAAATGGGGGTTGTAAGTTGGTGAAAAGCTTAATTAAATCATAAAACGTCAAATCTAAATAAACACATAATTATAAAATAAAACCCTTATTAATATTATTTATTTAGGTGACCTGTATGTCATGTGACCATTAACCAGCATTAGAGAACCGTGAACATGCAAATATGTTGTTTAACTTAAAATCTTTATTTAATATTCAATAACTTAAATATTTTAGGTTAAAGGGGTTTGGCTGACAATTTTTTTTTGACAAAGAGAACCGTGAACATGCAAATATTTTTTCTTTTGAAAGAAAGAAAGAAAAAGAAAGAAAGAAAGAAATTAACAAATATCTAAAAATGAAAACAAATATATAAAAACAGAAATAAATAAAAAATATATAAATGTATAAATAAATAAATAAATGGTTATATTAGAAATAAATAAGCGAATAAATAAACACATAAATCTTTTTTATTTGAGCTTTAGGTCACATAAAAAGCTAATAATTAATTAAATCATAAAATGAAAAATTAAAATAATACATAATTAAAACATAAAACATCTACAATTTTTTTTTTAATATTTAATTTATTTACCTTCATGTCATGTGACCATTACCGACATCAGAGAACCATTAACATGCACATGTTTTGTCAAATTATTAAAATAATAATTAATTAAATATCTTAGGTTAAAGGGAAAAAGGCTGGCTGACAAAAACGTTTGGGAATCCCTGATCTAAAGCACTTAGAAAACAATTTAAATGGATAATTAATATAAAAAAAAATATTAATAAATGAATAAATAAATGAAAAGAACAAATAAATAAATCTAGAAATACATGCATACATAGTTACAGTACTGTCATTATTGTCATATTTACAAGCTGTTCTGTATGCCTGTATTTATTCTGTAAAACACTATGAGCTGTTGTTCATGGTTTTGGTGCTATATAACTGCATTCAACATGAAGATGAGTAAATGGTGATTTCCCTGTGGCGCGAGACACTCACGGAGAGGCAGAAGTATCCGCAGCCCGGACAGCAGTGATGTTTGACCATGTGTGAGCGGTGCGTCTCGCACAACACCACCAGAGACACGCGGCTGGAGGGACGCATCGTCTCCCCCTTCACGATCACATTGGTACAGCCCACCAGCTGAAACACACAGAGAACGGGACGATCCACGCCACAGGGACGGGGGACGCCAGCTTCAGTTACGCAGCACAAACTCACTGTCAATAAATGTATCATCTGTTCCACAATAAGTAGCTTTTACTGTCTATATAAGCCGCATTTTAACACAGACCTGCTAATTTCCTCCATAGGGGAAGTGATTTGTATTTATAACATACAAACGCTTAAAGAAAGCCCTGCTGTGAGGTTATAAAATGATGGTATGTGCTTTTGTTGAAGCCACCAGTCTGCATTACTTGTTATTTACTAATTATATATGTGTATGTATATATATATATATATATATATATAGTGCTTTTCACAATACACATTTCAAAGCAGCTTTTATATTCAAATTTTTATGTTAGATGTGATTAATCGATATGACAGCACAAGTCAAGATATATCAGATTGCCATTTGTAAATAAAGATTAATAATATTTAATAACAATCCCTTTAAATATTTGATTAAATCATTGCAACGCTTTGTGGGATTGAGGTTCTTTTCCTTATTAAAGCTGCTAACTTTCACACACAGTCCTTGTCTGATTGTGTATTGTTGTGTGTCCCCCTGAGGGTTCCTGGATTACACACGACTCATTGATGACGACCTCTTCACCCCTCGGGAGAACCCCGGCTCACCTCTCCGTTGATGCTCTCGATGGCCATGCAGGTCCGGTTGGATCGAGAACTGAATCCGTCGACTCGCGGCGCCTCCATCCTACAACTGCACAGAGGAAGCTCCTCCAGACGCTCCGTCTCTGCGTCACTCCCGTCTACACACACACACACACACACACACACACACACACACACACACACACACACACACACACACACACACACACACACACACACACACACACACACACACACACACACACACACACACGATACTTTAAACACCGGCTTTATTTTTCAATTATTTACCCATAAAGGCAAGGTAATGCAAGGCTATCTACATTATAGCACATTTGAGTAATGCGCAATACTAACTCAAAGTGCTTACATACATAACAAAAAGCATTTAAAAACAATAAAAGATGCATAAAAAATAAACAGTACAAAAAAATTAAAAAACAAAGAAATTGAATTTCTCACAACGGCTTGATTTATTTGATCAAAAATACAGTAAAAACAGTGAAATATTATTACAATTTAAAACAGCTGTTTTCTATGTGAGTATATAGTAGATGTAAGTTATTACTGTGATGATGCTGAAGATTCACATGAATAAATGACACTTTAACAGATATTCACATAGAAAACAGTTCATTTGAAATTGTAATAATTTTTCAGAATTTTTACTGCATGTTTGATCAAACAAACGCAGCCCTGCTGAGCAGAAGAGACGCCTTTATTAGAAACCGTAACTGATGTGATGCGAGTGTGTGAGGACACACACCTGCGTGTGGAGAGAGAGAGAGGCTGTGGGCGGCCGAGATGTCCAGTGAGTCCAGAGGAACCTCAGTGTATTCGGCCGCTGCAGACGCAGATTCACCTGTCAAACACACACAGCTGCTCACACACACACACACCCTGTCGTCGTCGTCGTCGTCATCATGTGTGTGTCTCACCTTTCTCTGCCTCGGGCTCTCCGGCGGGGGGTCTCTCTCTCCCTTTACCCTTCCCTTGACGCTTCCAGGGCGTCTCGTCTCTCTCGGGCTTCTTATAAGTGGCGAGGGGCTGATCGGATTCTGAGCTCTGACACACACACACACACACACACACACACACACACACACAAACACACACACACATTACCTTCACTCTAGTTCACTTCATTAACCAGCAGACACCTGGGCATTTTGATCTTATCAGCATCAGTTGATACTGTTGCTTCTTGTGTCAGTTTATAAGTAAACAATGGTATATATATATAAATGTTTTATAACTGCACTGTAAAATAAAATAATAAATATTTCATAATAAGTTTATTAATTATCTTATGTCGCAGTAGTAAAATTACAATACTTGTGTCTTAATTCACTTGCAAGAAGCTTTTATAATTACATACATACATAAAAAGAAAGAATATAAATAAAACAATATTGTGTAGAATTTCTTTTTTTATTTAGAGTTCACATATATTTTGACAAATTAATTGTAATGACTTTTCCAGAGACAAAACAACAACAACAACAACAACAACAAATGTTTCCAGGCATTCAAGATTACTGGAAAAGGATTTTATATATTTTACAACAATTAAACTTTTATTTCCAGACAATAAGGCCTTATTTATTAGTATTTTTATTTTATTTTCCTTGACTTCTTAAATAAAAAATATATATATGGTAAAACTTACTTTTTTATTTTTAATTTGAGACGTTTTAATATTATTATTGTTTTTAATTACAGTTAAGGCCTAATTTATTATTATTTATTTAATATATTTTTGAAGCATATATATATATTACACTTTTTCTTTTGAATTTTCAAAATGTTTAAATATTTTATTTTTTTAAATTATATTTTAAGGCCTAATTTATTAGTATTTTTCTTTTTTAATTTCCATGACTGTTTTTCAATAAAAAAAATATATATTTTCACTTACTTACTTTTTTTTTTTAAGAAGTTTTAATATTTTACTTTTAAAAATTATATTTTTAAGACCTAATTTATTAGATTTTTTTCTTTTTTAATTCTCATGACTGTTTAAGTTTTAATTAAAAACATATTTTTTCAAACTTACTTTTTTTTTTTTTCATGACTTTCTCAGGTCTTGAATTCACATTTTAAATGTTTAATTCCCTGATATTTCAAGGTTTCCATAATCCTGTCAGCCATCCTGCTTTAAAGATACTGCAATTGACCAATGAAATAAACAGCATCTGTTCCGAACATCCTGAATCTGTATGAAAATAAGGTGCACTTTCTTCCACTCACATGATCCGACAGATGCCCCGCCTCCAGCGCCTCTTCTGCCATCCCATCATCCGACTGCATGTAAAGAAGAGCACAAGAGTGTCAGACCTCCAGCAGCGATCGGCCTCTGTGGATCGAGCGACGGCTCAGTGTCGTGCTCACCTTGCTGTCCGAGTAAATCAGGTCGTCTCCAGAGTAACTGTTGTAGAGCAGGTGGAAATCTTCCTCATCAGCCTCTTCATCGAGATCCTCCAGCCAACCACTGTGATGCTCTTTAGTTGCCGTGGCAACAGGCTCCGCCTTCCCCATCACTGGAGACACCGTCAGAGGAGGCTGGGGAAACAAACACTCAAGTATTCATATATGTGACCCTGGACCACAAAACCAGTCACATGGGTAATCATTTTTTTAATTGAAATTTATACATCATAAATCTGAATTGATGTCTGGTTTGTTAGGATAGGACAATATTTGATCGAGATACAACTATCTGAAAATCTGGAATCTGAGGATGCAAAAAAATCGAAAACTTGAGAAAATCTCCTTTAAAGTTACCCATTTATGTTCACGATTGTGCTGCATTCACTCACAAAAATACATGTTTTATATATTTACGGTTGAAATTTGACAAAATATCTTCATGGAACATGATCTTTACTTAATATCCTAATGATTTTTGGCATAAAAGAAAAATGGATAATTTTGACCCATACAATGTATTGTTGTCTATAGCCACAAATATACCCGTGCGACTCGTGACTGGTGACGTGATCCAGGGTCACATATATGCTAATATTACACTAATTATCATAAGATCAAAGCTGTCACAGTTCACTATAAAACACACAGTTAGGCCTATAAAATCTGAGCTACAATAGAATAAAATAGACAATACAAACTGACTATATTACTGGAATGGGTCCTACAAATTCCCTTTTTCAACTTTAGATAGCGTGTAATGTTGTTGTTTGAGCATAAAACAGATCTGCGAGGTTATAAAGCTCAACGTCCACTCCAAAGGGAGATCTTTTATTTGACAGAACACACTTTACAAGAACTACAACGAACAACAATATTATTATTAAGTATAAATCAGGCTTGAAATGGTTTGAAATTGACGCCATTCTCAATAGGCTATTTACATTTGAGTGAGTGGAGCTCAGCGTTATTAAGGGGCGGGACTTTCCCTGAACATGCGCTGAGAGGTGTCAATCAAAGCACACTGGGCCAGCTAACCAATCACAGCACATTTTGTATTTCAGAAGGAGGGGCTTCATCGAAAATGTACAAGTAAATCATTTTAATTAGAATTATTATCATTAATAATTTATTTATTTATTGAACAATTTTGTTATATTGTAATATCATATAATTATTATTATTTATTTGTTGAAGATTGGTATCTTTTATCATATTGCCATTACCAGCATTTTATAAAATAATAATAATAATAGTTATTATTACTATTATTATAATTACAAACAGCAAAATTATAATTAATAATTTATTACACACTGCTATAATAAAAGATAACAATAGCAATACTAAAAAATATTATTGTTGTTTATTTATTGATATATTTTTATAAAATCAACAATGCATTTCAGGCAATGATCAATAAATACATTA
>NC_138230.1:6726889-6761889 GCF_964197995.2 Scardinius erythrophthalmus | reverse complement strand
GCGAAGAACGTGGCGTACAGCATCATTAACGGCGCCGTGTTTAACGCGCTCGCCTTCCTCGCGCTGGCATCACACTTCAGAGCCATGTGCACAGACCCGGTGAGTGACACACACACACACAGCAGTCCGGATCACACGGATCTGAACGTATGAAAAATATGAACGTAGTGTGCGTGACATCACCCGTAGTGTTTCTGAAGAGCGTTTTTAAAGCCTAAAGTGGGCGGAGCCTGTCGTCGCCATCTTGGCAGCGTCACTCCCGGATAAACGTAAATGTGCAGCGGGGCGGATTAGCTGAGGTGACGTGACGCTAACAGACAGCAGACAAACGGCTAGTAGTGACATCAGCGGCAATCCACCTGTCACTCAAGTGGCCACGCCCTTAATTATGCAGAACTTTAAGGGATAATATAATTTAAACAGATGAGTTATAAAAAAATTCACCCCCTCACAGTCGTCATGAAGGGCAAAATCAGCTTTAGAGACCAAAACCACTTTTTGCACCAGGCTGTGAACATGTTTATTTCTGCTGTAAAGTTGGGCATTTTAACATGGGGGTCTATGGGATTGAGTCTCTTTTGGAGCCGGTCTATAGCAGCCAGTCGATGAATTGCAGTTTATGGATATATATAGATATAGATACACAGATAACCCCGCCCTAAACTCATGTGATCGCAGGCCCGGCGTCAAGATAGAACTCAATTGCCTATCTACACAAGCCCCGAGTGGAAAATGCATTGCACACACACATAGAACAAGCGCCAGCACATCCAGAATGAATGCATCATATACACAATCTAACATAAGGTCTGTTACAATTATTATTATGAGGCTACTTTTATTATCAAATCAATATTACAATTAATTAGCCCCGCAATAATCTCATAGCGCATCACTGCATAACCGACGTGCAGCGATGAAGATGTTATATTAGTCCTCATTTAAAAAACAACGTGTTTAACACAAAATAATTCTCTTTTTTTTCACCATGGGCCACAAGAGAAATATTAAGAAAATAAATTAAGGTTAGGCCACGTTATCAGCACATGTTGAGTAGATTCAGCTCTCATCGGTCAGGTTTTAGTTTCACTTTCTATAGTGAATAATTGAATGGGATTTGATAGTACTTCTTCACCGACATAACTCTTGCTCAAAGTGCTCGCCTTCATAGTTTAAAACGCAAATTTTTCAAATGTTGCGACGTGACGTTTTTCTTTTTCAACAATTGCGCAGAATGATGGACAACAATCACATTTCGCGCACGTCTTATCCCCGCAAAATGTTTCCAATCACATTTCGCGCACGTCTTATTACCCATTGTAGGGCTGCACAATTTGGCCCAAAATATGACCTTTAAATAATAGTAATAATAACAATAATAATAATAATAATAAAAAATTGCAATAGTAAATGTTTAAATTTATTGTAAAATAAAAAAGTATTTAAGTAAAATAGTATAATAATAAAAATATTTTTATTTTATAATACAACTTTAAAATCACAATACTAATGTTTATAATTGGTTGATGATAAATAGTTTTGACTTGTTCCTCTTCCTCTGGTTTTAGGGAGCCGTTCCAAAGGGAAACGCCACTAAGGAGTTCATCGAGAGTCTGCAGCTCAAGCCGGGACAGGTGGTGTACAAGTGTCCCAAATGCTGCAGCATCAAACCTGATCGAGCACATCACTGCAGGTAACAACACACACTCACACACTCTCTCACACACACTCATAAGAACACCTGCAAGCACACACACACACACACACACACACACACACTCGCAAGCACACTCACTCACTCACTCACTCACTCACACACTCTCTCTCACACACACACGCACTCACACACACTCTCTCAAACACACACACACACACACACACACACAGCATCAACTAAATGGCCACTGCTGGTGCAAGAAACCACGACTGTGACCTTAGATTCAGAGAGAGTTTCCTGAAAGTGTGTGTGTTTGCTCCGTCTAGTGTGTGTAAACGCTGCATCAAGAAGATGGACCATCACTGCCCCTGGGTCAACAACTGTGTGGGAGAGAACAACCAAAAATACTTTGTGCTTTTCACCGTGAGTCTCATCACAACTACTCACAAAACACACAGATTTAAATCATTATGAGTTTTGCGCCATGGTTGTCACGGCACCAAAATATCAGAAGTCTGAAATAGGCCTGTCACGATTATGAAATTTGGCTGACGATTAATTGCCTAAAAAATAATTGCGGTTATGCTGATTAATTGTCTGTATTAGGGCTTTGGCGATTAATTGTCTGTATTAGGGCTTTGGCGATTATGCAGATTAATTGTCTGTTTTAGGGCTTTGTGCTTCATTCGTTAAATAATTGTGATGAATTTAATCCTTTGTAAGTTATCATTTTGTAAGATTACAGTTAACACCTTTAAATATTAAATAAATATATTCAATAGCTATGACAATTTGTTTATTAAACTTAGTGAGTGTATAAATCAGCAGCAAAAAGTAATTTTTGAAAACATCTGCACAGTAATTTAATAAAATCTAAACATGTTAATAAAAACAAATGTGCACAAACCATGATAATATGATACGCTTTAAAACAGCGGAACAAAGCGCGTATGCGCATCGCGGGTGCAGAATGATGTGCTTAATGCAACATCGAGTCGCAGTGCGCAGCGCTGCACAAGTGCGCATTTAAAAGTTCACGGCACAAAGTGAAGAAATGTCGACTGTCGAGGGCACAAATCCTAGTGTATATCAGTCCAACAGTTTATTGATCATTTGTTTCTTCACAGTTTTAAACTCCAGTTATTGCGCGTCTGATGCCAATTCATAGTCTTTGTAATGTGTAAAATAAAGTCATTTTATGCAAATCCACAGTCCTTTATCTACAGATCAAGCATTATAACGTCAATGTCACATTGGAGAAAGTTTTACCGTGTATCCTGTCGTAACCGGACGACGCGCGCTGTTTGAATGCTGAACGGAATGATTGACAGCTGCAGACGAGTTTGTGAACTTTAATTTAACAATGTAAATATACTACTGTCCCTCACATTAAGCTGTGGAGTGGCTTCAGATGACTTTGAATATATTGCTGGAAAACGTAATTAGTGCTTGTCTATTTATTTTGGTCCATGACTCCCCCTTGTGCCGTAGGCCTAAAAAAGAGCGCAATAATCGCGGTTGTCTGAAACAATCGCGGTTAGATCAAATAATCGCGATCAGACGGTTATTTAATTATCGCGACAGGCCTAGTCTGAAAACTGAACATATAAAAATAAAATCTAAATACTAATAAAAACTATAATAGCATATAAATAATCTGTACTGTTTCCTTTCTCTCGTCTCCAGATGTACATTGCTTTGATTTCCCTTCATGCTCTCATGATGGTGGCTTTACATTTTGTCTTCTGTTTTGAAGAAGACTGGGCAAGTAAGTGTTTGTTTCTGCATCATGGCCTGGGTTTATATTTTCCCTCAGAGTGCTGCTCAGTGATTGGCTGTTTGTGTTATAACGGAGCGCTCTGATTCGTCCATGAGTTTAGAGCTTCCTGTACTGATCGTTCCTGTTTCCTGTCCTCAGAGTGCAGTTCCTTCTCTCCTCCGGCGACCGTCATCCTCCTCATCCTCCTGTGCTTTGAGGGTCTGCTCTTCCTCATCTTCACCTCTGTGATGTTCGGGACGCAGGTGCACTCCATCTGCAACGACGAGACCGTAAGTGACACTTATGGTTATTATCCTTTACTGAAACTTAAAGTGCCCCTATTTAGCTTTTTCAGTTATTCCCTTTCATGTAGTGTGTAATAAAGATGTTTGTGAATGTAAAAGCTCTGCAAAGTTTTAAAGATCAAAGTTCACAATATTGTCTCTTAAAAGAAAGAATCGATTCTGAACTGCCTGAAAACGAGTCGTCAGTAATTCCAGTCTCACTTCCTGTTGCATACCTATGTAACAAATTTGCATAATGCCCGCCTATGGTTTTCATTGGCTATCAGCGAACAGTGTCTCTTTGCTCCGCCCTTACAAAACTGTAGTTGTAGCTGAACCTGTGTAGGTTTGTAACTAATTTGCATAATGGTCTTGATTGGCTGAAAAGCGTCTGCTTTGCCCCGCCCTCAAACACTAGTTTATCTGAGACTGGAAGAGTTTGGTTCGTGTTGTTCATGTGGAGAAGACGCTGTTTTCTGCTGACAAAGCAAATGCACTTTGATCAGATTGATACGGTAAAACCCACGCCATCGTCACTGTTCGTATCACTGAGAATCAAGAGCTTAGATTCAGATATGATAATGAGCTTTTGGTTTCTGTCCAATCAGCTCTCAGAGAGGCGGGGCTTAGAGAGACTGAATCCTCGTTCGAAGCGTTTCAGACACTGAGAAAAGAGCCGAAAGTGAATATTATGAGAAAATGTAATTGTTTTTGACCTTGGATGCATGTAAACCTGACCAAGACATTTGAATTAAAATGGAAAAAATAAAATATAATTCAAAATATTAACAAAACTATAATAGTATATCAATGATACTAAAATAAGAGTCTCATGAATCTAATTTTGTGAAATTTAAATAGTAATTGTAGTATCAGTGACATACTATTATAGTATTGGAATGTTTTTATTTTTATGTTTCTGTTTTCATTTTAATACAATTTTAGTCATTTTGTTGTGTTTTTCTAGTTTTTAGTGTGTTTTTTATTCGTTTTTATTTCAGTTTTACTTACTTTAGTACATCAAGTTAAACTAAATGAAAATGAGAAATGTTTGTTTAGGTTTTATTTTATTTAAAGTAACAAAAATCATCTTATTTAAAATAACCCTGATTTTTTTTAAACTCATTTATGATGTGACATTGAATAAACATCTCTTGCTTTTTCCATCTTCCACTTTTCGAGATCCAAGAAAATCATTGTATTAATTTGTGAATATGACACAGATATCAGCCCATGATATGAGAAGAAGGGTTGGTCTTCTTTGTTCCCTTGATCAGCGTTTAGATGGATTAGACTGAACCTGAAGATTGAAATAATGTAAACTCTGGTTCGCAGGGAATCGAGCAGCTGAAGAAAGAAGAGCGAAGGTGGGCCAAAAGGTCCAAGTGGATGAACATGAAGGTGGTGTTCGGTCACCCGTTCTCTCTCTCCTGGCTCAGTCCGTTCGCCAGGCCGGATCACGGCAAGGCCAATCTCTACCAGTACGTGGTCTGAGACGCCGAAACATCCTCTCTACACACAAACATCTCTTCGCTTTTTAACTCTGTCTGTTCTGAAAGATCTCACTGTTGTCGTGGCATCTCCACGCTCATCGAGACGCTCGGCTCGGCTGAAACCAGTCCCACACTGTGATCGACGTCATGAGAGATTAAAGCTGAGGAGATTTTAGAGGCCTTGACCATGACACTCACTGACCATCACCAGCCGTGGCGAATGACTGAAGTGTTTCTCGTTGATCTCCTGATTTGATTTGTTTGATTGACAGATGCCTTTGCATTCGCTGGTTAGTTGAGAAATGCCTTTTCTTTTAGAGACCGTTCGCTCATGTTGTTCTCCAGCCTTGAGGAATCTGCTGTTGCCAAATCTGATTTCATTATGAAAAACGAAGAATCTCCTGAAGGTTTTTTTTCCCTTTCTTGATCAATACGCATTCATCATTTGCATAACACTAATGAAAGCACGTCCGGCTCGTATTCCACAGCAAAATCCTCTTTTTTTGCTTTTTCTTTTGCATTGTGACTATTTTCATGATAATTAAATGCATCTAACCCTTAGATTTACATTATCATGATTTTTCTTTCTCATTCTCACTGGTGATTCTCCTCACTGTAATAGTAATCTTTACAGAATTACATAAAAAAACAATACATGCAATAAATACTAAAATTATATATATATATATGTGTATATATACATTTAGAAAAAAAAATTTAAAATTTTCTTTAAACATTTTTTTTTGCATTTACATTGTTTATTAATCTTGAGAATGATGTCAATTCATCTTGCCTGATTCTTGATGCTAAACATTTTTTCTGTTGATTTTTGGGGTGAAATATGAAGTTTTTTGGCTGATTCATGGGGTTAATGTAATTCCCTTATGAACGCAGACGTAGAAATAGCCGTGCGACTATAATACACTGTTAGCAATACTTCACTGTCCTCAGGCGGGGGTGCTCATGGATTCCTACATTATGGTGTCACTACAGTGTTTGAGCGTGAGCTTGATCTTCCTGAATCCAGATGGCTGCTGTCTTTGTCCCTCAGGTTCACATGATGAAATCAATCCTGTTTCTCTTCCAAATCCAGCTCAGACCATCAGATATTCATCTCGCCTTCATCTTCTGCAGCCTCCAGCGCTGTTAAACTAGAGACTGAGGGATGTAGACGTCCTGTTTTGAGCACAATTACGTTCATTGGATTTCAGTGCATTGAGGTGTTCAGTGTCTGTGCTGGTGGATCAGTGTTTAACGCTTTCTACGGGTCTTCATTAACGTTCAGTCTTCATTGACATTTCTAGTTTTTATTTTCTTTGCACATTCTTTTGCCTGTCTTTTCTTTTTTTTTTTTTTTTTTTTGAATCTGTGCTTCATGTTGTGCATGTATTTTAAATGTATATCAATATCTTAATGCAGGTTTGGGTGTTTTCGCTTTGCTTTCACTTTGAAAGTCAGTTCAATAAATTTCTCTTTCTGTTGTTTTTCATTGCTGTGTTTTTCCTCTGTCGTTTTTTTGATGATTTCTGAGCAGGTAACGCATTACAAGTAATGTGCATTAAGTAATCAGATTACTTTTTGGATGTAATGAGTGAAGTAGTGCATTACTTTTATTCATTTTTCACAATATTTGAGCATTGAGGTAATACACGTTATTATTTTTTACTTCATTATTTTGCTTTTTTTTTGTTAAATAATTAAAATGTTACTTTCAGCTTTCAATGAAGAGTTTTACAGTTAGTAATATAACCTGTAATGTCAATGTCCCCCTGTGGTGTAAATCCAGCTTTAATGTTGTTTATATGTTTATGTGGTGTTATTAATATGCTTTAAAGGGGTGGTTTACTGCCTTTTTTCTTTGCTTGATTGTGTTTATGGGCTGCAATATAACATGTCTTCGTGTTTCGTTTGTTAAAAAACGCCTTATTTTTCATAAATTTCACCTTTATTGTAAGCCGCGTCCTCCTCTGTCATTTGAACGACCGGTTGACTTCCTGAGTCTATGAAAACACTCCCTCAGAAACAGGCAATGAGCTCAGATTGGTTAGTTCGGCCGGTGTGTTGTAATTGGCTAAACTGCGTCCGGAATCTTCACGCCCATTACCTTTACGGGCGACAGTTGCATGCGTCCGGAATCTTCACGCCCATTACCTTTACGGGCGACAGTTGCATGTGCTCCGAACCGAGATGGTCCTCAATGCAGAGCATAAAATCCAGGGGGAGGAGTTGGATAAAATCCAACTCCTCCCACCTTACATATACCTAAACCTACCCGTCTCCACCCCCTGATCCCTAAACCCACCCCTAAACCTACCCATCTCCACCCCTAAACCTACCAATCTCCACCCCTTATATAAGATCCGACTCCTCCCCTCGGATCTTGTGTACTGCATTGAGGTGCTACTGTCCGAACCCGGTCAAATGTAATGGTGTCAATATTGCCTCATCAGTTTGAGCCAGAATCAGACCCAGAGAGCGGTGATGAAGAGAGTCAAGCAGAACCTCCGCAAACACGGCTCTTACTAAACGTTTCTGAATGGTAATTTTTTTAATTATTATTATTTTCTCAAAGAATTCCCATACGCTGTTACTTGAAAATGCTACTGCTGTTTGTTAGCTTTTGAGATACGCTTTCCCCCTGATTAAACATTTAATATAACTGAATACATGACTGAGTAATACCGTTTTTTAAAGATATTGTTTTATTGATAGAATGAACAACCGTTTAACTATTCACAAAACTTACCGGTAGTTTACTCAGTTTGTCGTTTTCTTTAGGTGTAGCATGTGCAGCTGAAGTTTGCTGTTGCGATAATTTTTTTAAGTTTGTATACGTTTCTTATACACACAAAATAACATCGAACTAACTAGCTACTAAGTTATAACCAAACAGCTTTGGCATTGGTTTGCGTTCTTGATCAAATAAAAAAATTACGTCATAAAGTAAACATGGGAAATACGTTTACAAAATTTGTACATATAAGTTACAAATTCGGGTCCAAAATGTTTGTACGCATCTACAGCCAGCGCTGGCATTTTTTTACATCCTTGATAAAAGTAAAACATTACGTCTTAAATTATACAGGCAAATACATTTAAAATGATTAAATCTTACTTGCAGGTTGTGGCCTCTGGTTTTAAAGCTGTAACTGCTTCATGTTGGAGTAATAGTTTCTTGTTGAATCCGACATTGAACTCGTGTAGATTCTGGAAGCTGTCTTCCGTAAAATGTGCAGCACAGAGAGCTAAACTACGATTGTAATTGTCAGGAACATAACCAAACTTAAATTTTAACCATTGTTGACGAACTACAGCGTCTGTAGGAAGCCTGAACACAGAAGACCTGACAGCTACAGCTCTCCACTATAACTCCTCCTCTTCGACAGCAGAACATGTTCCGGAGGGAGGGTGGATGTAAATGTATGGGTTAGTTACGTATAAAACCCGGGAAGTATCTCGTTGTAGTCCCATTCGAGTCGTTTTTGTAGGCATTCAACTTCCTGATTTTTAAAAGACAATATCTCTGCTTACGTTGAACTTTCAGCGCAGCAACTTTGCAGATACTGTTCATGCACCAACAGCAACATTACACAGTATTTAAAATGAAAAAAGTGAAATAGCAATCAACCACCCCTTTAAGACAAACCATGTGCAAATTCATAAGTCAACACCATTACTGAGTATTATTGTAACGCATTAAAAGTAAGTTTCCTCAAAACTGTTTATGAGGAATCAAATCTACAGATTCAAACTTGTAAAATGATCCTGAAACTGGTGTAAAATCAGTGTTTTCTGTCCACACACACATGCTGTTAACAAAGAAACAATCGCACAACACACTTTATAGCGGTTTAATGATTCAATGTTGTAGTGATATGTTTACAGACCTCTAGTTTGTCCATTAAATAATAAAAGTATTTACACATTTATAAATGTGGCCTTATTGTTATACAGTGACTAAGGCAAACATACACAAATGCTACATGAATGAGAGATCTTATTATTACAAGATGGTTGAGTTCATTTCATTCATCCATTCATTTGAAATCAAAGTCAAATATTTACACACGTTTGGTCCCCAGTGATAAAGTATCTAATGCCAAATATGACAATATATGATCATGACACAGAAGGAATGCCCGCATATAAGGCAACTTATTCATATTTTGATATTTCGCATCTCAAATACTACGTGCTATATAGAAACAAGTGTCACTTTGGCCTTGATTCAGCATTAACACATTAACAATTATTAGTCTGTTTGCATCATTATAACTAGGGGTGTCAATTATTTGCTCTGAGTCTGAATTCAATTCTAATTTTTGATTTAGGCTAATAAATGAAGTGAAACCATTTCAATGTGTTTGTACTCTACTCCTTTCAGCTGATTATTACATTCTGCAGTGAATGCATTGAATGTTCATCATCAGAAACACCCCTAATTATAGCCATATGAAACATTATTTGCATGTAACGTTAATGTGGAAGTTATGATTAAATACAGCAGGACGAATGTTCTCAACATTAAACACATTAAAAACATCACATTGCCAGGGACTTTATAACGTCACATTACAAGGTGTTTTTGCGCAACGAATGGACATGTGTAACGCATTCGGTCCATGTTTACTTTATTAATAGGCCTATCTATGTTTAGCTGCTCTACGAGTGTCCGGGTTCATGCGGCCAACCGAGACCACAGGAAGAACTAGAGTAATTCACAGGAAGTGTCAGACCTGGTCCTTCAGTCCCCTGTGATGATGACACACCCGCTGGAAGATCCGCAAACCAGCTTAAGGCGGTTTCTAGCTGATTTGTGGTTTGGAAAAGGGAAAAAAAGACTCCATTTGCTTTCTTAACCTTCATCCTTCCCTCGCACTTTGTAACACATCTTTCCATCGCGGGTCAAGATGACCCAAAGCCCTAAAATTATACTTACTTTGTTGTTGTTTTTGTCCATAAAGATTTTTTTATTTCATTTTTATAATATTTTTTCTAGTTTTTTTAACGGCTACTTGGGCGGAGTGATTTGCTCGCAGCGCCGGCGAAGCCGTGGTGAGGAGCAGAGAGTTCGCTCAGAGTTGGAGTAAATCACTCCGCAGAAGTAGCAGTGCTTCGCCTTTTGAGAATATAGTTCCCAGTATGTATACGGTTAGAAGATGGCTGTGTCTCATGTGACCTTGTTATTTGTACACGCTGTGACTATGCAAATCACAACATGTAAATAGTAAAATGTTGGCGTTATTTTGTCACTTATTGGGAGCAAGCAGTATGCTAGCTGGAGCCGTTTACCTCCAGTCTTTGTGCTAAGCTAGGCTAGCGGTGGGTGCGTCAGACAGAGTTACGGCACACACGGAGATGAAGAGGGTGTGTATGGACTTATCTAACTCTGGGGGATACGGTGAATAAGACCCAAAAAGTCAGTGTGTTCCTTTATTAATACAGCTCAGAATCTCTTACATTTGGTGTCTTTGCCGACCTCTTGTGGAAAAATAATAATATAACATGATTTTTCATGACTCTTGCCACTAGATGGCGTTATAGCTCTATATGGAGCAAATGAGCTGTTCCGCTGGGTCCTAAAGTCAGTTTCTCTTCAGTATGCATTCAGATACACATGTAGACATTTTTTGGTAAAGTTTTAGCATTTTTAGTTTGAATTTTGAGCATTTTTAGGTTTTTCTATGTGTAATGAAGCATTCATCACATTCCATTAATTCCTAAGGGGGTCAAATTGAGCCGCGAAGGAAGGATTTGTCACTTTTTTCATTGTCAACCACAAAACTCCTCGAATCCAAGTGCGACAAATGTCCTAGGGTCTTGGACCCCTCTAATGAACACTCAATTTAAAAAAAAATAAGGAAATATATGTGATTACACAGGTCGAACAGCAAACATGACTGCATCCTCCTGCTAAGTCTCGGTGTGTTTGAAGAAGGGGCTGAAGAACAGGTTTTGGTTAGTGTTTGTTCACACAGCTACAGGAAGTGTCTTTGCTCTCACATCACTGGATGTTTGCATGCATAAGATATGTGGCATATATTTCGGAAAAGCATCTTCCGGTGTAGGATGCACAATGCCGAGGTTTGCAGTTATTATTGCCACGCGCGGCGCTCACAGTGCTGGAGGATGATGGAGGGAATGACTGTGAATCTGCAAAACTGAAGGAAGTGATGTCACAGAGGGCATGACCTGAAGCAGCAACTGGAATTTGAAACCAAGAAAAATATTAAATTAAATGCCAAATCAATTGGCATCTTCATGTTAGTTAACGCATTATGTTGGAGCTTATTGTAAAGTGTTACCATAAATATTTCACTCAAAAATGAAATTGCTCATCTGCATCTACAGTGAGTTTTTGTAGAATTTTCAGTTTTTTAGCAATTATTTTATGGTCCTAAAATCAGCCTCCATCTTGTTTATTCAATACATGTATTCTCTTTTTCTTTTGATTTTGAGGTGAAATATGATCCAGACATGTTAGACGCCTGAGATTCATCATTATCACATTAAAAGTGATATAGGCTCATGCTTTCTTATGGATTTTTAATACTAAATAATAATGCATAAAAATAAATGTTTTAAAATATTTAAACTGATCTTTGGCATGACAGTAGATCTTCCACGTGAGATATATATTTCGAGCAGCTCTGGTGCCGTGAAGCAAAAGAAAATGCGCGTGTTTGTGCGTCTTCGAGCATTTGGACCCATAGTGAGTGATGATGAAGGTGATGATGATGGTGATGAAGCTGTCATCGGTCAGACCGTGGTCAGCGGGTCACTCTCTCTTGCTGGCGTGGGACTGCGTGAGGTTGGGCGATGTGTGATGAAGCACCAGAAGACCAGACAGAGTCAGAGAGATGCCCGTCCACCACAGAGCCACGTGGGTCTCCCCGAATATCAGCTGCCCCAGAAACGCCTGTCGAGCAGACGCACATCAGCACACACGCACTGAGACCTCAACCACATTAATACCAATAATAGACTAATTCATATTAGGCTATTATTTTCTATGCTACAATGGACTATTATTTTAGGTTTACAACATTTTCAACATTTGAAGTGGACCAAAAAAGTTATACGGGTAATCGGGTATTGTTCAAAATTCATGTATAACCTTGATGAAAAGGTTTTGATCCACTTCAAATGTTGACTACCATATTTTATCATTTTTATTATAATTTAAATTTATATTTAATAAAATATATTTTTTAAATCAAATCATATTTCATGTCCATTTTTTTATTTTATTTTATTTTTTGCACATGAAATATTGATTTGATTTTAAAAAAATATTTGATGAAATATAAATTTAAATCATAATAAAAATGATAAAATAACAGTAGTCAACATCTGAAGTGGATTAAACCCTTTTCATCAGTTATCCATGAATTTTGAACAATACCCATATAACTTTTTTGATCCACTTCAAATGTTGACTATCGTATTTTATCATTTTTATTATGATTTAAATTTATATTTATATACACATTCATTTGCAATCCAAATCCAAACTAACTTTTTACCACAAATTGTCATTTAAAACACTAATGTTTTTTGCAGTCATGTTTGATCTATAAATAATGATCTTTCTATGATTTTTCAAGTCATTCATGATGACCGGATGATGATTTATACACATATATTACACGTGACATACTGGAGCGTTTTGCAAGCTAAGGAATAATTTCATTTTAATTTGTTATTAATATTTGATTTTATAATTATGGTTAAGCTGGGCATTTCTAGAGTGTAAATTCACGATTTATGTATTTAAATTGCATATACAATTTTCATCCATTTGGATGCAACAGTTTTAACAAAAACAATCTAGTGCTGTCAAATTGATTAATCGCATCTAACATAAAAATGTGTATAATGTGTGTGTATATATTATACACACACATATATTATATATTGACAAACTTTTATGTTAGATATGATTAATCATGATTAATCAATTGACAGCACTAAAACAAACTAATAAACTGATGTATATTTGTTAGTCACACATGAATGGAAAAGAAACAAGTAGGATTTCTGCACTCAAAAAAAAAATCCTGCCATAGTTCATTAACTGTGTTCATCTATTTAATTTTATTTAAATAATGATTTGATCTAAGATGATGGCTTAGAATCAACATAAATCTGTTTATTCTGAAAATAATTACATTTACTCAGTTAAAAAAAGTACTTGTGAAATTTATGTATGACTGACAAATATGCAAAAGTCAAACTTTTGTGTATCCTAATCCGAATGCATGGAAATTTGATATGCAATTTCAAACATGAATGCATCCCTCTCTCTTGAGAAGGAGTTTGCTCACAGAGGAGATGAAGTTGGAGGCGGTGGTGGTCACAGTGGTGCGCGCGGACGAGCACGAGCTCCTCAGGGCTTTGGCCAGGAAGGTCCACATCACAGCATTACAGGTGAACAGCAGACCTCCACACAGCAGCCGGAGAGGAATGTGCAGCTGTCACGGGGAAGTGGAAAACACTTGTTACACACTGCAATATTCAGCAGCCATAAATGTCTAATGGGATTCACTAATGCATCAGGAAGAGCGATGGCACGTGCGCGCGCGCGCGAAGCTGAAGGTCATGCATGTCTGTCACGTAACAGCATCATCTCATCATGCATGCATTAACTGCGCAGTGTGTGTGTGTGTGTGTGTGTGTGTGTGTGTGTGTGTGTGTGTGTGTGTGTGTGTGTGTGTGTGTGTGTGTGTGTGTGTGTGTGTGTGTGTGTGTGTGTGTGTGTGTGAAGCGTGATGATGAGACAGTGCGGGTGTTTGCTGTGTTTTCCAGCAGTGACTCACTCACTCACTCACTCTCTCTCACACACACACACACACACACACACACACTCACTCACTCACCCAGTCGCACGCGCTCGTGTCGTTGTGCTGCGTGAATTTCCTCTGCTCGCCCCAGGTCCGCAGGCCCGTCTCACACACACCCTTTAGATAGTCGGTTCCGAGAGACAGTTTGGCGGACGAGGACGCGACGGCGCCGAGAAACCCCGCGAGCAACGCGTACAGGACACCGGGAAACATGACTTCAGCAGCAGACCCATCACACCTCATTCTCCAGCACTGCGAAAACACTCACGCGTCAGCATCACGGACAGCAGGTGCATTCTGGGAACTGGAGTCCATGCTGCGTTTTAGTTAAAGGGATAGTTCACCCAAAAATGAAAATTAGCCCATGATTTACTCACCCTTAAGCCATCATAGGTCTATATGACAATGACATTATTCTTTCAGACGAATACAGGCTTCGGAGTTATATATAAAAAATAGCCTGGATCTTCCAAGCTTTATAATGGCAGTGCATGGCTGTTTCTGTTTTGAAGTCCATAAAAGTGCATCTATCCATCATAAAAGAACATCTATCCATCATTAAAGTGCATCTATCCATCATAAAAGTGCATCTATCCATCATTAAAGTGCATCTGTCCATCATTAAAGTGCATCTATCCATCATAAAAGTGCATCTATCCATCATTAAAGTGCATCTGTCCATCATAAAAGTGCATCTATCATGATAAAAGTGAATCTATCCATCATAAAAGTGCATCTATCCATCATAAAAGTGCATCTATCCATCATAAAAGTGCATCTATCCATCATAAAAGTGCATCTGTCCATCATTAAAGTGCATCTATCATGATAAAAGTGAATCTATCCATCATAAAAGTGCATCTATCCATCATAAAAGTGCATCTATCCATCATAAAAGTGCATCTATCCATCATTAAAGTGCATCTGTCCATCATAAAAGTGCATCTATTATCATAAAAGTGCATCTATCCATCATAAAAGTGCATCTATCCATCATAAAAGTGCATCTATCATGATAAAAGTGCATCTATCCATCATAAAAGTGCATCTATCCATCATAAAAGTGCATCTATCATGATAAAAGTGCATCTATCCATCATAAAAGTGCATCTATCCATCATAAAAGTGCATCTATCCATCATAAAAGAACATCTATCCATCATTAAAGTGCATCTATCATGATAAAAGTGCATCTATCCATCATAAAAGTGCATCTATCCATCATAAAAGTGCTCCACACTTCTCCAGGGGTTAATAAAGGCTGTCTAAACTGTAGTTCATGCTTTGTTTAATTTACTGTTAACTGTCACATCTCCCTTTTGAGCATAAATATGAAATATGAATAAATGTGAAATGGTTGTAATTCTTCGGAATACAGACCTAATAGACATTCAGCAGATTATTGCAGAAGGGATGTAAAAAATGAAAGCCCAAAACCAACAGGGAAAGTTCTGAGAACGTTCTGGCGAGGTTCATATGAAGCTAACGCAAGCCATTTTGACTTTTATTTATTCATATTTATTCACAAGTTAAAATGCCAATTTTTCATATCAGGGATAAAATTTCTACTATAGTAAAAACTATATCTGTAATTGTATTTTCATAAGTTAAATGTCACCATAGGCTGCCATTCAAATTCAGCTGTTGATATCAAGAACTGATTTCTTACTTGAAATTTCACTTATCAGAAATTCTTAACAGTAAAAATCATCGTTTTTGATGGCAATAATTACGTGGTCTATTCTTGATATCAACAAATGGATTGCTATAGTAAAAGTTTTGAAATCACTAATTCGATTGTCACTGTGACAGTGTGATTTTCTGATATCATAAATGCGATTGTTAGTAAGAAAACCATTTTAGATCTGAAATTACTCTCTTAACATGTTGAAATAGCCTATACATTTACTAATATCAAGAATTAACATTTCAACTAGTAACAGTTGAGTTTTTGATATCAGGAATTCATACTTTTTACTATAGTAACAAAGTAATTATTGATATAAAAAATTATGATTTTTACTAAGAATTGTATTTCTGATAAGTGAAATTTCAACTAGTAAGAAATCAGTTCTTGATATCAACAATTGAAATTGAATGGCACAGATATATATGAAAAAAGCCAAAATGGCATACCATAATGAAGCAGCACAACTGTTTTCAACATTGATAATAATATTAAATGTTTCCTGATCATCAAATCATCATATTAGAATGATTTCTGAAGGATCATGTGACACTGAAGACTGGAGTAATGATGCTGAAAATTCAGCTTTGATCACAGGAATAAATTACACTTTAATACATATTTACATTGAAAACAGCTGCTTTACATTCTAATAATATTTCACTGTTTTTACTGTATTTTTGATCAGATAAATGGAGCCTTGGTGAGCAGAAGAGACTTCTTTATTTAAATAAATGAATACATTCTTAAAATGAACGGTTGAAAGATGTTCCAGTGAAGTCCAGTGTTTCTGTGAAAGCAGTGAATGATAATGAGACGATCCGCGGACAGAAACCAGAATCATGACCTTATCAGAGAGAGACACTCAGACTGCTCTCAGATCAGCTCTTTCACTGAAGATCTCGCACTTTAATGAGACATGGTGATCAATCTAAAGTGATGTTGTGCTGTTTTTACTCCCTGATGGAAGTGTTATTTTAGTATTTATATATACTATAAAATCAAATCAAATCAAATACTTGTATATTTTTCTTATACACTTAAACTTATTTTATCCAGTTAGTTGCCAAGGCAACATTTCAAATTTTTATTTAAATTCATCTAATGTTCATATCTTAGTCTAATTCAGCTTTATTTCAATGATGGTTTTGTAATAGTTGTCATTAAAAAATAAAAAGCAGGGATATTTGGATTTGCTCATATATTCAGAGTTCAGCATCTCTGACGTCAGCAGGCAACACAAAACACATGAGATAACTCTTCACAATGTTGTATAATTTGAGTTATGGCAAATAAATTCATGAAACTAAGGCCAAACGGCAAACAGAGGAGAGTCTGCTGGAGAAAAGAGAGCGAGACAGAGCTCGTAATAAAACAAGAATCAACATCAGCTCTTCAGAGATGATGAGAAGTGATGGATTTGTAATGTAAAAGCGACTGTGTTTGTTACGTGACATGTGAGTGAAGTGTTTTATTAAACATATATATTACCATATGTAGCTCTAACAGAGTTCACTGTAAAGCATGATCTATTGTGAATGACATTTTTAATATGGTTGTGCTGAGTTTATTTTCAAGGGAGTATTGTGTGTATTAATGGGTAAAGACAGTCAAAATTTTACTGAATTGCTCAATACCATTTTTTTGTGCCCGTTTTATTTTAACCCTCTGTAGGATGTACATTAGAGGTTTAATGTAGCTGTGAGGCCAGTATAGGACGCTCTAGGAAGTGCAAAGCTTCTAGTTCCTCTTTTCCCTTCACTTCATCTTCCCCCACAATGTTTATGAGGGAGTTCTGGGATCTGATAGTCTTGGTTCAGAAAAACAACTCACAAATAAAAAGAGCGAGTCATAAGATTGATCTGCAAAACTCCTTTAACATGCACTACAAATAAAATATATAGCATATATTAATAACACAACTAAAATAGATTTAACTGTGAGATTCAGGCTGCTTGAGGTCATAAGCTGCATATTATCATCTTTAACAAAGTCTGAAGTTTCTCTCAGAGGCCAAGCAGAGATCAGTCTTCTCTCATTAGCACAATCACACTCTGAACAATGAATGTCGAGGACAGAACGAATGCCTGAGGAACTTCACACACTCGTGTTTCTGCGGAGATCTTCCATGAACTGCAGACAGAAGCAATTAAAGACCATCAGAGGTCAAGCTCTCTGCCGGACCAGCGGGACAACTGGCTTTTTAATGTGTGAGCATTTTCCTTCCGGATAGTGTGAAGGACACGAGGAGTTAATTAGCAGACAGACAGACAGAATGAGAGAATGAGAGAATGAGAGAACGAGAGAACAATAGATAGATAGATAGATAGATAGACAGACAGACAGACAGACAGACAGACAGACAGACAGACAGACAGACAGATAGATAGATAGAGAGATAGATAGATAGATAGATAGATAGACAGACAGAATGAGAGAATGAGAGAACGAGAGAACGATAGAACGATAGATAGATAGACAGATAGATAGACAGATAGATAGATAGATAGATAGATAGACAGACAGACAGACAGACAGACAGACAGACAGACAGACAGATAGATAGATAGATAGATAGATAGATAGATAGACAGACAGATAGATAGATAGATAGATAGACAGATAGATAGACAGATAGATAGATAGATAGATAGATAGACAGACAGACAGACAGACAGACAGAGACAGACAGACAGACAGACAGACAGATAGATAGATAGATAGATAGATAGATAGATAGATAGATAGATAGATAGATAGATAGATAGATAGATAGATAGATAGATAGATAGATAGATAGATAGATAGACAGACAGACAGACAGACAGATAGATACAGTGGGGAGAACAAGTATTTGATACTCTGCCGATTTAGCAGGTTTTCCCACTTACAAAGCATGCAGAAGTCTGTCATTTTTTATCATATGTACTCTTTAACTGTGAGTGACAGAATCTAAAACAAAAATCCAGAAAATCACATTGTATGATTTTTAAGTAATTAATTAGCATTTTATTGCATGACATAAGTATTTGATACATCAGAAAAGCAGAACTTAAAATTTGGTACAGAAACCTTTGTTTGCAATTACAGAGATCATACGTTTCCTGTAGTTCTTGACCAGGTTTGCACACACTGTAACAGGGATTTTGGCCCACTCCTCCATACAGACCTTCTCCAGATCCTTCAGGTTTCTGGGCTGTCGCTGGGCAATATGGACTTTCAGCTCCCTCCAAAGATTTTCTATTGGGTTCAAGTGTGGAGACTGGCTAGGCCACTTCAGGACCTTGATATGCTTCTTACAGAGCCACTCCTTGGTTATCCTGGCTGTGTGTTTCGGGTCGTTGTCCTGCTGGAAGACCCAGCCACGACCCATCTCCAATGCTCTTACTGAGGGAAGGAGGTTGTTGGCCAAGATCTCGCAATACATGGCCCCAATCATCCTCCCCTCAATACGGTGCAGTCGCCCTGTCCCCTTTGCAGAAAAGCATCCCCAAAGAATGATGTTTCAACCTCCATGCTTCACGGTTGGGATGGTGTTCTTGGGGTTGTACTCATCCTTCTTCTTCCTCCAAACACGGCGAGTGGAGTTTAGACAGAAAAGCTCTATTTTTGTCTCATCAGACCACATGACCTTCTCCCATTCCTCCTCTGGATCATCCAGATGGTCATTGGCAAACTTCAGACGGGCCTGGACATGCGCTGGCTTGAGCAGGGGGACCTTGCGTGCGCTGCAGGATTTTAATCCATGACGGCATAGTGTGTTACTAATGGGTTTCTTTGAGACTGTGGTCCCAGCTCTCTTCAGGTCATTGACCAGGTCGTGCCGTGTAGTTCTGGGCTGATCCCTCACCTTCCTCATGATCATTGATGCCCCACGAGGTGAGATCTTGCATGGTGCCCCAGACCGAGGGAGATTGACCGCCATCTTGAACTTCTTCCATTTTCTAATAATTGCGCCAACAGTTGTTGCCTTCTCACCAAGCTGCTTGCCTATTGTCCTGTAGCCCATCTCAGCCTTGTGCAGGTCTACAGTTTTATCCCCGATGTCCTTACACAGCTCTCTGGTCTTGGCCATTGTGGAGAGGTTGGAGTCTGTTTGATTGAGTGTGTGGACAGGTATATTTTATACAGGTAACGAGTTCAAACAGGTGCCGTTAATTCAGGTAATGAGTGGAGAACAGGAGGGCTTCTTAAAGAAAAACTAACAGGTCTGTGAGAGCCGGTATTCTTACTGGTTGGTAGGTGATCAAATACTTATGTCATGCAATAAAATGCAAATTAATTATTTAAAAAATCATACAATGTGATTTTCTGTATTTTTGTTTTAGATTCCATCTCCCACAGTTGAAGTGTACATGATAAAAATTACAGACATCTACATGCTTTGTAAGTAGGAAAATCGGTAGTGTATCAAATATTTGTTCTCCCCACTGTAGATGTGTCAGTTATATTGAGTGTAACAGGCTTCAGTCCCGGGTCGAGGCTTCACTGTGACTCTCTGTTCTCCTGTTGGACGACGAGCTCCTAATGTGACGGGACCTTCTCAGCTGGAATGTCTTTCACTGAGAGTCCAAATATAGCCTCATCACAGGCGTGTGTGTGTGTGTGTGTGTGTGTGTGTGTGTGTTGCTTCAGACGGCAGAGCGAGAGAACGATCAGCAGACACATGCCAAAACATCACTACAACATCTCACAAACAACAATCATGATCATTGAGAACACTGAACAGAATCTGATCTGATGAGACTCTCTGTGGAGGAATCAGAGATCAGAGATCATGTTCAACATTAAACACCTGAGATCTTTATAACCCTTAAGTGTGTTTGCATTATACTAATTATGAAAACTAACAAAATTCTATACTCGTCTTGTGATAAAGAATAAAACTGCAGTTTCAGTTCCTCATATTATAGCAGGTGTCGAAGTTTTAGTTTCCCTGGAAACTATGAAACCGCTCAGATTTGTGTAATATTAATAATAAGCTGAATGCTTGAAATACACAATAACCAGGGTTATATATTTATTATATATATATATATATATATCAGTAAATGCAATGTGTTTTGATTTAACTTATTGAATTAATATATTTAATATTGCTTTTTCCATATTTTTTAAATGAATAATCAATTGTTTTCACAATTAACAGATTTATACTGATTTTGAATTATTTCAATTGTTTCAATTTTTTTATTTTTTATTTTTTTATTTAGTTGTATCACTGACTAAATGCATCACATTAAGCTTATTGCTTGGTTTATGTAAAATGGTCTAATCCATATAATATAATAGATGGGAATTTTATATGCAATTCATGTAAATCTTAAATTTAGGCCTTAATATTTTTATGAGCACTAGTAAAAGTGACATTCAGAGCTTATGAAGCACCACTAACTGTGTTTAAAGTGTAATGAAGAATGGATGTGTGACAGTGTGTTAGTGAAGTGATCTGCACATTATGACCAGCATAACATCAGGAAAATGTGAACGATCCCCTGATGTCCAGTTCCTGAGCGGATCATGGTGAACGAGCTCTTTGTCCTGAACACATAAAGCACATCTACAGTAGAAGAGAAACAGCGACACACAGTTACACAACATCTCCTTCACACACACTCATGCACTGATGCTGGAAATCACAGTTCAGATGTACATGCAGGATGAGACTCGACACTTTATTTTCATGCTATTCTACTGACTATAAGTAATTTAATTTTAAAGCACAAACTTATTCGGTAAAACTTTACAATACGGTTCATTAGTTAACATTATGAACTAATAATGAACTGCACTTCTACAGCATTTATTAATCTTTGTTATAATGTTAATTTCAACATTTACTAATACTTTATTAGTTAATGCACTGTGAACTAACATGAACAAACAATGAACAGCTGTATTTTTATTAACTAAAGTTAACAAAGATGAACAAATACAGTAACAAATGTATTGCTTAGTACATTATGTTAACTAATGAACCTTATTGTAAAGTGTTATTCTACTCAACTGCAGCCTCGTGTGTAAAAATTTCCATAGATTTCATCGTACTTGTGGTATAGTGTCTGTACGGTGCGCTCATTTTTATTCCTATTTCTTTTTATAAATGCGTGATCCTGATCCTGCGCTGCTCTCGTGTAAATGAACACAGCGCTTCGCTCTGAAACACGCATGCATTGATTTATTTGATAATCGCACTGATCTATATTGTGATTTGGGGTTTATTTTGTCTTGTTTTGCAGTAATGCGGTTGACCTGAGCTTGACTTCAGTCTCACACACACACACTCTTTCTGCTCGTATCGATCTGCAGTGTGTTTGCCGTGCGCTGCTGGCAGAAGGACTCCATCTCTGGTCTCTTGTAGTGAAACCTGAAGCGAGAGCTTTGGTAAATACGCAGCGCAGATCCATCGGTTCACTCCTGTGATTTGGTGACTCAAGATGCTTTAGTTTCTTTATCATACTAATGGACCGGAGCGAGAGGAGTGCTTCTTGTTTCAGCTCTTATACTGCATCGCTGTCAGGTGAAGCTTTTACTAAGTGAACAGACCTTTTGAAAGCATTATGCTTTAGTCCTGTTCATGCATGGCTGCAGTTGCATTTTTCTTCTTCAGAAAATTGGATTCAAAATGCAAAACAGACATATAGCCTATTTATTAGTAGATGCATCATGCCGCCAACTGAAACATGCAGTGAAGTCACTTTTTGAAACACTCACTGCTGCATGCACACTGTTTCACATGCTATTCACAATAGGCCTGCTATTCCAAACGTGGAAGGTAAAGTTGGGAAAATACGGCTACCTAAAAAAACAAAGGTCCATTAAAGCTTCTTTAATGATATAATTAGTTCAATAGAAGGATACAGTCTCTTAAAGAACCCTTTATGATGAGATGAATCTTCTTTAAACTTCCTGCACTATTGAGGCTAATGGTTTTGAATGGTTCTTTAAATAGCAGCAGCAACAACAGCAAAACCATAAATGGATATTTCTGATCGGTTTAGACAGCAGTGGCGAAAAAATCAATGCTAAATGCAACTAAATATATTCAACAAACCATATTTAGTAGAGAAGTAAATTTAGAATTAAGCGCCCCCCCCCCCTCCAAAGTAAAATACACTTAAAATATATATATATATATATACAATATTAAATACACTTGCAACAAGGATACATTTTTTTGCCATACATTGTCAAAAGCATGAGAAACCTTTAGTAAAAAGCAAACATATCCAGCTAACAAAAATGTTATTTCTGAACGTTCTCTGAATGTTCAATAGCCTATGACAAATATTTTTGTACTATTTTTTTTTATAAAAAAGTTTTTTCTTGATTATGTGAACGTTAAGGGAACATAAGGAACGTGTTATTTTGCAAACAATGGAACGTTTTTTCTGAAACATTTAAGTTGCGCTTTCTAACATTTTTAAATGTTGTTTCAGAATGTTCAGAGAAAATTCAAAAGAAACGTTCCATTGTCTAAGATTGAGAAACTTAAACGACGAGAACGTTATTAAAGACCAGATGAACGAACGTTCTACGCTACATTTGCCAGAACGTTAAAGACGTTCCATGTTGGCTGTGAAGTAAATCCCCTCTGCCATTGTTTATGCATTTAGAAATCGTTTATTATGCGGTAATATTGAATAGGCCTACATTTAAATGATTGTAAGGAAATTGTGTTTATTTTGAGAGACATCATGAGGAACAGCATCTGTGGGTGTGAAATCTGGGTCCTAAGTCCTGAAAAAAGAACCAGTTGAGAACCAATGAAATAGCCTGATACATAATCGTTTTTGTAATGGGTTCTAATCTTGTACTTTATGGAAAATAAAAAGGGGTTCGGCTGTTCATACAATCGAAACACAAATCCAGTGGTAGCGTATTTTTAAAAATCCATCTTCACTAGAGTGTCACAGTCAATGCAGATGATGCATGTGCTCACGAGAGATCGAGAGAGAGAGAGAGAGAGAGACTGAAGACTCGGTGAATCAGCGTTTGGCTGCGCGTCACGCACGCGTCGCGCTCACGGAGACAGAAGCGTTGAGATGTGTTTGTAATATCCGGGTTGGACTGGAGAGAGAGAGAGAGAGAGAGAGAGAGAGAGAGGGAGAGAGAGAGAGAGGGAGGGAGAGAGAGAGAGAGAGAGAGAGAGAGAGAGAGAGGGTGTGTGTGTGTCTCAGATTCCCATCAGAAACACACTAGAGAGAGACGCGCTCCTCGGGAATATGGCACTGGGACGATGGGAACGGGTTCCCGCTCCTCCGTCATGATCTAGATCGGGATTGTTCCCGCAGCGCGATGGAAAAGACGCGGGCGGCTCGGACGGGCTCGGCCTCGCTCGGGTTCGGCAGGACTGAGGGAGTGCTGAGCAAATACACCAACCTCATCCAGGGCTGGCAGAACAGGTACCGAACACAACCCGATCCCGATCCCGAACACATGCATGCATGGTGAAGTTTACACTGACTGGGCTCAACTCAGCTGGGCATCAGTGTCGTATCATATTACCAGTACATACGTGGCAGTGACTGTTTTTTAGGTCTAAATATGATTTTTATGATTTTTTTTATTATTAAATTTAATAGTCATTTAATAGTTCACAGCTTTCAATAGTTCAGTGATCAAATAAGCAATTCTACTCACTTACTGTATAAACATACACACATACACACATGTTTGCTTAGCTATGGGGACTCTCCATAGAAGTAATGGTTTTTATACAGTACAAACTGTACACTAACTGACCCCTAAACCCACCCACACACACACACACACACACACACACACACACACACACACACACACACACACACACACACACACACACACACACACACATAACATAACATTATTTAAAATAGTAATAGGTGAATTATAGTATAAGATTAGCTTTACATGAGTATATAGACGTATTGACATACACTTGAATCTGGCTTTTGAACTCATATATGCTCATATTCTGTGGTTATGATTCTCGAAATCATATATTTTGTGTATTCTGGCATATGTTTCCGAAACTCCATCATTACTTAAGTGTTGCATCAGAAGAAAAAGTTGAAACTTCCTGATCCTGATGTGTTTCTGCACTGAATTCATCATGATGTCCTGTTACTTTAGTCATTAAACAAACACTCAGTGTCGGTTCAGACTTTCAGATTCTGAGGAATATTCAGGAATAATTGCACAAGAGATCAGGATACACACACACACACACACACACACACACACACACACACACACACACACACACACACACACACACACACACACACACACACACACATGAATGTTATCTGGATGTGAATTTAATCTTTGTACTTTAAACACAGTCTGTCTGTACACAAGCGGAAATAAGTTTCTTCACACATACACACACACACACACACACACACACACACACACACACACACACACACACACACACACACACACACACACACACACACACACACACACACACACACACACACAGAGGCTATTTCAGGCTCTGGTCATGAGCGGACGGTGGAGATCGAGGTTGTGTAAACGCGTCTGTTTTCAGACGTTATGACCTGTGTGTGTGTGTGTGTGTGTGTGTGTGTGTGTGTGCAGTCAATGAACAGATCAGATTCACACACACCTGCACATCAGATTCACTGCTGACGAGTCTCAATAGAAGTCTGTTGATTATGAACTTAAATAAACTTTTATCACTAAACAGAAAGTCTAATCAATTGAATGCATGAAACTTAACATTTTGATCAATCTGTTAAAATGTAATCAAATGAAAATATGACAATTAATTTACAATAAAGCATTGCATTTTTATTTTTTCAAAAAGACTTTTATTTTATTTTTCAGTTTCTGTGAGTGTTTGACATGATTTTTCTTTGTCTAATGAATATCTGTGGCGTTTCCTCATATACAGACGCGCAGAGCAAGCCGATCACACATTCATACAGCCGTGGTTTGTGCAGTGTAATAATTACAGATGCTGGTTCATGGCTTGATTTGAATTTGATTGATTTTACAACCTTCCTTTTGATTTGTTATTCCAAAAATTGACAAATTCTGTGTCATTCTATCTAACACAGATATTAAAATCATCTCATTTGGGATTTTTCTGCCCTATATGGAGTTATTTAGACCATAGTGCAGCAGGAGATGAGAACATAGAGCTGACATCTTCTGATGGTGACAGATAATGTAACACACACACACACACACACACACACACACACACACACACACACACACACACACACACACACACACACACACACACACACAAACCTCAAAAAGAGATGTGCAATAATTACTGTTTCCTTGGCACTTTTTTTTAGGGCCTTAGTATACATACAGTATGTAATAATATATATATTTTTTTTTTATTAATTACAGCTATCTTTTTCTTTTTCAATTTCTAATTTTGTGATAAATTTGTCTGTATATTACATGTGTATAGTGTGTGTTTATTGTGAGTACTTTACTGTCTTCATGTATTGCTGCTGTTAACACACTTAAATTTCCCAAGAGAGATCAATAAAGTACCTACACACACACACACACACACACACACACACACACACACACACACACACACACACACACACACACACACACACTGTTTCTCTGTGTTCAGCAGGACTGTCAGAGCTGGATGAGACTCGAGCAGATTGTGTCCTCATTGTCAGGAGAGTCAGACATGTAAATACAGTGTAAATATGCCTGATATCTGTTATTCATCGAGTGTGTTTCGTCCTTGATCTCAGTGACTGTTCAGAACATTTCATTCTGTGCGTCTTCACATCTAGAGCCGATTTACACACTTCTGACAGGCAGAGCTGCTTTAGTTTAACTGAGTTTTTGTTGTTCTATTTTAATTTTAGTTAAAGTCATTTTGCTGTGTGTTTTAGTAGACTGGAAACCAGGATAGAAATGTAACTCTACTTCGGATTCATGAGCTTTCTCAGATTACTGGGACTGAATGTCCAACATGTTTCTCCCAGCTCAGACGTATCGCAGATGTTGTTATGCATGGTTATGAATATGTAAAGGTAAAGGTGCCTGAGTTTGCTGTGGAGAAGAGGGAAATGCATCTGTACTTATTCTGTGTTATTTGAGCTGAGACTCTCAGGTGGGCGACGGATCCTGACCCGTTTGTGTCACAACAAAAGATGAGCTCAGTGTTTTCTGAACATCTGAATGCTTCTCAACTTTCTATTTTTACCTTTAAACGGCCGTATATCTCAAACCGAGCTCTTCAGCGAGAGCGTCTCTTTAGCTAATAGACATCAGGCGGTAAATGAGTCAGTGAATGTTCATCCAGTCACAGCTCGCCGATTCATTACTGCGCTTTACACACATGTGTGGGTTTTAAACCCCAGTGTGTGTGTGTGTTTCGTTGCATTATTTCACCAGCACTGAATAGGAAACACTCAAAGTTCAAAGGTTTGGTTCAGGGTTTTTATTTCTATTTTTATTTTTAGGAATTAATACTTTTATTCAGCAAGGATGCATTAAATTGATCAAACGTGACAGTAAAGACATTTATAACATTACAAAAGGTTCTATTTTAAATAAATGCTGTTCTTTTGAACTTTCTATTCATCAAAGAATCCTGAGAAATAAAATGCATCACAGTTTCCACACAAATATGAATCTGTTTTCAACATTGATAATAATCATAAATGTTTCTTGAGCATCAAATCATCATATTATACTGGTTTCTGAAGGATCATGTGACACTGAAGACTGGAGTAATGATGCTGGAAATTCAGCTTTGATCACAGGAATAAATTACACTTTACTATATATTCACATAGAACACAGTTACTTATTAATTGTAATATTATTTATGCTTGGTGAGCAGGAGAGACTCTTTCAGAAACATTTTACTGACGTCAAATTTTTGAATGTTAGTGTATAGAACGTTTTTTTTTAACACATTTTCTTCAATAAATCTTTAACTTTTTATCAAAAATCTGAAGTTAAGAGTAATTTTGTTCAATGTGAGCATCTCTTTATTCACATACTGTGTGTTAGTCAGTCTAATGTGACTTTCTGAGCGTGTTAGACCTCCTGCAACACTGCTGCTTTACTGCTGGAGATGATGGTCATAGATGTCAGTCAGTGATACAGTGTTTTTTATTTTTTATTAAATGCTTGTAGAAAAGACACGGAAAGAAAACCCCATTAACAACAATTATCATAATTGTCATAACATAATACAGCAATACTCCAGAGTCCTTCAGTCTTTCACAGTGATAGTGTGCCAGAATGTGAAGCTGACCTCTGACCCCTGACCTCCTCCTGATGACATCATCTCTGCGGTTTCTAACGCGCTCCTGGTTTCCAGGGTGACGGTTTCAAACGTTAAATAGAACATTCCATTTTTCACACATTCAAGAATGTTACTTTTGAATGTTCTCGGAATGTTCTGAAACAACTAGTAACATTTAAAAACAGTCAGACGAACATCCAACTAAAACGCTTCAGGAAAAACGTTCCATGAAGGATATATAAATAATGACGCATGTCTGTGGTTCATATTCATAAACTTGGTATGTGTTGTCATGCTGGACTCTCTTGCAGAACAACATCCATAAAAGTGAAGTATTCACAGATATGAAGTGATTCCAGTGCTGTGAGCCTGCTAGGATGAAGCCCAGGCTGATGAATGAAGCTCGCTCTGACTGTTCTGGAATCAGAGGTTGTGTTTATGTCTTTGTGAAGATGATTTGATGCTCTTGAAAGGCTCTGATTTGAGGTTGGAGCACATTTGAAAGAGTTTGGAGTCTGTAGAAATGAAGATAATGGACTCAGAATCCGATATTCTCTCTAATTTCATCATGTAGATTATGAACTCTAACTCCTTTTCTCAAAGGAAATCTGCCTTTATGAGAATATTAAAAAGTCGACTGTACGGCTGCATGAACAAATGTAATTTATAAATGGTAAAATGGGGTTGTAAAAAGTATTTAACGATGAATCAAACCAAACAGCTTTGAGGTGAATCACATTATGAACTTTAAATGGAGTTTAATGAGTAAAATTATTCATCCCGGAAGCATTTCAAATGACATAATCTAATAAAAAACAATGGTACAAAATTAAACAGTTGGTTTCATTTTTAATGTTTTGTGTTTAAACAAGTTTATTGCTAAATATTCTGTAGTTTCAGAGAGTAGGGAGACTGACTTCACTTAGAGTGTAGGATTATGGGTAATTTAGTTCTTGATGGAGATTATAAATGGGCAATAAAATAATTAAAACCAGTGTAAATCACAGTGAACATGTGGCTTGTGGAGCAGCAGATCTCCCGCGCTCAGGGTGTGTGTCGACGGGTGTGTAGGTTCTTGTGTGTCGACGGGTGTGTAGTTTCTTGTGTGTCGACGGGTGTGTAGTTTCTTCTGGAGGAAACGGACAGAGTTTTGCTTCCGTGATGAAACTGGACTGAAGGGTCTGGATCTGTTCACTCGTGCGCTGAGAGAAGGAAGTGTGGCTTTATTTTAAGCCAGCTTCCACTAACAGATCATGTTGAAACGTCTACATCTGGAACAGAATGACTGTATTTCTGAACTAGATCTAATGTGTGTTTATGAGCTGTGATTGTGTATGTGGCGAAGTGCAGTTTCCCTGCTCTTATCATTATTTCTGAATCTTTATGATTGACCTTTATGAAAAAAATGAGCCTGTCACAAGCAAAACAAATATCCATGTTTTACTTTGAGTGTCTGTGTGTGTGTGTGTGTGTGTGTGTGTGTGTGTGTGTGTGTGTGTGTGTGTTTGTGTTTGTGGTTGTGTGTGTGTGTGTATGTGTGTGTGTGTGTGTGTGTGTGTGGTTGTGTGTGTGTGTGTATGTGTGGTTGTGTGTGTGGTTGTGTGTAGCCTGTTTCTGGTCAGTTTTGCTGTTTCTCTGGTCAGAGAGTCATTGATCTGGTTTAGAAGAAAAAACACAGACGACAATAACACACATCAACATCCTCACTGCGGACGCTCTTTCTTTCTTTCTTTCTTTCTTTCTTTCTTTCTTTCTTTCTTTCTTTCTTTCTTTCTTTCTTTCTTTCTTTAATTTTGTGCTAATTTTGCATGCATTCTAAATAAATAAAAAACTACTTTTTTGTAATCTAATATTGCACTTTAATTTTATTGATATGGTTTATAATTGTTTATTAAATTCATTTAATATCCGATGTTCAATCGTTTTTACATCTGTTCTTTACTCATAATAACCAATGTTTTTAATGGTTTTGTTCAACTGGTGAAAAACACTTACTTTGATAAAATCAGCTGGAATGGCTAATACAAATAAAAATGTAAAAAAAAAAAAAAAAAGCTTTGTGTTTCTAAGATGAAGTGAAATGGTGAATGAGATCTCTTCTCCAGGTTCTGCTGGATTGTGTGTGTGTGTGTGTGTGTGTGTGTGTGTGTGTGTGTGTGTGTGTGTGTGTGTGTGTGTGTGAGGTTCGTTGAGTTTAATCACACAGAGAGCTGAGCTCTGACTTTCAGTCTCATTTACTCTAACTGTCTGCGCGTGTGATTGGGTTATTGGGTGATTGGGCTATTGGGTGATTGGGTTATTGGGTGATTGGGTGATTGGCTGATTGGGTGATTGGGTGACTGGCCAGAGGGATTGTGGGATTGAGTGACAGTCAATCATCTGAGCTCAGCAGTCACATGCTGATCTTCAAGTCAAAAGTGTATATAATAACTATTATTAGGGGTTCAAGCACGAAGTGCTGAAACCCTATTGTAATTGTGCTGATTTTTATTATTATTATTATTATTATTATTCTGCCGTAAAACGCATCGTGCAGCCCAAACCGTAAGAGCTGGAACTTTGAAACTTTGACAGATGGTAGTACAAAAATCGAGGAAAGGTTCAGAGATTATGACCCCGATTGGCCCATAGGTGGCGCTATAACAACCAAAAGCGCGAAACTGCTCATAACTCCTAGACCGTATGGCGTAGACTCAAGTGTCTTATATCATTGGAAAGCTGGATGCCTGACGAACAAAACGTATATCTCCGATTTTATTTCCGCCATGATAGATTTTCCGCCATTTTGAATTTTGTCAAAAATCTACTTTTGCGAACTAGTCCCTGGTTTTTTGCCCGATTGGAACCAAACTAGTGCAGAAATGTTCTCTGGAGACTGAATATCAATAATTATCGAAAAAAAGTGGAAATTTCGATTCACGGTCGCTAAGGGGCGCCAAAACGTACGTTGTGGGAGGGGCCTATTTTACTAAAATGGCTATAACTCCCGATGTAAATGAGGTATCTTCACCAAACTTGGTACACATGTGTATGAGCTTACTCTGGGGTCACAGTAAAAAAATCGCGACGATTGGCCTCATGGTGGCGCTATAAAATGAAAAAAACATAAAACAGGCTATAACCACCTGACCGTTAGTCCGATTGACTTGAAAATTGGTATGCAGTGTCTTGGTCCAAGGTGCCATGTATGTGTATGAGGACATTGGCGTATCTCAAAAAACATGGCCGCCATCGGCCAACGAAGTTTGAGCACCTATTAGACAAGGTTAACGGAGGCCGATCGGAACGAAACTCAATGGGCATGTTCGGCTCATGGCCCTAAAGGTCTGTAAGAATTTTGAAAGAAATCGGCCACTAGTTGGCGCTAACGAGTTTTACGGCTCTGTAATCACGTGGTGTTACAAATATCCACACAATATGCATATCATTTGATAGATCTCCTCATCCTGAACAACTTTGCCTCAAGAACCATTGCTGTCAATCAAACTGTTCATTAATTATTCATTAATATGTTAAAAACCTACTTTTGCGAACTAGTCCTAGGTTTTTTGCCCGATCGGAACCAGACCATTGTAGGACAATTCTCTGGACTCTCTAGATCAATAATTATCAAAAAAAAGTTGAACTTTTGCATTTGGATGGCTGTAATAGGGTCATTTATAAAACGGGCGTGTCAAAATACATTAAAAAGCCTATAAATCCTAAATAAAAACTCAGAACTTCACAAAAATTGGTCAGCATATGTGACATAACATCATTAACAAGCATGAAAAATTCTATGGAGATCGGACGATAGTTGGCGCTATAACTGTTAAAACGCTTTAAAACCATATATTTCCTATGGTAAATTGCCTGTATTTGCTGTAAATGATGTCTTCTATCTTTTATCATATAATGTTCATATCATAATGTTCAAAACCAGTGCAGCACAATTCTCTGAACTCTCTAGATCAATAATTATCAGAAAAAAAGTTTAACTTCTTCAAAAGGTGATTTTATATGAATATAATGACATATTAAGCCAATAAGTGGTATTTTACTGCCCCCTGCTGTCATTTCATCATACTACTCCCTAATATTGTTATAAAATTCATATTTAGACTTTTTAAAATCATTATTTTAACATTTACAATCACATTTTGTCAAAACTCATCTATTGAGTATTACTATTGACAATTGTGTTACACTGAGATATGGAAATGGACGAAAGTAAATGAATGAAATGAAACGAAAGTATAACGGCATTTAAGCCACGCCCCCGAATACAAATCCATTCATAACTCGAAAACGGAAAGTCGTTGCGCGCTCAAATTTTGATGGTGAGGACCTCTCCGGGCTCTTGATCGAAACGTGTCGTCGCGGGCCTCGGGAGCGCGCCCCCCGCGCATCGCGAATCCGCGGGACCCCCGATTTTGAACGGCCATTACTCCCGACCCAGACCACCCCGAACATTGTGTGAGAGCTCGTTGGAAAGGGCGCGTCCTTGGCTAGCTTCGATTCAAATGTGGTGTTATTTGCCCTGGGCATTCCAGAGATAATAGCCCGAACAGATATGCCTTATAACAGTCATAACTCCCAGCCCCAATCGCCCAAAAACACATTGATGGTCTCATTCAACAGGGCTCCTCAAGCACTATCTATGCTCTGAGTTTCAGAATTTTTCGCCTTTTGGTTCCTGAGATATAAGTAAAAAAACTAATTCCCATTCATTCAAACACTTCAACTGTAAAATGTAAGCTATAATACCACTGTTGTCCACTAGAGGGAGCAGCAGGATTACGCATGATCTTTTAATTCGCTTCAGTATTGGAAATAAACAAATGCTTTAAGAAGCAATCTTTTTTATTATGATGTTTTTTTTATTATTATGATATTTGTATATATTTTTTTTTTTTATTATGATTATGAACGGTTTGATTGACATTAGTGATTCTTGAGGCAAAGTTGTTCAAGATGAGGAGATGAAGATATTTTCACAATATCACATCCTAAAAACATTGAAAACATATTTGTCTTTGTGTGTGTGTGTGTGTGTGTGTGTGTGTGTGTGTGTGTGTGTGTGTGGGTTTGTGTGTGTGTCTGTGTGTGTGTAAGCATGCTTAATGGAAAGAACATGAAGAAACTGCTTTGTTTTACTGGTGGATAAAAAAGTATTTCAAATGAAAGTGAGTCAATTAGTGGTCTTCTACTGCCCTCTGCAGGACATTCTACTTAATAAAATATTTTCATCTGTGCTTTTGCATTAGTTTTTGGACTATATCAAATTACTTGCATGAAAATCACCTATTATAACACAGTCATGTTTTGTCAAAGTTTATCACTTCATTTTTACTGAGCTCTCAGTTTGAACAATTCTGCCTCTCAGTGATTAATTTGAAATCTGAAAATGGTGTTATACAGAGGAGATTTGCAATTATCATTTTGTTACCTATCTTTTATTTTAAATATCTCCATCTACAACAAAATGTGTGTGCATGTGTGTGTTCAAGCATGGTTAGTGTATTAAGTATTATTGTTTAAGTATTATTGTTTTCATTTACATTTTAACCACCAGAAGAAGAACACTCATTGGTTCATTCTGCTCACTAAAATATTATTTTTAATTTTTTTTTCCATTTGAAATATTGTTTAAACTTAATAAAATCATTAAAATAACATTTCAAATCATATTTTGTCTGTTTATAAATCCCACAGACTCACATTGGCTGCAATACTAATGTTTTTGTAAAACACAGACCTGATAGTCTAATCTGTGTGTATTGTGCATATATTATTGATATTATTACTATTGCAAATCATGTTATTGTAACTCATATCTTAATAGAATATTATTTGTAATTTTAATTCTTTATTTCTTAAGTGTTTTTTTTTATGATTACTACAGATATTATCACCAAAGATATCAACTACACCTTCACTTTTAGTATTGACACGCTGCACACACAGCACAATCACACACTCACTAATGCATTCAAATAAATGTAATCTTACTGTGCTACTTTATTTGTACATGATTAGAATGAACAGAAATCTAAGACTATTTTTCTTCTTTTGTTAAAGCCATTTCAGACTCCAAGTAAGCATTATATTACTAATCATCTATTTTACAGGTGCCATACAATTGAAAACTGTATTTATCTTGGCATAGTTGAATGATAAGAGTTCTGGACATGGAACTGACATACCGTGAGCCTCAAACACCATTGTTTCCTCCTTCTTGTGTAAATCTCCTGTTTGCAAAAGACCGCTGAAAAATGAGTGAATCCCACCATAACACCGACTGTGACGTTGGAGTCAGGATCATTAATATTTATACCCCCCAAATTTGCATTTTCCAGTCCATGTTCTAGGCCAGGCAGTGTTAATGTGGACCTGCACAGCCGAATCATCAGAAGATCTGCAGGTATTGTGAAGAAGCAAGCAAGGACAATAGTGAAAATGGCAGATCATGGATATAAATGTTATGTCTGAGGCTGTGCTGTGGATTTGAGAACTTTTCATTCCCTTCCCACAAAACTGTCAACAGGCATGGTTGATGTTTACAACAGGATACCTCACCATTTTAATTCAAAGCTGTTAGTTTGCTCTTAACGGAGGCCGATCAGAACGAAACTCGATGGGCATGTTCGACTCGTGGCCCTAGAGGTCTGTAAGAATTTTGAAAAATCAGCCACTAGTTGACGCTAACAGGTTTTACGGCTATGTAATCACGTGATGCATATCATTTGATAGATCTCCTCATACTGAACAACTTTGCCTCAAGAACTACTGCTGTCAATCAATTTGTTCATTAAATACTTGCTATTATGTTAAAAACCTACTTTTGCGAACTAGTCCTAGGTTTTTCGCCCGATCGGAAATATACCAGTGCAGTACAATTCTCTGGAAGCTCTAGATTATTAATTATATAAAAAACTTTAACTTTACCCATTGGGTAGCCATAACAGGATCATTTAGAAAATGGGTATGGCAAAAAACACTCAAAAGCCTGTAAATCCTAAACAAAAACTCAGAC
>NC_138230.1:6719389-6724389 GCF_964197995.2 Scardinius erythrophthalmus | reverse complement strand
TTGGAGCTCAAACTGAAGCTCAGTGACGCCTGATGTTTACAGCTCAAATGATTCACTCATGCTTGTTTTGTTAATAGAAATAGTCTGTAGTTCCTCCTTGGAAGAGTGACTTGTTGAATGCAAAGAGTTCCACACTGTGTCCGAAATAAAATACTTCCCTATATAGTAGGCGAAAAACAGTGTGTGACAAAAGTAGTGTGAAATGTCCAAATTCACGACACTGAGTGTGTCTGAATTCACAGCACTCATAAAACAGTGGGTGAAAACACCCGGATGACCGAATACTTCCGGCGAGATTCTGAAGTGTGTTTATGATGGACGCTTTACTATCCCATGATGCCGCGGGAGAGGATTTATGAATGGATACAAAGCAACGCAACTGACGCCGAAGGTCACATGACCATGACAACATGGCGGATGAAGTACAACCGGATTACATTCCAATTCAAATATAGTGCCTCCTCAGACTGTGTGTAACAAATGTTTTTAGCGAGCATCAAACTAGTCATCCAACTAGGTATGTTTGAGTGGTTTCCATGGTAACTGTAATACATTAATACTTTGCATATTTACTCTCTCTCTTGTTTCCTCTGTGCCAGCGGTGGATGCCTCAGAACAGCAGATGTGGATGATGCAGATACTGGCCTGTACCAGGCGCCACTCCGACAGCAGTGCCAAGGTGTGAACACACACACACTGCCCAGTTGAGGGTGTTTGTGTGGATGCTGTAATCTGATCTGCTGTCCTTCACAGATGAGGAAACTGAAAGACTGTGACGAGAATCTGTGTGTCGACAGGACGCAGAACACACTGGACTCACAGGTACCATACACACACACACACACAGATAGAGACACACACATTCAATGTGTGATGATGATGCTCAAACACATAGATACTGCATCAAAACACACATAAATACACATTTATTAATATAATTCAATACTGAAAACAGCTTTCGTCACATTATGGATTTACTCTTACTGTAAACACACACTATGAGTGACTTGTGTGTGTTTTCACTCATTGATCTTCATTGACCATTAATCTTCATCACACAAACACTCAGAATGACTTCTGTTAAACATCACGTCTAGGTTTGATTTATACGAGTTTTCCTCCATCATTTACTGATAAACAGAAGCTCTGCTGATTCTGTGAGATTCAGTCTGCTCTAAATGTTCAGATCAATCCTTAGATAGTTATGATGTTCAATCCTCAGATAGTTATGATGATCAATCCTCAGATAGTTATGATGTTCAGTCCTCAGATAGTTATGTTGATCAATCCTCAGATAGTTATGATGATCAATCCTCAGATAGTTATGATGTTCAATCCTCAGATAGTTATGATGATCAATCCTCAGATAGTTATGATGTTCAGTCCTCAGATAGTTATGATGATCAATCCTCAGATAGTTATGATGATCAATCCTCAGATAGTTATGATGTTCAGTCCTCAGATAGTTATGTTGTTCAATCCTCAGATAGTTATGATGATCAATCCTCAGATGATGTTCAGATGATGTTATGATGATCAATCCTCAGATAGTTATGATGTTCAGTCCTCAGATAGTTATGATGTTCAATCCTCAGATAGTTATGATGTTCAGTCCTCAGATAGTTATGATGTTCAGTCCTTAGATAGTTATGATGATCAATCCTCAGATAGTTATGATGTTCAGTCCTCAGATAGTTATGATGTTCAATCCTCAGATAGTTATGATGTTCAATCCTCAGATAGTTATGATGTTCAATCCTCAGATAGTTATGATGTTCAATCCTCAGATAGTTATGATGTTCAATCCTCAGATAGTTATGATGTTCAATCCTCAGATAGTTATGATGTTCAATCCTCAGATAGTTATGATGATCAATCCTCAGATGATGTTCAGATGATGTTATGATGTTCAATCCTCAGATAGTTATGATGTTCAATCCTCAGATAGTTATGATGTTCAATCCTCAGATAGTTATGATGTTCAATCCTCAGATAGTTATGATGATCAATCCTCAGATAGTTATGATGTTCAATCCTCAGATAATTATGATGTTCAATCCTCAGATAGTTATGATGTTCAATCCTCAGATAGTTATGATGTTCAATCCTCAGATAGTTATGATGTTCAATCCTCAGATAGTTATGATGTTCAATCCTCAGATAGTTATGATGTTCAATCCTCAGATAGTTATGATGTTCAGTCCTCAGATAGTTATGATGTTCAATCCTCAGATAGTTATGATGTTCAGTCCTCAGATAGTTATGATGTTCAATCCTCAGATAGTTATGATGTTCAATCCTCAGATAGTTATGATGTTCAATCCTCAGATAGTTATGATGTTCAATCCTCAGATAGTTATGATGTTCAATCCTCAGATAGTTATGATGTTCAATCCTCAGATAGTTATGATGTTCAGTCCTCAGATAGTTATGATGTTCAATCCTCAGATAGTTATGATGTTCAATCCTCAGATAGTTATGATGTTCAATCCTCAGATAGTTATGATGTTCAATCCTCAGATAGTTATGATGTTCAATCCTCAGATAGTTATGATGTTCAATCCTCAGATAGTTATGATGTTCAATCCTCAGATAGTTATGATGTTCAATCCTCAGATAGTTATGATGATCAATCCTCAGATAGTTATGATGTTCAGTCCTCAGATAGTTATGATGTTCAATCCTCAGATAGTTATGATGTTCAATCCTCAGATAGTTATGATGTTCAATCCTCAGATAGTTATGATGTTCAATCCTCAGATAGTTATGATGTTCAATCCTCAGATAGTTATGATGTTCAATCCTCAGATAGTTATGATGTTCAGTCCTCAGATAGTTATGATGTTCAATCCTCAGATAGTTATGATGTTCAATCCTCAGATAGTTATGATGTTCAGTCCTCAGATAGTTATGATGTTCAATCCTCAGATAGTTATGATGTTCAATCCTCAGATAGTTATGATGTTCAATCCTCAGATAGTTATGATGTTCAGTCCTCAGATAGTTATGATGTTCAATCCTCAGATAGTTATGATGTTCAATCCTCAGATAGTTATGATGTTCAGTCCTCAGATAGTTATGATGTTCAGTCCTCAGATAGTTATGATGTTCAATCCTCAGATAGTTATGATGTTCAATCCTCAGATAGTTATGATGTTCAATCCTCAGATAGTTATGATGTTCAATCCTCAGATAGTTATGATGTTCAATCCTCAGATAGTTATGATGTTCAATCCTCAGATAGTTATGATGTTCAATCCTCAGATAGTTATGATGTTCAATCCTCAGATAGTTATGATGTTCAATCCTCAGATAGTTATGATGTTCAATCCTCAGATAGTTATGATGTTCAATCCTCAGATAGTTAGGATGTTCAATCCTCAGATAGTTATGATGTTCAATCCTCAGATAGTTATGATGTTCAATCCTCAGATAGTTATGATGTTCAATCCTCAGATAGTTATGATGTTCAATCCTCAGATAGTTATGATGTTCAATCCTCAGATAGTTATGATGTTCAATCCTCAGATAGTTATGATGTTCAATCCTCAGATAGTTATGATGTTCAATCCTCAAATAGTTATGATGTTCAATCCTCAGATAGTTAGGATGTTCAATCCTCAGAAGAAAAAAAATGAAACCGATGTTATGCAACTAAAACTTAGTTTTTTCCTCTCGCGATAAGTCATTCCAAAAATCATAGCAACGGACGTTCGTTGGTAGGTTTATGCATCTCAGCCACCGCACTGGCTATTATTATTAATCAAAGAAGACGTATCCAATCATTAATGGTAAGGAAAGACTCTTATTCTTGAGAGCGGCACATATGAGGTGTTTCTAGGTGTTTCTCACTCATATCTGCTTTAAGGTCTTGATTGTGGCATTTCTTTGAGGTTTAGAATCTAGTATTCCCGTAATTCTTCTGTCTATTATGAATTTAATAAAGAAAACTGTCTCGTATTCTGTCCTAACATACTGGGCCCTATTTTAACGATCTGAAACGCAAGTATCAAGCGCTAAACACAAGTAACTTTGTGGGCGGGTCTTGGGCGCTGTTGCTAATATACCGGCGGGATAAATGACTCTTGCGCCCGACACAAATCTTAAATGTGTTGGTCTGAAGTAGCTTCATTACTCATAGGTGTGGTTTGGGCGTAACGTGAAATAAACCAATCAGAGCGTCATCTCACATTCCCTGTAAGAGCAGGCGCGCTTGTTCCATGGCGGATTGCTATTATAACGGTGGATTTGCCAGACGCGCGCCAGGAGCGGTTCACAGCCGAGGAGACCGACGTTCTCGTCAGGGCGGTAAAACACAGAGAAGTGACATTGGGGATGGAGAAACACACCCAGATTAGCTTCGGTTATACAGGCATATGATAATTTGGGTAAATGTGTAAGCTAGATTTATGCCTATTTTTTCACATATTCATGGACACCACAATGATTTCCCTCGTGTGTTAATATTGTTCCTTGTAATAATGTATGGTTTTCTAAAAATGAGAACTGCTGCGTCTCTGTGTAGATGAGATAATCAAAGTGTATGCTGTTGTGCACAAGCTACATTGATTATGGCCAAGCATGCGCCCTTAAAATAGCATTTGAATAACATGCGCCACTGACTTTAGTCTTGGTTTTTCCTGGTCTGTGGCTGAATTGTTTTTTGAAACTGCAAAATAGCACCAGGGAACGTTTGCGCCGGAACACGCCTCCTCTTTTCGCTGAACCGGCCCTGGGAGCGCAAGTTCATTCCCTAATTTACTGACGTGCGTCTGTGGAGGGAAAAGTCTGCTGTGCGCGGGTGCAAAATAGGAATGATACATGTGTCAGTGTACAAAGTCAATTGCGCTGGGTGCAAGATAGGGCCCTGTGTGTCGTCTACGTCAGGTGACCTGTAAATGCGCAAAAACTGTTTTCATTGCAGTTTTGCGAAATATTTATTTTTTGAATTGCCTGAAAAACAACCTCATGCAAGCGTAAAAACCTTTTTGCCATAAATG